>NC_135769.1:32291181-32403681 GCF_052425735.1 Oculina patagonica
GTAACTGATAAAAACAAAATTTCTCATAATTTGTGGTTCTCTACTCCCCAGAAACCTTACCTTGTCAAACACCCCACCAAATGTCACTTCCTACATTATACTGTTTTCAAAACTCTTGTACCCGTCAAATTAAACTCATACCCATACGAAAATGGATTTGACGAACCTGAACTAAAACATCAGCCTCATACTGACCGTACCAGAGTGAAACGAAAGTCACGATGTTATAAGAACAGACAGGAAACGTCATCCGATTCATGCCTGGTCTCACACTCGAACAACATGAACAAATTGCTAAAACAATTTCCTTCATATAGTTAAAAATTGGAGGATGAAACTCCAAAATTACATGCTCAAGAAAACTGGTATTAAGGTAATCAAGTATACAGATGAGAACTCCACAAAATTGCCCTGAAAGCACTTAAAATTACACATGTTTGTTCGTATTTAGATATGATGTACAAGTACACTTTCGTTTTCACTGTAAATAAAAGCATCTTCGTTGTTGAGACCAAAACTTGTACACTTTCTTACCTGATGGCATGTTATGATCAAAGATAACCACACAAAGATCCCAGAAACCCCACGAGCTGTGGCAGTTTGGAAGAAAATCTGTTCATTTCCCGCTAATCCTGGTGTGATTTCGGTTGGAGTTAGCGAAGTTGTTGTCGTATTTGGAGAACTTGACAACGCGGACGAATTGGCCAACATGGAAACAAAAACGTCCAGATCCTTCACAAAAACTGTCAAAGTACGTCTTCTTTCTATCCTTTCCACGTTAAATCAGAGAAAACCTATTCCAACAACGCAACTTATTTGGCAAAGTTATGAAATCTCTCTTTCCGCAAACAAACTTCGTCGATGCATGCTTCCAAAAATACCCACCGTCTCGCGAGAATCCGCTGGCCGGTTACACCCGAGCAGGTGCTTTGCACGTCGAGATTATATTGATAGTCTATGACGTCGAGATGAAAGAGATGAAAGATTCTTCAGTAAACTGTTTTTGCATGATTGATTAAGTTTACTTTTTGTATCTTGTCTGGGCCAAAAACTTTTATTTTATTGGTAGCCTAGTTTGGCGAAAGTCTAAACCTTGAATAATGACAATCAACTACACACACATGTATAAACTTACACGGTTACGTCACTCTTCAGCTATGTCAGTCTTGACGTCATTCGTTGATCTGGTCATCAGCGTGATATCAGGTGATGGCAAGGGTGATGGGGTCGCCTCCCTCGAATAAACGTACGCCACACGTTAGGAACAACTATTAATATACGCCGAAATAGTCAATGCAGTAATAATCAAGTTTTAACAACCCTTAAAAAATATTTCCCTAGATTGAAACAATGTTTTAAAATATTGAAAATGACTTTTCAGACAAGCACTAAAAAGTATTGTTTAATAGCAAGAAATAAATTGAATTTTAAATAAACGCCCTCGAATAAACGCCGCACTCGAATCACGAAAAATTTTATAAAAGCCGCGGCGTTTATACCAATGCGTGGTTACAAACACTCGCGCATTTGCTTTTGGCTGTACCACGATTATTTGGCGCCTTCATTCAAAACCGCGTCAGCTTTCGAGCTCACTGATAAGCAACCTTTTCAGTGCATGCTTTCAGGAAAGTGCCTCCTATTTCAGTTTTTCATAAGACGTCATAAGCAGCCTCAATGAAGCCAACCACCTCCGCTAGTTAAAATGTAAGCCAAGAAATACTACTTTGTCTATTTGCCGGTATTGCCAGCTAGTTTTGAAATTTATTTGGTTTGGAATACAAAAACTAGGCGACACTATAAACATAAAAATAAAAATAAAAACAATGTGAAATAAAAGCACAAGTGTTGATGAGCTAACAACAATTTTTGGGAATTGTATATTGATTAAGTAGTGGCCTTGGACATGAAAAGAAACCATTCTCAACTACTCGCCAATTTTCAAAGTCAATAGAATGGATGAGGTCCAAGCATGTTTTGCGACGCTAGAACCACTCGCGTAACTATAGATGTCTATGAATTTCTCAGAAGTCTTAACAGTCCTGCCATGTTCTTTCGTTGTTGCAAAAGATGTAATTTTCCGTTGCCAGGAGCATGGATCGGACATAAAAAACTATCTGAATCGCCGATGAAACCCACAGAAGGCGAACCATGAACTCCCGTATTAAAGCCCGGGCCGAACAAGGATGAGAGTTGACGAGAGTTCAAACCGGCTCTCGCTCTCGTTTGCCCTGAAATTCTCATGCACTGTCATCGACTCTTATGCGCTCTCACCGCCTTTCATGCACTCTCATCGACTTTTAACGTATTCAAATGTTTTATAAGAGTCGATAAATTTTCTCTCGTTTGGCCCGAGTTGGTGATAGTCGATGAGAGTTGACGAGCGGCTCTCATGAAAGTCAACTCTCATCCTCGTCTGGCCCGAGCTAAGGTACAGATAGACCCGTGGCCAGCTAGGCTCTTTATTTGGTTCATATATGTGACAAGTGTCCTGTATACAGCTATACTGCTAGAATCGATCCTGTATGCCGCTAGGATCGGTCGTGTCGAAAACGCAGCTGCATGCCAGTCACGTGTTTTAGCAACCAGGCGGCGGGAACTGACACTGTCATCTGGCAGTATTTAACACCTCGTAAATATATTAAATATATTGGTTTAAAACCTAACACCTCATAAATATATTGGCTTTAAAGTTACACAGATCACTTTGGTGTTAAAGTAATTTATGGTTTAACGACTTACAAGAGGGCAATATCAATTTAATTGAAATTTGCACCAAACCAAAGTCGATTAGCACAAGAATTCAGAGCTGTCAGACCCAGCATGGGTGAGGTGTTTTTATGTAAATTAGCGTCCCTAGAGATAGCAAACTATATAGAGTCCAGTGCTATGAGTTCACTAACGGAAACTTTGTCAGTTCTATCTGTAATCTTTTGCAAAAAGGACCCTGCAATAGTCGACAAAGGTTTGTACGCAACAACTTTAAATATATTTTTGCTATATTCCTTCTTTGTTGCACTCGGAAAGTTCATTTAGTTTTCGCACATTTGTTACATATTTTAACAGGACGCCGTTGAACATTTGCATTTTTATCTTGCTGAAGAAGGCAACAGTAGTGGCCGAAACGTCCAAAAACAATATTTTTAGCCAGTGTCAACTTATTAATTCGAATTTTTAACATGCCTGGCTACCAGACCCGAACATTTTTAATGATAATAAGGTGTATGAGCCTTTATGCGTCGCCTGCCGCTCAAAGGACAGATCATGATGATGTATATTTTTACAAAACAATATTTTTTTTCAATTTGTATGATTTTCAACTCATAATTTGAGAGCTCGGCTTATAACAAAAGATTTCACAATTCGTGTTATAATTCGAGATTCCGATAAAAAAGCGAGATAGCATATAGCACCAGATCTCAATTTCGACAACTAGAAATTTCGACTAGTTCCTCCTGTTCCTGGCGTATCTTGACTTACAATACGAGATCTTGCATTATGTGGAAAGTTTGCATATCATCGCGGCGGAGATGTGAGTTATCTGAGGTGCTTGGACATTTTAGACCCTACCTGAGAACGTTCCACTTTTCCGCTCTTGTTTAAACATGTATTCATTGGCATAATAAATTTTATCCTTCGGTCACAACTCTTTAAACTGTTTTTAACTTGCGCAAATTAAACCCTAGTGTGGATCATGCAGCTTCCGTAGTCTGTCTGTATCAGCTTCGTAAAAGAACGGTAAACCGTTCAGTTTTATCCGTTTAACAAACGCAGATAGATCATCGTTTAACAGTTTCTTTCTTGTTACCAATGATTGTCTTTCGGTAGGAGCTTTTCTTTTTTTGGAGAAGGACCAGAAAAGACGAATGGTAACCATTTTATATAGAGAGGGTTTTGGCGTCGGTGTTAATACCGTAATGATTCGATTTAGTGTCCTCCTCCCAAAAAGCACTCCCTCAATCAAACGCCCCCATTTAGGGGTGTTCCTGTGATGTAAGCGTCGCTTTTCCAATAACCCCCCCTCCCCCCTATTCCAATATGTGCATGTTACAATATGCTCCCATCTCCCAAGATCTCGAATTATAAGTCCACATCATGGATTGCTAGAAAGATTGGTTGATGACCCTTGCCTGTCACCGTAGAATCGAAGTACTCTACATGTAATGATCTTCGTGTCTCTGCCACAGGCATTGTTTAAGTCGTCACATAAAATAACGCCATGCTATCCAGAGGTTAAGCCAATCACAGCTTGGCTTCCATAAATCGGGATCAAAAACGACTACAGGCCATGCCTTATCGGTGACGCGCGGAACGAAAATAGCAAACACAAACCATGGAACAGAGAAAAGAAAAATAATAATGATGAAGCTTTTGCTAGGAATGAATGATAAGCCACTACTTCATCGAAAAAAGCCAATAAGGAAGAGAAAAAGGCCTTAAAATCGACGACGTTGACATTTTTACGCCAGCGGTGCGCGTCATTCTAGCAAGACAGCAAAGAAGTGAGTATCAAAAGTATTTATGCCGCGTTTGATTTTAGACATTCCTGACAAAAAGATAAAAAAGCACGTTTTACTGATGTGCAAAATTGGCCAGACAACTACTCATTTTCGTCCTGAAACACTTAAATAAATTCAATTTGTCGGTAATCATTCGGTTTACAAAAGTGAAAGTTTAGCCCCCGGAAGTATTTCGTTACAGGTTATAACGGACCAAGCTAGGTAATTCCTTTCTTCCCCTTCCACTCGGTTTCTTAGAAAAATATTAACTAGCAAAACTCTAAAACTCCTTTATCAGCCCAGCTTAGCAAAATAAACGAGGCATAACTAAGGATATAATTTTAATGTTAAAAGTTACTGATGATCGGCGCTGTTTTCCGGCATATTTTCATGGTTCAGTTCTGTCCATTCACTGATTTATAAGGAGGTCAACTCGAAAGCTGTCCTTCAGTGCCGGAAATGAGGGCAAAGGGGAGCCTAACGGTTCTCTCGGTTTGGAGGTCCTGCAACGTTTCTTTCTTTTAAATCATCACATAACCTGCGTGAAAGAATCGCGCAGTATAAAGTGATGCTATTTAAGCCTGCTTAAAAACTCTTTTTTCTTATCAAGGAATCATGTCCCGAACAAGCTCGGTCTTCTTTGCTACCATGTGTGTGCTAATCATAAGCGTGACGTCATCGGCTGAGACAAAAAGGGAGGCAAAAGTTCTTATTCTCGGGGCAGGTCTGTCAGGAATTACCGCTGCTAAAACGCTCCTAGATAACAACATTACAGATTTCTATGTTCTGGAGGGTCAAGATTACATTGGTGGGAGAATTCACGCCATGCAGTTCGAAGGAATTACTATTGAGACAGGAGCTAACTGGCTTCATTTGCTGAACGATGAAGATACAGCGCCTCTTGCAGAACGGTTAATAAAAACAGAGATGACTGGCGTTTGGTGCAATTATTCTGACATCATCATCAGGTTGGTTTGAAAACTTATTATAACTATGCTGAGACAAAGTTGCATTTGTATACTTGAATAAAATCATATCTTTCAAATCGACTGCAGAAATCAAACAATACAAACAGCAGCAACAAACATAACACATGGAATACGCATGGTTTGAAAAAGAATTCATCAAAAATTAACTTGACGCTTCAAATCGAAGTAAACCTCAGAATAATATTTTACTAACGCGGTAGAAAAACACCAGGGAGGTATAAAGTATATTTGAAAAATTAGGTCAATACCTTCTACATGGGCCATCCATTACGTAGCTCTGAGTTTGTGATGCTTATTTCCCTGTTCCCCTTTTAAACACTTTCTTGAGGTTCGCTTCTTTACGGAGCCAGTCACAAATCGAAGTTAATAAGCAAAAACAAGCGACCGGCGCCAAGTGCATGGAGGAAACGTGTAGTTCACACTGATGCTTTCTTCTATTGCATGGTTCGTCTAAAAGAGCACATTGTAAAAATTTCTTAATTTGTACCAGTTGTAGAGCTCATGCTATGCAGGCAGAAAAGTAAAACTAGGACGCGATTTGCGCGGGACGATGGCGAGGACCTGAAAATGCGCGCGTGGGGAAGCTCCAAACTCAACTGACTCGCGGCCTGTCGCCGGCCGGGGTTACCTGTTGCGCCGTGCAAAGTAATTTACATGATTGCTGTACGGGAATCCGATATGTCAGAGATTTGGTTGACCTTTCATTTAAACTACCGAGAAGAGTTAGCATTTCTCAATCCTTGGGGCAATAAGAGCGCCCACTGTAAAACTTCGTTTTAGATAATCCATGCGTTTTATTGCTATGTTTTTAATCTTTCAGAGACGAAACTGGTGAAGACATCACAGACTGGGAAGTCATTCGCAAGTTTGACAAAGAAATTGAAGAAAAACTCGAAGAATTCCAGTTAGCCAGGAAAAGGAGACACGAGCCAGACATTCCTGCTCGAGTTGGATTGCAGTTAATGGGATGGAAGAGTAATCAACCGATTGAAAAAGTGCTAGAGTATTTTAGACTTGACTTTGAGCATGCTAAACAGCCTGATCTGGTCTCGTTTTATCAGCTATTCAGCCGGGGAAAAGACTTTTTTGTTTCAGATCTACAAGGTCTGTGGTCTCTTTATGAAGATTTGTACAAGCCTGTGATGGAGCGCACCATACTCCAGGAAACTGTTGAGAAAATAAGATACTCTGACCACTCAGTGGAGCTCCACACAAAAAGTAACGAAACTTTTGTAGCAGATTACGCCCTGTGTACTTTTAGCTCTGGGGTCTTAGCAAGTGACACGATAACCTTTGACCCACCCCTTCCTAAGTGGAAAAGAGAAGCCATTTATAAAAACCCGATGTCTGTGTACACGAAAATTTTCTTGAAATTTCCAAGAAAATTCTGGGATGATAATGAATACATTTTGCACGCTTCCAAACGGCAAGGTTATTTTTCAGTGTTCCAGGACTTGGACAGACCGGGGATTTTACCAAAAAGTGGTATTTTATTAATTACTGTCACTGGAGACGAAGGAAGAAGGATTGAAGAACAAACAGACCACGAAACAAAGACTGAGATCATGAAAACTTTGAGGAAAATTTACGGCGAGAAAATTCCTGATCCTACAGGTATGTACGTATAAGTAAAAAAAAATGCTCCTTAAAAAACAAAATACGTTTAATGAAGCGCTTGAATAGCCTTGAATCACTGAGTAGTTACATAAATATATTTTGTATAGTTTTGCAGTCGGTACGTAGTCAGTCAGTCAGACAGTCAGCCAGAGAGACAGTCAGTCAGCCAGTCAGCCAGCCAGTCAGTCAGTCAGTTAGTCAGTCAGTCAGACAGTCAGACAGTCAGACAGTCAGACAGTCAGTCAGACAGTCAGACAGTCATACAGTCAGACAGTCAGACAGTCAGACAGTCAGCCAGCCAGCCAGCCAGTCAGTCAGCCAGTCAGTCAGCCAGTCAGCCAGCCAGCCAGACAGTCAGTCAGTCAGTCAGTCAGTCAGTCAGTCAGTCAGTCAGTCAGTCAGTCAGGCAATCCGCCTGTCAGTCAGTCAGTCAGCCAGTCAGTCAGTCAGTCAGTCAGTCTGTCGGTCAATCAGAGTCAGTCAGTCAGTCAGTCAGTCAGTCAGCCGGTCTGTCAGTCAGTCAGTCACTCAGTCAGTCGGTCTGTCAGTCAGTCAGTCAGGCAGGCAGGCAGGCAGGCAGGCAGGCAGTCAGTCGGTCAGTCAGTCTGTCAGTCAGTCAGTCAGTCAGTCAGTCAGTCAGTTAGTCAGTCAGTCATTCAGTCAGTCAGTCAGTCAGTCAGTCAGTCAGTCAGTCAGTCATGTCAGTCAGTCAGTCAGTCAGTCAGTCAGTCAGTCAGTCAGTCAGTCTGTCTGTTATTCTGTCTGTCTGTCTGTCTAGGTAGGCAGGCAGGCAGGCAGGCAGGCAGGCAGGCAGGCAGGCAGGCAGGCAGGCAGGCAGGCAGGCAGGCAGTTAGTCAGTCGGTCAGGCAGCCAGTCAGTCAGTCAGTCAGTTTGCTTTATTTCACTGTCAGACTTTGTTTATGCCGGCAGCGTATCTGTGATGCACTTCCTCACTTTTCTTTTCGCAGCGATATTCTATCATCGCTGGTCTAAAGATCCGTTAACACTAGGCGCCTACAGCGAGCCAGTAGTGGGTACGACTCCACAGGATTTTGAAAACCTGGGGGAGAAACTGGGCCGACTTTATTTCGCTGGGGAAGCGACGAGCAAAGACTGGTACGGGTATATGCAAGGCGCTTACCTGACGGGTCAAGACAAAGGCCAAATGATCGCTGATGATTTAATGCAAATTGAAGAACAGAAAACTGGATATTGGTTTGATGAAACAGGCGTTCACGAGGAACTATAATTTGATTGCTTACATAGTGGAATGCAAGAAGTTACTAATTTCTTTTTATTTTATTATTTTTATTTTATAAAACTCAGTGATGATCTATTAGGTTAATTAAATAAAAGGAATCAGTTTTTAAGATTTTGTTTCTCCACTTACTACGAAATTCTAGCTTTAATTGAGAAGATCTAACAGAAGCATCCTCTTACAGTAGATTGAATAGTCACGTTCTCAGCCCTCTCTCATCATCGGAAAATTGTGAGAACTTGGACATAGTCAAGAAATGTGTGCAGCAATGTTAGTTATGTCCACAAACACTGACTCGTCCGCAATGATCCTGTCGTTTCCAAATACGAATGTGAAGCCAGAGAGTTAACTTAAGTATTTTTAAGTGCTAAAATAAACTCGTGAAAGGTAAGCAAATTGAAAAGATTCTAAAGATTTCACTTACTATACAGGGGAAATTTACTGTTTTCACCGCAATTTTATCCTTTCCATATATAATAATAATAATAATAATGCTAAAAAATAAAAATAATTTCCGTTAGTTTCTGTTAGTCAGAAGTTCTGCTTGTGGTAACATCACAGGGCAAGAAAGCCGGACGTCGAATATTTTCAAATTTTAAAATCTCTTTTTTACATTTTCTGAGTGCTTTGGATGATTTAGACTATATTTTTCCTCCGGAAATTGTTGAAATTGGGTAGACTTTCTCAAAGACCGTTCCATGTGTTCAACTTCGTCACTTTTGTTAACAGTTGTTTACGTCCGGCTCGTAAGAGTCGACTCACAGTGTGGCAAGTCTAGATTGGGAGGATTTAATTTGTGGGATAAATGAACAAGTAAATGACAGCGTACCTCCAGGAGAACCTGATTGGTTAAAAATCAGTGTTTAAAGGAACAGTGTCACGACATTTTAAGCCATTTTTCTGATTTCTTCCATCAAAATAATAGTCTTCTAACATAAAAAACAACAAAGGAGTAATAAAAACATAAAAAATAACCAAGAATGCCTTCGACTGACGAAGATCAAGAGAGATTGTGAACAAAAAACTCAAAAAAACGTGCCAGTTTTTTAAGGTCATTGCCCTGAAATAGAACTGAACACAATTTTTTAACCAAACTTCGCCTACTGGTTTATTACTTCAAGGGACTTAAATTTGAAATAAAAAATGGGGGTCACCAGATCGTTTAGGAGCAGGACGACCATGTATATTCCATATAATTCCTTTATAATTCCTCTGCGAGTACGGCAAAGTACACTTTAGCGATTTTTTTTCAAACACATAAATTGATCTTTTTCTTTTACAGAAAGAATTGATCGCTACACCCAAAATATGAGAAAAATTGATAGGTCACCAGGCTCGTTTAGGAGAAAGTGACAATTTACTTCTCCGCGGACTAAGCCGCATAGAAAAAAGCCGCCATTTTGTTGATGTGCCGCGCGCGCGCGGTAAACGCGTAAAATTCTGCGCAGTAAGGAGCGCAATGCAAAACAGGGCAATGACCTTAAGATGCGTTCTTCGCGCACGACGTAGCTCCTTTAAAATAAGCGCTGCTCTCCGATACAGTAAAACCCCGCGTATAAGAACCTAACATTTTAGAACCTGTTAGGCTAAAATTTCATTTTTAAGCACCATTCACATAAGAACCATTTTAGGCTAAAATTCTAAAACAGGTTCTTATTTTCAAAAAAGAAAAAATTAATCTCCCCAAAAATATAGAATTAAAAAATCTTCTAAAAAATATATTTATAACACAGTCTGTACACATTAAAGTTACAGCATAGTTACATAAAACTTGTCCTCTATGGGGTGCCATTACCTCGGCAAATTATTGTTTTATTATTATTAGACACAATGTTTTATTATTAGGCACCAGTTTATTATTATTAGGCACAATGTTTTATTAGAGTGATTTTACTTCAACCGTGAAATAGTTACTACTCAAATAGAAACTATTAGTCACTAATTCCTTTGTTTTCTTTTGTTTAGTTTTCACTATTTAGCACTAATTGTTAGATGTTGTTTCACGGGTCAAATAAAATCACTCTATTAGTCACCAGTTTATTATTATTAGGCACAATGTTTTATTATTAGGCACCAGTTTATTATTATTAGGCACAATGTTTTATTATTAGGCACTTTATTTTATTATTATTTATTATTAAACGTTCGGGAAAAGCCGCTCCATTTCTGTTTTGAAACTAGTGCCAGCGCCCTGGTTCGTCGTGGAAGGAATTGGTTTAGCTGTTGAGGTTTCCCCTTCATCAGAGCTAGCAAGCCCTTCGATTACCTTAACGGCTTTTGAAAGCAGATCCTTTACCACGAAAACGTTCTTCTCCGCCATGTCATGTCAACCTTCGAAAAAAGGCGGGAAAATAATGAAAATCAATGCCTAATAATGCAACAAGGTGACTAATAATAAAACATTGTGCCTAATAATAATAAACTGGTGCCTAATACAGTCGAAGCTCTCTTAACGGACACTCTCGTAAGCGGACAGCTCTACTTACGGTCGCCTTGTCTGAAACCCCGTTTTTACTCCCATACAAACTCTGTATTTTTACATTCTCGTAAGCGGACATTCCCGTAAGCGGCCGCGGACACTTTCAGAGATTACGATTTAGACTTTTTCTTTGTTTTTATTCTCCCGTAAGCGGACAGCCCAAAGAAAATCCTATTGACAACCTCTGAATCTTGTTTTTATAAATCAACTTCACATCGCCATTCGTCACAATGATTTTAAAGTAATTACAGAACCATATTTCAGTGTTTGTTTTGTCGTCATCCACGTTCGTCCGGTTATTGTTAGCTGGGCAAGCTCCCGTAAGCGGCCATCTTTCCCCTTCACTTTTAGTGGCCGCTTACGAGAACCCTTCTCGTAAGCGGCCAGCTCCAGTTACGGACACTTTTTTCGCGTCCCGAGGGTGTCCGCTTACGAGAGCTTCGACTGTAATAAAACTTTGTGGCTAATAATAATAAACTGGTGCCTAATAATAAAACATTGTGCCTAATAATAATAAAACAATAATTTTGGCGGTAATGGCATAATAATTGCAATATTGTATTGAGCTGCCGTTCTTTCCTAGAACGGAAGCAAAATGCTCATTTCCGTTCTGGTGACGTCACTAAGAATGTACGAGTGCGGCTTCGCACTATTTAGTTCATCGTCGTTATGAAGTCGGCATTTCCGAAAGCAAAGCAAGGTGAGTTCCTGTGAGCGCGAATTTTACGGAACTTGAAAGTACAATCTCATATTTTCCTGCTAGAGCACTTCAAGATACAGGCCAGTTTGTCCTTAAACGATTTGTTTATCAAATATAAACTCAAGAGTGAATATTTTGAAGACGTTTGGACTTCTCGTGTGATATCATTCGACCGCAGTTTGACAGGTCAAACATGACATTTGATATGATAATGGTCACGACGTCTTCAGATGAGTGTGTTGGTTCATGTATTCACGAATTTATTTGAACAATTGGGGACGTTTGCCTTGGTAAAATACTCCACAAGTGTTAGTGCAAGTTTCTACAAAGCTAAAGTTGACGTTGGAGCGGTGCTTTTGCCATTTTGGCTGGAATAATCTTCTAGAAATCGCTGTGAAAGTAATACTTAAAGGCGATGGAAGAAGAAAGATTGGTTTCAGATGAATCAGGGTAAGTGCATTATCTCTTGTAGTTATTGCGGTAAAATGCGTGTAACTTTAATTTCGAGTTATAAACAAGTTTTTAATTTAGAACGGTTAAATGTTTGCAACCTATTAAGCTTATAATTGCAAAAATACAATGACCATTGTAGCTGGATTTTTCGAAAGTTTGAAAACCAGTGCATTTCAAATACAATAAGCTTACTGTGTTTATTGCGCTTTTGTCAGTGCTTAATAAAAACATTTTAGCTCATAAGTTCTGCATAATGTAGTGCTATTTGAACGGTAATTAAATGAAGCTTATTAGACAGAAGCAAAATATCGGTTTAGTTCCCAGTGTTTACAAGGCGGCAAAACCTGATTAATGAACTTTTGCCTGCTAAAATTTTTTAACAATAGGTGTCGAAATGAAAACAAAATGGTTGTATTTACTGTATTTGGATTGTACCCTCAAGCTGGGCCCTCTATGTGAATTGGCGTTCAAAAGTGTCATTTTCCGTTACTGGCAGTGTTTGCAATAATTTGTAAGAAATATTTTTTTTGAGGCAGAATCTGCAAATACATCTTGTTGCTAACACCTGTTTTATCTGCTTTTAAAGGAGAGGTGTCTGCTGTCAGCTGATAATAGTACAGTGGAATTTTATTTTTCTCATACCCTAAATTTTTCAAACCTCTCGATAACTCAACCCAAAAGTTGTCTCTCTTACTTCCGTCGAACATTGCAATGTTACTCCTCCCCCTAAGTTTGTTTCCCTGGGAGGTTTGAAAATCGGGATTCCACTGTTATTACTGTTTGGGAATCTAGGTTTTATGCACGCCAAATAAGTAATAAACAATATTTATTATATAAACATCAGTGAAATACCAGGAAATCTTTCGCACGAAAAAATCATATCTTCACACGCGAAAATAACAGGTTATTTTCACATGTGAAGATATCGATTTCGAAACATTTTCTGACAAGTTTGCCCTGTTTCAATGCTGAATGAACCAAAGTAAATCGATATTGCGCTCACTCGTGAGATATCGATTTGAACACTCGAAGATAAATTTCATATCTCCGCGCAACCATGTACTATCCTCTATATATATGGGGAAAATAAAAAAAATGTAATGAATTAATGAATACTCTAACTTTACAACTTGGTAGGAGTCTTGAACAATTTGTTGCTGTGTGGGATTTTGAACCATCAAAAAAGGATGAATTGGGATTGTCAAAGGTAAATTAAAGGGTCAATTTAAACATTTAGCCCAGAACAGCCAAGGCATAATATCCGCTGAGAGAGCAGTAAGGACGAGTCATTCTTAATAAACGAAGTCAGGCAATATAGCACAAACCAATGCAAGTAGCAACTGAGGCTTTGATGAGGCTTTGCTATGTTGTTCTATCATAGGCTATGCTCTCTGCTAATCCTGGCTAATTTTATCAGATATGTCCAGGATTGAACGCTAATGAGATGCACGTTCCTCATGACAGGCATCACAAAGTGTCCTCATTAATAAAAGTTCACCAAAACACACCAAAATCTATCATATATGAAGTAATATGGAAATGTCAAACAGCGCAGTCAAACATGAAGTACTCATTAAACAATACCTGCGTTCAATCCTGGACATAAGTGAATTTTATTAGCCAGGTTTAAAGCAGCTGGGGGCAGCGCTCGTGCTGAGCCCTGGGCCCTAGCTTGATCTGCAAGGGGTTCAACCCCTGATGATGTTTGCCACAGGGTGAAATCACTCACATGCTTTCCCGTTTGTTTCATCTTGTCCCTCCCACCTCACCCATATATATTTGGTTACCCCTCTCCACAACAACTGTGTGGTGTGAAGTGCTGGGCTTTGTTCTGGTTGCTGGCATACCACAACCAGTTCCCCCAAGCACTGGGAGATCGTGGGTACCAGTCCGGCACGAGCTACCAATGCTGCAAGTGGCTGTTTTAATTACCTCTTGTAAGACCTGCAAACTACATTTCTCTTCACTGCCTGTCCATAATTAAATAATTATTTTATTTGGTTGTTTTCTTTTTGCTTTATTCTGGAGACCAGGGTAGGAATTAATTATCCTGAATCATGATCTTTTTTCAACTACTCTACCTTTAAGTTTTCTCCCTGTGTTAAAGTATAAGAGAAGAACAGTTTTTATCATTTAACATATGCTTTCAAAATTTTATTTATTTTTCTTTCTTTGAATTTTGAAATACTTTTAAATGGCAGTTTTTTTGCATGCATTTTTTTTTCAAAATGACAAAAAGTATGGTATTATACAAAGCTACCTATAAACTACATGTGTTTATTTGTAATTCTTTATACCAGGGAGATATTGTATTTGTGGTTAAGAAGTATCAAGATGGCTGGTATAGAGGAATACGATCAAAAGATTTTCAGGTACAATACATGTTGAGTGTTGAATAATTATTTAGCTTTGTTACAATATGCTGTTCAAGGAAATATCCATACCCACCACATGACAGGTCACTGAAAATTCTGAGGATAAGGGAGGGCGAGAGGGAGTTTCAAAAGACAGAGTTTAAAGTGTATATGACATGAAAAATATTTCCTGCTTATTTAAAAGGCCTTTTGAAATTCAGTAGAATGACGTTTTTCTTTTTGAAATATCTTTTTTTGTTTCAGAGATATTGACGTTTTTGTATTATGCAAATTAGATCAGTGATGACGTCATAAGAATTGACTCTGGCTACGTTTACACGGACACGGTTTCATTTGTAACCGCATCGAAAGCGATGCGGTTATGCCTTTCGTTTACACGGCACCGATCGAGACCACTACTGTAATCGGGTCGTTTTGAAAACGCTGTCAAAAGTGGAGCGTTTTCAAAACGATACGGTTTCGTTGTCGTGTAAACGGTCAAAAACGGCGAAACCGCATCGATTTGAAAACGGCCATGTATTTTGGCACGAACTAAAAAAAAAAATGGTAAAATACTGAATAAATAATATCTCTAAAACTATTAAAGCAGTGTTCTTGAAACTTGGCACCACAAATGTGCATCACAAAAGAAACAAAATGTCACTCTTAGGGCTGTTGCCATGACAACAGTTTTGCCGCTGGTGCTGTCTCAATAAAAACTGAAATTCCCAGTTTTTGTCTTAACCAAGAACCATCTAGCGCAGCCAAACCGATGGTGGGAATTAAGGCAATATGGGAACTATGTCTGTTCTAAGCGGGACCCTTTGTCTCACTTTAGAGGTCAGATATGGAGATATTTGTCTTTTTGACAGAGAGAGACTGGAGCTGAAAGAGTTGCTATGGCAACAATACTAAGGGTGTCACTTTGTTCCTGTTGTGATGCACATTCGTGGCCCCAAGTTTTAAGAACACTGCTTCAATATTTCCAGAGATGTTTTTTATTCAGTATTTTACCATTTTTAGAGTCAATTTTTATGATGTCATCGCTGATCTAATTTGCATAATACAAAAACGTCAATATCTCTGAAACGTAAAAAGATATTTCGAAAAGAAAAATGCAATTCTTCTGTATTTCAAAAGGCCTTTCAAATAAGCAGAAAATATTTTTCATGTCATATACACTTTAAAGGAAAGTATGAATCGTAATTGCAAATTACCGGAAGGTTTGGAGGAGAGGAAGTTCAAGCTTAACACCTTCCTTGAGAGCAGGCTTTTAGCCAGGATTTAAAAAGTGGGAGCCCAAAATTTTTATAAGGCCTGACTTTGTGGACCCAAAGGAGGGCCTGAGAAGCATGCAAGATGTTGTGAGTTATGAGTGCAAAGGTATCTAAAGATTTCCAAATTTGCTAAAAAAAAAAACCCTCTGTATACAGCTATTCATATTAATTTTCTCTGAAAAGTGGCCATTAATAGGACTCCTGGACTCCCACCTGGCTTAAAGCTTGTATGAGAGGGCCATAGATGTTTTCTAGGACAACATAACATGTCGTCACCTCTTTTGTTTTTTTAATTTGCCTGATCCTGTTTAGCTGATCAGCTTTGTTATTTGCTGCATGCTCAGGCCTTGTCTTAATTTGAGAACATGACTCATTTGTTGAAGAATATATACCCATAATAATTATTGTAATATGTAGATCAGTCCAACTTAAATCATCCAGCCAAATTGTCTCAGTTTGAACTAACATTTCTCTGTCATCACCAGGCTGGGTGCTTTCCTGGGAATTTTGTCATGAAGGCATCAGGAGAAGTTGGAAATACTGACTGGTAAGATGAGATCAGAAATACATCAAATTTATAAAGGTCAGGGGATGACTTCAAAGGGTTCACTCAGCAAATTGGTTTCCTATACCTAATTGTACAAGTCATGTAAAAACATTGTTTATCCTAGCCTTGGTACACTCTTTTTTTTTTCTATAAGAATCTAGTTTATACGAATATCGAGGTTGAAATTTGCGAATTTTAAAGAATATTTTAATAATAAACCCGAGGCTGAGATTTTGAAAAGAATACAGTTTCTAGTTGAAACAAAATCAGGTATTTTCATTTCCCTCACTTTATCTCTGTGAGGAGTGCTTTGTTTAAAGCCAAAACGGCTAGGCTGCACCGAAAAGCAATGGTACATGTACACAATGTAACACGATACAGATCTGGACACCAAAAACTTGTAATTGATAACCCAATACTTGCTAAAACGGAAATGTCAAACGGTATTTTCTAAGAATGTTCATAAGAATATTTCAGCCTAAAATCGGCAGAAAAATAAGAATATTCAGCCTGGGTCGGAAAAACTGTATTCTTATAAAAAAAAAAAAAAAAAAGAGTGTAATCATTCTTTTGCCATTTTGTTACAAGTGTGACCTTGTTCTCAGTACATGATCTGGATCCAGGTAATTTGGGATATTTTTGCTCTTGGCCAGGGCTATCGGGTCACGTACATACTGAAGAATGCCAATATTTTGGGAGCTAAATGTAAACTGGAGTGGACTACCATAAAAATTAAGGTGATTAGCTCAGACAAAGGTTTAACTTGTAATAAATAAATTCGCTCTCCCATTTCTTCAGGCAAGAGGTGTCAGAGAATCTCTCATCTTCCCCAACAACAGAGGTCAACTCAAAAATTTTAGAAGATTTAGAAAATGATCGAACTAATTTGACCTCAGAGGGCTGTTGTGAGACAAATGACCAATGTAAGGATATGGAACACCGGCAGCCAGATATCAATCAAAATGGCGTGCACAGAACTGATTCGATTATCAGTGGTAATGCCAGTCCTGGATCATTCACTTCATTTCATGGGTTGAATATACTTGCTGAACAAATGGGACAGGATGGAGAAGGTAACGTAGAGAATTTATTTATAATAGAGTGTTTTGCACTTGAGTGTTGAAAGTAATTGGTTTTGCATTATTATGTTAGTGATTGGTTTAAAAAATTCATGGCACTTTCTTAACTGACCAGAAGTAAAACCAAAGTCAATCATGGCTCACTCACATGCATTTTCTTCAAGGGTTGATTTGATCCCTGGTCAGGATTGTTTGTGTCCTTTGTGATGACCCAGAATGATTACTTTTGGTATTGGTTTTACAAAACTCGATTAAAAACTATCACTTCTGTTGGTTTCAAAAATTTCATGATTACGCAGGTACCCATGTTTAAAATTGTGCAGTCATACTTTTTAGGTGGTCAAGATAGATCAGGCTCAAAAAATGGTCCCTTTCAGAAGTAAAAAAAAAACGTGAGCGACGACCAGATGGGTCTCCTTAAGGGGTTTATGTATTTTTTTGTTATAGGACAGTGTTAAAGGTATTAATTGAAAGTTGATCTGCCCTTAACAGACCTTACTTTTATCATGTATGTAAAAGTTTTCAATTTTTTGGACTGACTTTTTTGTGTTATTAAAATTCTTGCAAGATGAAGGTGAAGTCCAGCCATCTAGTAAGGAAGTCACTGTTAGGTTATTGTAACCATCATAATTACTATTTCTATTCACTAAAACAATTGCAATCAAATAAACACACAAAAAATATGTTATCATGCTTTCTGTTTTTAAACTGTAGAATCTGAGGAACGGAAAAGAACTAGAGCTGCAATGGTATGTTGCATTAGTACATTCTTAGCAGTATTGATCGATAAGCATTCTGTGATTAAATCAAATATAAAAAATGTTGCAGTTAATTTTTGATCTCAGTTAAATTTTTATTTAAACTAGTTATTTATTTTATAACTATTTTTTTTATACATGTACTAGGTTAATAAGTAGAGAAAGATAATCACCTCCCCTCCTTTGCAGTGTTCTCCCTAGGTATTTAAGGCCAGGCGGGCCGCCTAGCTTGATTCACAGGAAAATCGTTGCCGCCTGGCTTAAAAATTGAAGATGTAACACAACATAACCCTACTGTTTGAGATCTGGAACGGGAATTCCTTTCCATAAGCAAAGACAAAATCACTTTTTTACTGTGTTTTCGCACCTTTAATATCATTTTAAATGTCATTTACCCTTGCATTAATGTGTTTAAATCTGTGAGTGTGATGCATTCGTTTTGTTGAGCAGAAGCTACCCTTAGTTTTATCAAATTGCTACAGAAACACAACAGCACTTCAAGGTGCCGTACATGGAACACTAAACGAAGTTATCGTGTTCGTATAAAGAATGGTGAACTCAGCTGAACTTACTTTGAAAAAAAAAACACAAAAAAGTGATAGTAACGTGGGGGAACAACTTCCGCAAATCAGGTTTTGACGGCATTTAAAAATCACAGTCAGATTACCGCCTGGCCTTCCCAAAATCCTAGGGAGAACACTGCTTTGATGTCTTATAATCCCCCCCCCCCCCACCATCCTTTAGTTACTATCCCAACCTTTGCTATCTGCTATTATCCCCATCCCCTAACTACTGTCATCGGGTTTTTGACTTACCTGCACTAGATTTATACTTTCAACCTCTGGATTTGCTGTCCAACCCTTTAATCCACTTTGCCACATAGGAAACGTTGGGTGAACCACTATTTTTTGAAAAAATATGACTCAAACCCATACCCTAACCCTATTATTTACCTAGTATAAAAATCAGCTAGTTAGAAAAAACTTAGGTACTAGTTAATATAATAAAAACATTAACTGAGATCAAAATTAACTACAACATATACATATACTAAAATATTAATTAACTGAATGTCAGAGGTCTTTAATTTAAACATCTACATGTGTAATGTTATGAGTAAGGTGTTCATTTGGGTAATAATGTTATCCTTGTTCTCCAGGAGCTCCTGACATCTGAGGTTTCTTATTTCAATGGCTTAAATCTATTATCTGGGGTTAGTATCCTTCATTTACAAATTTCATCTTAATTTATGTACTATTAGCTGTCACAAATTCAAAGAAGAAATCTTGGGAGAAATAATTACTTTCAATTGTCATTTAATTGTATTTTATTCCTCAGCATTACATAAGACCACTTAAGAAGCTTCGTATAATATCCAGTGAAGATCTGGAAAGAATATTTGCTAATGCAGAGGTAAGGGTCTTCCCATCTGTCATTTTATTTCTTGTAATGTCAAGGTTGTGTTCATTGGTTTTCAGAGTTCAGAAGTATTGAGCTGTTAATTTGACTTCAGGAGTATTGAGCTGTTAATTCATTAGCTAGCCTGCTTAATAGTGTTATTTGTCTTAGTCTTTAGAGAAAATAAGTAAAGAACTGGTTGCTAAACTTCAAGCACGTTTGGCACGCTGGGATGTTAATACAACTCAGATTGGTGACGTCCTTGGAGAAATGGTAGGTTATGATAAGTATTACATACACTTGCATGTACAGTACATGTGTGTTTGTGTGCATGTGTGTTTTATTTAATGTGTTCAATGGCATGCATGTATTTCTTGGTTTAAAATTATCTTAGGTTTAAACATTTTTAATTAACCAGTTCTATTAGGTGTTATTTTTCTTTGTTTTAGATAATGACAATGAATGTATAAGACCATAGAAAATAAAAGTAAACTGGTTTGGAAAAAAATTAAACCAAAGACATGTAAAAACAATAAATTGAAGCATTACTTATGATTTTGAAGATAACAAAAACGTGGTGTCATCCGCCTCAGTTTTGAAGGTTTTTGACAGTTTTGTCTGACTTGTGAGCTCTGTTCAAAATACTCATTAATTCTTTTTTTTTAGTTTTCGTACTTGATGATGTTTGAGCCATATTTTAAGTCAAGGAAGAGAGGCAATGAGGTACTGTTGTATACAAGTGTACATGCAGGCCATGTATTGCAGTACATGTATTTATAACTGAAGTTGTTTATATGCAAAGTCTGTGGTCTGGTACAGGAACAAGTGACCTTCCCTGAGCAGGTAGTATGAGGAATTGACAAGGATTGTAGTAGACGGTTTCATTAAGGCAGTCTGCACTTGATGATACATTGGGAAAAGAATTGAGAGAGTTGGTTTAGAGGAATAAATGTTATGTAAAGTATGCTTACGTAGTATGTTTACAGATAATCTGCTTCTCTAGAATCAGATTGGCTATTGTTTGTTAATTTAAAAAAGTTTACTAAAAATGTTATCAAATTAATAGGTAAAAGCAAAATTGGAACGAAACAATGAGAAGTTCAGGAATTTTTTGGCCAAGGTGAGACAATTTTTATAAGTTTAGACACTAAACAAGTCAGTGTGTTTCAAAATCAGTTTAGTTTTTAACTTGATAACTACTGAAATGTAAATCTACATTTAGAAGCACCTTATTCTATTTTTTTTTTATTGTGGACCTCCCTGAAAACCACTCAGTGACGGAAGCCTCCTCTTGAAAAATTATTTATTCTAATTATTTATTTATTTTTATTAGAGGCAGATTGTTAAGTTTTACTTTTTTTCAGGTCAATTGCAGTCATACTCTGGACTCACTGTTACTTATGCCAATACAGGTACGATCAGACCAGTAACCTATTTACACCTTAGGAGAAGCCACGAGCCAAGCGGCCCACACTGCCGGAGCTTATCCCGGTTTCCGTAGCATTAAGCGGCTAGGAATATTTCTACTCCCTCCTGAATGGGATGCTAGTCCATTGCAGGGTTCTCCCCCAGCATTATGTCGCCGGTACCCATTTATACACCTGGGTGGAGAGAGGCACTATGAGAGTAAAGTGTCTTGCTCAAGAACACAACACAAGTGACCCCGGCCGGGGCTCGAACTCGAACCGCTCGATCCGGAGTCCGGCGCACTAACCATTAGACCACCGTGCCTCCCATTATTTACACCTTATGAAGGTCCTAATTGACACTCATCTGTTTCATTCTTTTTCAGAGAGTTCCCAGATATGAACTTATACTAAAAGAATTAGTAAAAAGAACAAAAGAGGTAAGAGGTTCTGTATCCAGTGGAGTACTCTGTACTCAATCCTTGAAGTCACAACTATTTTGGTTGTATTTTTTAACTGTAGGATCACCCAGACTATGAAAACCTGAAAGAAGCAAAAAGTAAAGCACAAAAGGTAAAAAAAAATGTAACTGTCGTTTTATAGTGGTCATGCACTTAGCTTTGAGATAGCTACGGTAGATAACAGACATGCCACTCACTGAAACAGAGGAACCAAACATTTTAATTGAACATAACATTGTTAAAAATCCCAACTGGCAGAAGACAGACCAGTTGGCTATACACAAAGTGTGACCAAGGATTTGAACTTTGGATGACTGAGAACAAATTCAGCTAGTGGCAGCTGGGTGGAGGGTTTGAATCTGAGACCTTCAGATAACAACACCAGCACCCAAACTACCCAGCCACGCTGCCTCCTTAGGTACACTATATTTAGTAAACATATACTTTGAACAGCGCCTTTCAAGTTTATAGTACAAGGCAAAAACTAACCAGTTAACCTGCTTACATACCAGCTAAAAATATCAGTTGAGAATTTCCTTATTGGAACATCAAGACAACATTCCATAGATGTTGGTAAGAGCTTTATAACAAAACAAAATTTTATGATTTTTTTCCTAATCCACAGACTGCTGAGGCCTTAAACGAGCACATTCGTCAAATAGAGAATGAAACCAAAGTTGTTGAAATTATGAAGAGTTTTCCTAATGATGAATTGGTAATTAAGTTTCATTATCATTCATGAGCTGTTTCATTTGAATGTTTGTTATGTTCTTGTATAGGTTGATTCTTTTATTCATAACTCCAAGCTTGTTCTAGTAACTTTTTTTTATTTTGTATTTTACAGAATCTTATTCGGCCTGCTACCCAAAATGGACAAGGTGATTTTACGTACAATTTAGGTCACCCTTTTTCATGGCTTCTTGTACATTGTGAATTACTGGAAATTTTGGGCTTCAAATCCTTTTGACTTTTAAGAAATATTTAATGGGCAGTTTGTGAAGTGAAAGGCTAAAAGTAGGAGGGGGCCCAGATACAGGTTATTACATAAGGATAAGAGAAAAGTTCATATTAAAAAGTACATTGTACTAAGTCTTACAAGTTTTCTAAGCCTGGGCTTTTAGATATAGGTCTCACATTATTACAACAATCAAACATTAGTCTCGCATGACGACGCATTTCTGGCTGTATCAAATATTTTTAACATTGTCATCTCTTTTCAGGAAAACAGTTCGGAACAGTACGTCTCAGGTAACAATATGCATATTCATACATAGCAGCTTTATCTGGCTTAAAGATAATGCAGTTACCAGTATATATTTGCAGCCTAGCTAACTTCTCGTAACAAGAATTAGCAATTAGGTATTTATTCAGGCTAGGGAAATTAGAGAAAGATAAGTGATACCTCCGTGTGGACCAGTTGTAAAGTTTGAGCTTAAGTGAAAATACTGAACTCTGGTCCTTTGTCTGAGTTATGTAAAAAGAAATTTTAACTCAATTGCAAATTTGCAGTTCAAATTTAAGTTCAAACAAGGTTATTTTTATCTGGTGTTCTCAAATTGCTGAGACATCTTTTTTTCTTTTGTTGTTCTAGGAAACATGAAAGAGACAGGTTGACAAATATATCAAAAAGTCTCAAAAGGTAGGAAACAGAGATCTTTACAAACCTCCAAGTTGTGACCATTTTAGTCGCCATGGCAACTAGAATGTTGGAACTGGCGACTAAATTGTAAAACAAGTCGCCAGCCTGGCAACTACAAGAGGACTGTTCCGGAGCTTGAGCAAAAATTATCATCTGAACTAAAAACTGCTCTGTACATTGGCTATTCTTCTATTAAAACCTACTGGGGACCAGTAAGCTTTGTAAGCTGATCTTTTTATTCTTTTGTTTCTTCCAAGGAAAAATTTTGCAGTAAAATTTAGTTTCATTTGCACTTTTTGGTGCATAGATTCATAGATAGTCACCAAATGGGCGCTAAGGAAAAAGGTTAACTTAGAGGGTTGGTTTATTACATTTACAGTGTTTGTAAATGGTTAGAGAAGAAAATAATATGCATGCACTGACTGGGTGATTCCAACTTATGGCTCTAGGGACAATCCTGGCAAAGACTTGTTATTGATTGTTTTCCTTGTTTATAGGATCTCCCTTCCTCTGATGGACAGCATTGAAACTCAAACATCTCCTAGAGTTCATTACAAATACAGTACAGGCACACTGCCACGTCTTGGTCACCCTCCTGCTGAGAATAGCAGCGACAGTGACAGTGATTCAGATACTGCCCCATTAGGAGACACATTTATCACTAGGTAATTAAGTTATTGCAAGACAAAATAAATTTCAAAATGTTTCAAATACTGTTAACAATATTCAGTTTAAATGACCAACTGGGTAGCCTTGATTTCTAGTTGTTTAGATGTCAGTGAAATGCAGGCTGCAGACAACTTGGCTTGAAAATGAGCATACATGTGGGGTGCTTTATTTTATCTTCCAATCTTGGTCATCAGCTGCTTTTATTCCAGGGAGGGAAAACCTTTATTTAAATCACTGATTAAAAAGATGATGATGATGATAAAAACAAGACTTCAAAAAAGAAACTTAAAGTTATCGGACAAAGATGCATGTCATTTTTATTCTGATCTTCAACAAGTAAACATATCATGCCTGTTTAAGAATTTTTAATCAAATCAACTGCTGAAAGTAATGTAGGATGTCTCTGATTTCTTTTCAGTACATTCATTTATGAGGGTGAAGTTGAACGAGTAACCAAGAAAGCCACTGGTTCTAGTGAAGGAGGAATGGTACATGAAACAGTTGAAAGGTCAGGAAGCTAATTCACAACTGTTCACTTCTTCATCTTCAGTGAGAAAGACATGGGTGTTAAGTCTAGTAAAATAGCAGTGAAGGAAGGGGAAACTGATATCAGGGAGCAGGATATGGGTTGGTGTTAATTGGTCATGGAATAAAGTTACAGGGGGACATTTTATTAGCCAAAGCTGTCACTCATTGGATCCAGATGGGAGGCTATTTCAAGAATAGTACAATTTTGTGTAGACTTATAAGGTGAAGATCTATCTGCACAGCCACCCCAAAGAAATTTTGTTTACTAGAGTGCATATGATCGTCAGTTAATCGTTAAAAAGGTACTTCTGACATGTAAATAGTACATGCTTCCAACTTCCAGAGGGCACGCATTTTTCTAGTCATTCTGTGCTATGGGTACATTGGAATTAAGCACCAGCAGAGTGTAGCTTTAGAGATCTTGATTAATATTTATAGGAATGTGATGACCTCATTCATGATGATGTGCTCAGGTGTCCTTGTAGATGAGGTTTAAGAGGAGAATTTCAATCTGACTAGCTAGTAATTAAATTTATTTTTTTTTTATCTTTCAGACATCTTTTCTTATTTAATAATGTCTTGTTAGTTGGCTTGGTAAGTTTAACAGTTCTTCTCCCGAAAGAACTTCATGTTTCTAGTGCTTTTAATTATTGATTATATATTTTAAAAGGTTTCTCTGACAGTGACTTATATTGTAACTGAAATGAGTATTTTTTGTTTGTTAAAGGCATCAGAAAATCTTATAACAGGGAAGAAATCTTATAAACTCAAGGACAGCGTTTGTCTTGCACAAGCTTGGGTTACGGCACCAAGTGCATACTATAACAATCCACCAAACAATAGTAAGTCACAATACAAGTAACTAACAGACTGTATTACAATTTAATGAGCCAAGACCATTGTTAGTTTAAATATATTTTCCTGATTGTTGCTATGATTTGTTATTAAATGTTATCTGTTTTTAACCTAAACTTACTTATATGTTTATTTGTTTCCTTAGTAATAACTTCAATTTTTTTTTAATTTCAGTGTTCATTTTGGGAACACCAACACAAATTTACAAATTTTTAGCACCATCTGGAAGTCAAAAAGAGAAATGGGAGAATAAACTGAAAAAATATATTGAGAAGGAAAAACAAGCATTTGTTGAGGTAAGTTAAACATAAAATTTAATGGAAACAAATGCTTACATTGTGATGAGAATAGGGTATGGGTTTATGTCATCCCGATATCATTATGGCCAAACATCATGATAATTCTTTATATTGGTTACTTGCAGTCCTTCAAAGGATTGCCTATACCAGATGAAGAATTCCTGGCAGTATCAATAGATGCTAAAATTGATTATCACCAAACAGTTGACTTAGGTAAGGCAACTTGAATATCTATCCACACTATTATTTAAATAACTGTCATGTTAACTTTACACTGTATTCTGTTCTATGTTTAGTGTTGTTCTATATGCTTTGCTTAAATATTTTCCCAATAGAATTTATATACTATTCAATTGTCATATATTTTCTGTGTTATATCCATGTAGCTTCAGAAATGTATTCGTGAAGGTATTTTTTGTATTCAGGACACCATTATTTTAATACAAATAAATTCTGACTTTTTCCTTAGAATTAAACCTGAGACAGAGTGAGGAAGTGTTGATTATAGGAATCAAATCTGGCGATCTGTGGCTTCCAGTAAGTCAAATTAAAGTATAGTACTTAATTAATAATTTGTAAGTGCAAGAATGTGAATTATGCACTATTTTTTTTTTAAAAAAAAATACTTGTTGCCAAACATTCCTTGTTGTTTTAACTTTTTGTTTGCTGTTATAGGGACTGTATTCTGAGAATGTTTGTGAACTTGAGTTAGCATGGTAAGTGTTATGCTGTGGATATTTTATTTAACAAGCAAAAAAAGGCTGTTTTTATTCCTTTCTGTGATGCTTTACCTCATTTTCACTTGTAATAATTTGCTGTCAATTAACATCAAACTTGAGTAAATTATACTCATAAAGGATATTTTTTTTGTTCTTCAGGTGGCCTGGACTTTACAAAGGAAGATTTGGTTGGTTTCCAGGTAAGAAGTTATTAAAAACCAACCAACCACCAATCCAGGGATGTAAGGGTAGCTAAGATTCCCAACAGGCAAAATTTTCTTGATCACAGGCAGAAAGTTTTGATTCACATTAAAAAAAAGATCTAACCAGACACAATCTTGTAGCCAGATCAATCAAGTCCTCAGGTGGTATTTTTTCCATGTACATCCCTACCGGATCACTCACTATCTCAATCGTATTCAAAATTGTGTACAAAAGGCCATTTTCATGACTGTAGACTACATGTATCTCATAACCACACAGTATAACCGTTGTAGAGAGAACTGCTCATAACAATTTCCTTAACGAATTTATATGCCGACATAATAGGCTAGTATGATTTTTACAACCACAGTGTTAGGATGTGACTTGGATCCCAGCTATACATGTAGAGTTGCATCTAATGTCAGCTTTCTTTTTTTCAGCTCATTGTGTTACTGGGCCTGATGTGACAACACTTACTGCCACAAATGAGGTGAGTTGAATTTATTTACTAGTGAGACATTAAAGTACTTGCATAATTTGCCAAGATTAACCAGTGTTTAACTCCAGTTTTTGTGACAAAAGTAATGTTGGACAGTAAAAATATTTACGTGGCTTACTGGCTGTTGGTTTCAAGATAATAATGATTGCTGTTTTAAAGTTTTTTTTGTCTTTTTTTAATTTTTAATTTTTAGTTTCATCCCATTCCTGTGGCAGTGGCACTGAATGGTATAAAGAGGAAAATGATGGACTGGGTAAGTAAAATTATACTCTTCTGTGTTTTATAATAAACAGAAGACACAGTTGACAAAGTAATGAGTATTGTTTTTTAGGTCTGGGCTAAAAGACTTTTCAATAAAAATGATGTTTACTAATCTTTGTTTGTAGTGGAAATACTATTTTGTTTGGACAATTATTTCAATTTTTGAGTACTCCCAACAAAATTCAATTTTTGACAGACTGGCAGCAAGCTTAAAGAACGTGTTATTCAAGATATGACAATGCTAAAGATCTTTAAGCCAGACAAGACTTTTAAGGTAAGCAGTTATTGTGCATTTTGATCTCTGAAACACTGACCTATTAATCAACAATTTATTATTAAAAGAATTAATTGTTAAAAGAAAGGATAGTGCAGTTAACGTATTGATATTTTTTTTTATTTTTCAGACATGTAAAATAGAGCCAGGCTTTACGATTGCAGATGTCATGCTGTAAGTCACATTAAATAAAATTTGTATTGCACTGGAGCAAATAAACAAAATTAGTTCAAGTTGGAAATGTTATTTTGTTTTATTCATTGCCTTTAAGTTAGGCTATGTTTACAAGAAATGGACCAGAACCATTCCGAACAGTCCGAAAATCGGACCGGATCCGTTCCAGACTGGTCCTGTGTAAACATAGCCTTAAACCTAGTCTATGTCCAAAAGCTGATAGATACTGTACTAGGCAGGTAGATTGTTGTGATTAGCAGAATCTGTTGTTTTAAACCATGAGGTTTTTTACACCGTCTCATTGTTCTATTTGTGCAGCCAATATACCAGACACAGGAGTTTTGTTGGAGGTCAGATTGATGCTTCAGTGTTGGAAATGTGGGAAGAATCAGTAGATGGCTCTGGTGAGTATATATGATACTTGTAAATGGTTAAAATAATAAACACCAGATTTTAGCAACCTTATCTTGTGCACTCAGTATTGTCATTGTCATCATCATCATCATCATCATCATCATCATCATCATCATCATCATCATCATCATCATCATCATCGTCATTGTCATCATCATCAGTCTTTATCATCATGCCATGGCCGGGGACGTAAGGCCTCCTTTTGTGCACTCATTGTCATTTACCTTAAGCTGTCCCCTCCCCCACCTAATTTCTAAGATGATCAGCAAATAAAGCAGAAATAAACTAGATACTTCATTTATTACAAGTGACAATTGATTTGTTTAGCACTGTTAGTTTATGCTGTCAGGTGATAAAAATATAATCTTCATTTTTTAATTGGGCATATTACCCTGTTATACTTGTGTAAAATACAATCATTTCTGACTTGATTTTGTTACTATCACTTGTCACAGCTTTGTTTTTTTTTTATATTTTCTCAGTACACAGGTGTCTAGATCCTATAGAGAAGCTTAGCAACATTTTTGCAATGTGGGGAAAATATCAGGTAAGGTTCTTACATGCATCAAAAATATGTATTTGACTTGGTTACAAATTAAGTCATACATCCTAATACTGACATTTTAGTTGCCCAGGTACAAAGTATTGCTAGACCTCTGGTTTTACAATTTCAACTTAGATCTCCGCAATTTAGTATATACTAAAAAGGTGGATAGCGCTTTTGGCGTGCACTGATTGGCTACTCAAACTCAGAATATCCTTGCTATTCACCTCCGAGCAATGCGCACAAGAAAATTGTAATCTTTGAAAGGGAAAAACTAGTCAAAAATCAGGCTAGTGGTGGATTCACTAGACACCTTCACTTCAGTGAATAGTTGTTAATATAAACCTATTAACTTTTTTTATGTGCTTTATCAGGATAAGATGAAGCTTGTTGTTCACAATATTAGGGACAGACAGAGGAAACAATCTGGGGACAAGAAAGAAGACAAACAAGAACCTCCTACTGGACTACTCATCTCCATTGATTAATAAAACACATTCACCCAAGAATTTGTTGTAATCCTCCATTTATATGTTATATTGTCATAATTTTATTAAATAACTAGTTAAATATTTTTGTTTAGAGCTTAAATTATGTTGGTTATGAAGCATGGATTTAAGAACATTCAAAAATGATAATTAAGGAGTAAAAAGATCCTCGATACTGTAAGAAATAATGAGTGTACCAAGTAAACATGCAGTCAAGATATCGACTGGCAAGCACTTCTGCAAACTTTATATGCTAGTTTTATAGTCATACTTATTCATTATTCATTCCAAATTGAACAACAATATTTTTATATTAGTTATTATATGAATCAAAATAATTTCACACACAGAATTAATTATTTTTAACATTTTTAAACAGAGGATTTTATTCACAATAATATTTCAAGAAAGGACGCAATAGTTATGAGATAAACAAAGTATAATAATTAGATTTTAATTATGTTATAATTGTTATAATTGTAGGAAATAAAATAAATGATCATCACAATATTTAGACAGGAAAACCACATCAATGTGTTAAACATTATTTTGGCCCCTGGCGAATCATTCTTTGAAAGCAAAGTTAGTTTTTTCTTCGAATTTCCTATAACTTTCAATCAATTAAATAAATAAATAAATTACGGGTGTATCTGCCAGAACTATGTACAGCAAAATACCTACAATCTATTTTTAGGAAGTGATATTTTGATATAGTTTCATTGAAGGATTGGGAAAAAATTATTTGAAATGTGGGATATGGGGAAAAGTTTCATTATTGTCTTTCAAAATTCATATAAGTGCAGTTTGTAGTCTGTTTTCAGCCAATTATTATTTTGTAGATTTTTGATTTTCTTTATATTTTACTATACTTTTTCAAGTAAGTTGTTCCTAAACAAACAAAGAAAATTTTTCAAAGTAGTAGTCTCAGACGTAGTGTCTATAAAAATTCTTGTAGTATTGTTAGTATATTCACAATAAAAATGAAAATTTTTCAACTTAGTTGCATTGTGTAAGTTTTAAAGACTTGGCCCTCTCACCCACTTTTTTACTGACAGTTTCAAAAATCTTGTAGATAGAATCCAATAATTACTTCTTTTTTTTTTAAAGTCCAACTATCAACTTGACAAGTATTAACTACATTTATACCATGCCATAGAGGCCCTATGCGCCAACTTGGCGCCAGGGGACAGGTGAAGGTGAAGGTGATACCATGCCATAGAAAATACAGCCAATCAGAATACAGGAAAGCCATTGTATACTCGACGGTATTCAACCCAACCTTCCCATCGTGCGCTGCAATTGTATTCTCGACGAAATTTAGTAAGCTTATTTTCTATGGCACGGTATAAAATAGTTACACAACACTTTCTTGTGGTATACTATGGAAATTATATCCCACTTGTCAATTGTATTTTCTTGGTATACACACGAGCCTTTAGGATATTTCATAGTATACCACTCGAAAGCGTTGCATAACTAGTATGTATCTTAATATCTCAAGAATGTCATGGTACACTGTTTAAAATTTTGGTAACCTCGTACGAGCAGTGAGCCACAAGAATAATGAAAATTCTGGTTATAATCCCCCCTGGTTATAGGCCCATCTACCTGGAAACAAAAAAATACATCCAGTTATACCCCCCCCCCCCCCCCGGATATAAGCCCCCCTCTGCTGGATGGCAGTACTGAACAGGGCTAAATGTTGCTTTATTATGACATTTTAAATAAAAAATGTATTTCAATCAATTTTTATTCTGCTCATAAGCCCCCCTCCTCTTCTCGGATGTAAGCCCCTCTGTTAAAAAGCCCATCCAAAACCCCTTACGAAATTGTATAAGCCCAAGGCTTATAACCAGGATTTTATGGTATTTCAGTAGATTAAGGTACAGTAGGAGCCAGTCTCCCTGCCAGCTAGCTCACTGTCTAACTTCATTCAGCTGACCTTTTATCACGAAGTGTGGACTGAATATTATTAGCAATTTTTTTTTCACTCGATAGTGATGTTAACAAAATTTTTCATAACAGTCACTATCCAGTGAAAAAAAACCCAATCACATTCGCTAATAATATTCAGTTACTGTTGACATCTTTTTGACAGCGCTCCATTGGGATCTGTTTGTTTTTACCAATTAAAATCAAAGAGGAGTAAGGAGACCAAAATTGACTTAAAAGTGCCACCGTAATGTAAAGTCAACCCCAAATGTCTTGAAATTTGATGGGTTGAATGAAATTATGGAACATCCCATCAGAAAGCTGTCAATAAGAAAGTGCGTATCTGTTAATGACTCACTCTTTTGACTGTTGACTAAAAAATAACACACTGATAACACTCGTGTTTTTATTTTTGTTGAAATACTCTAAGCTAGCCTAAATTTCAGACATCCCTCTGTGCTCGCCTGCTTGCCAGAAGGGACGTCTGAAAATTTGAGCCTAATGCCGTCCGGTGACGTCACTACACTTTGGTTTTAATTCATGCGGAAAAGTTTCTGTCGAGGCCATGAAATTGTGAAAGAAAAATCGCTTCAATAAAGGATTACAGGGTATAAAATTGTTTTAATAGTAAACTATTGAAAACTTGAGACAAATGAATGAGATTTTAATCGACTGCAGGCTATATTCTTTTACGGGACCGATTTAATCTGAACTGATTTGCTTTAAGCTTATCTAGCGATCAAAATATAATATGTTACGCAGCGAACAAATACAACACACTCGTGAGTACTTAAATGAATCAATTTAGACGGTTACTGAGGCATCAAGAAACGGAATTCAATACAAAAATATCCTACTTGACTGTGGGCACTGAGTTCAGAAATCACTGGCGCATCGAGGCTGCAGGACATAAGCGTCGAGGGGCTTTGTTGACAAAACAAGAATACATATATAAATTTGGCAAAACACTGCATGTCAAAGCAACGAATGCCGCCAACTTAAAACCTACCGATTTCCATTACTATTCTTCATCCGTAAATGACTAATAAATTCATTTCTGGGAAGGTGAACTCCTTCGAACTCTTTCCAAACCTCTCGCGCGGTAAAATTCAGTCATAATTTCACATAATTATGCAATTAATTTTTAAATCAACCAATCAAAATCACTACCCGGTTTTCGGGTAGTGACGTCACCGGACGGCATTAGGCTCAAATGTGTTCAGACGTCCCTTCTGGCAAGCAGGCGAGCACAGAGGGATGTCTGAAATTCAGGCTAACTCTAAGCAAACTTGTAGAAGACAAGCTTTTTTATAAAATAGAAAATCACAACCTTACAATACAAATTGCCTATGGTCACAAAACTTTTTAAGGAACGTTTACACAGGAAATTTTTGTTGCGGAACTCAATGCAATTTTAACGCCACAAGATCGCAGAAGACTTCCTGCAACTTCGGTGCGACAAAAATTGCATTGTGTTGCGAGACAAAAAACCCCCGTGTAAACTGGGCTTTAGTTCTCCCAAACTTCCTTAATTCTCTGCTTGCATCAGATGCATAATCATGACAGATATAATAATAAATATTAATTTCTAAATAGCATGAAGAGCAGGAAGGAGAAAACCTTTAAAAAACTGTTTCCTATGTTAACCCAACAGTTCAGTCTCAGCTTTCTTGTCCTTAACGCTCACACCCTTACTTCCTAAAATATAAAATCTCAGTGGCTTAAGAGCTGACTCAGATCCATAGGAGTGTATTCCTATTCTTGTTGATGTCACTATAGTAATGTCTTTCTTTTGAGGATTCTTGTCATCTTCAAGCCAGAACCTATCTGAAGTTGCCATGTCTTCCTTATTAAGATTAGCTTTTTCAATGCAAAGAGCTTGACAAAGCTTTGAAGGCCCATTGGTCAACTGAAAGTCTTTCAACTTGCTTCCACTGTCTCTTCGCTTGATCCCTCTGAAAGATTTCATAGAATCTAATCCTGGAATATAAAAAGATCTGGCTTTGGCTCAACAGTGCTGGTGTTTTACTCTGTTTTCCATAGCATGCAGCAGCTAAAGTATTGCTACCCCCCTCCCCCCATCCTCTAGTCTACTGCAGGTTATTTTTTTCAACAGCTATGTTACTAACTCGGAATTTTGCCAGGTTTTTTTTGAAAGTAAATTGCCTTGCTAAAAAATAAGACGCAATAACCCAAGCCAGTGTTCACACCTAGACTGTCTGATCCGGAGACCAACCCAGGCCTTAAAGGTCACCATGCAATGTTTGGCCTACTCACAAATGCTTATGCTAAGAAACATGAATATACTCTTCAAGAACAAATGTACACCCATTTCCCCATGAGCCATTCCATTTTATATCCACCCCCCCCCCCTCCATTGATGAGGTAAGTCAAAATGGCTTTCCTTACTTTTAAGGGACTCGCGCTATATAGGAAAACAACTGTCTAAATGCACGCGCAAAATGGCGCAATTAACTGTAAAAGCGATGTACACGCAAAATGATAAATTTATTGAAAAAAAAAAAAACGCATCACGTTTGTTCTTCAGCTCGCTTGCGGTTAGTTCCACTCCAGTTTGCTTGCGGTAAGTTCCACTCCAGTTTGCTTGGGGTTAGTTCCACTCAGGTTTGCTTGCGGTTAGCTTTTATTTGTTAGTAAGCAGCACTTTTTTAAAAAATTGTTAACTGTAACACTAGTGTAGTACTACTTTTGTTTACGCCATTTTGCGCGTGCATTTAGACAGTTGTTTTCCTTGTCCCTTAAAAGTAAGGAAAGCTGTCAAAAGTTACCCCCGAAGAAAAAAAGATCAAAGTGCCGACATGATACCCCCCTTCAGAAATAATCCAATTTTTGAATTTCCTTCAGAAAAAAAGCCATCTTTTCCCTAACCCCCTCATAAATATTCAAAAGATCGAAAGTGCCGACAGGGCTACTCCCTCAGAAATGACTTCAAAAAAACCCTTCAGAAAATCTCATCTTTAGGGGTGGGGGTGTGAAGATAAAATGGAATGGCCCCATGCCAGTGAGTTAAGAACAGTTACTGAACCCACCCTGGAGAGGCTCCAAACCTCTAATCAACACACAAGCGCCAGGTTCCTGACCGCTGATGTTCAGACAGTGATACATTCCGTAAATAATGTACACATAAGCTGTTCCCGGCGCCATGTACATGGGCTCAGTGCGAGAAGTCCGTTTACCTCCAAACGCATGGCAAGCTTTGTCATTCTCACCCAGATAACCTTCAGTCTCAACTATCCGTCCACACAGCACCTCTTCATTGTCAAGAACACGATAAAGCAACTTTCCCAAGAGTTGTTTGGCCAAGTCTTCTGTGGGTGTATCGTAAAAAGACCTGCCTAGTTTGTTCAAAGACGAGCTTTTGTTCTCAAGCTTCAGTTTAGCTTTTTTGTTAGGTGAAACACATGAAATATCATCAGAGTCTGTTTTGAAATAGATGCTTTTTTCGCCTTCTTCTTTGATTTCAACTGACAAGTCTTCTTTTTCAGTTTTGTCGTTTATACGAGGCCCGTTTCGATTTCTCTTCGCCGCCTTACGAGCCGCCATATTGTTTCTGTCGATTTGATTTGTTGTGTAACTCACCACGAAATGCCCCTAGTCGCGCCCGTAAATATCGGGGGGCGCACTGTCACTTTAGCCAAGTACTGCAACACATCAATGATTTGTTTGTCGTTTGTTTGTTTGTTAATTTATTATTTTTTTTGTCTGCATTGCATCTTAAATATTGCAAAGGAGAAGAGTAAATAAGATATTTTTTGTTCGTATTTTTTATTTCTTATCTACAATTTTTATCTCTACAAAATAGAATTACATCATATCTTTTACAAGTAAGAAAATAATATTTTTAAACAGACCTATACAAGACATCCAAGTGTTATTCTAATCAGGGCTTAGGTCACACGCAGTTCACAGCTCCCTAAACAAGCCATGAAATTATTTTAGTACCAGTAATAATGAAACGCCATAAAACGTGCACCAAATTAAACAGATAGTCTGATAGGGCATTACATGTATTAAAAAAAACTCAAAAGGAAATATTTATGACTACAAAATGACACTATTCAATACATGATAATAAAATTATTATATATTTGGCAGTATTTTATGGGTTTTTTCTTTGGTTGCAGCACGTTCCTGTAGTTTGGCCAATAGCATTTCACAGTCATCAGCAACTATAAGAATATCTTTGTTTTCACCATACACAAACCCTGCCTTAACAGCATTTTGAATCTGAAAAGAAAAGAAAAACCAATAAATAATATCACTGCAGTATTGATAATGCTAAAAAATACATGTAATATTTCCTTGAAAGAGAAATCTTATCCACGTACCCATTCCAACAGGCTACCCCAATAATTTGCAACATTCAAAACTCCTATTGGCTTATCATGGAGTCCAAGCTGGTACCTAACAAATAAACAAACAAACTTAATCAGACAGTTAAAAAGAAATTGAATTTCCAAAATTGAATGGAAAGTAAAGTTACCAACTCTTTGTTGACACATGAAACAATGATTTTAATGACTGCATTCTCACCATGTGATCATTTCCAGAAGTTCTTCAATGGTGCCATAACCTCCTGGCAAAGCTATCAGAGCATCGGCCTTAAGAAATAAATAAATGATCTAAGCTTCAGAGTAATAAGCACAAACAAGAATACGACAACTCAGCTCAGCACAATAGAGGGAAGTATGATTTTAAAGCCAAGGCCTTAAAAACTAAAAACTAATGTGCATTCAAGCCTTCAGTCAGATAACTTCACTCTACAAATAATAACTAACAATCATAATGATATTTATTATTTAATTAACATAAGTAACACAATTATGCCTAAAATATTATTTAATTATGTTACATGAAAATTCTTAGCCCCATAAAATTAAGTAAGAAATTATATAGAATTTATTTTTATATCCATATTTGTTATCAAAAATCAATGGAAAGGGCATAATTATTGTATAAACAGGAATGCTCACAAAAATGATAGATTGGACATGTTTGAATCAGAAGCTGAATTATTTTCAACCCCCCACATTTATGTCATCTTTTACACTGCATATAAACTATAAACCAAAATAAAAAGCTTAGATCTGTCTCCTATAACTACCTGTTCTAGCATGCTCCTTTTCCTGGTATGCATATCTTCAACCAGTACTGTTTTACCAACACTGTCCAAGTCTTTAGGATCTAAAAATAAAAACCAAAGCTGGTTTTTATTTGGAATTGTTGTTTTTTCAGGAGGGAGGAAAACCGGAATACCAGAGAAAAACCCTTGGAGCAAAGTGTGAACCAACAAACTCAACCTGCATATGGCCCCAGGTATGAAAATTGAACCCCAGCCATACTGGTGGAACGCGAGCACCCTCCCCACTACTATCCCTCCTCCCCCTAAAAAAACTATTTAAGTAAATATAGCTCATTTCTCATCCTTCACCAAGGTTAATGACTAGGTTAATGACCACCAGGTACCAGCTTGGACTCCACGATAAGGGCCAATAGGAGTGTTGAATGTTGCAAATTATTGGGGTAGCCTGTTGGAATGGGTACATGGATTAAGTGACAGGGGATGATTGAAGGATTTTTTGGTGTTGAACTTTTCAATATCCTTGAAATCCCAAGTACCCCCCCCCCCCCTGGATCTGACAGAACGTTATTGGTTGTAAATGAAAACATTCTGCAATGCTTACTTCTTGTAACAAAGAACTCAGGAAGAAATCCAGTGACTTGACAGCCACCGTCAGCAACAGTCTTAGCTACAGTACCCATGAGTCCTACATTTCCTCCTCCATATATGAGGTTAATCTTGTTTTTCACCAAGCATTGGCCAAGAGCTGTAAATAATTTAAAAAACAACAAAATATGAACATGTTTGTTATTAAAAATATATGAAAACAGTTTGAGCATCAAAAACATTATTTTTATTTCATTTCCCCTGACTCCCCTCTCCTCCACGATCCAAATGAAAAACAATAGATGAAAATCAATGACAACGGATGAAAATTGGTGATTATCAATACAAAATCAATGGAAATCGATGAAAGTCGATCATGTTCAAAGTCATCGATTGGTCAGACCCCCGGATCAGACCGGCCAGAATATTTGGCAAATTATAAAAAACTTGTAAGACTTTAACAATTAATCCCTATAAAAAATCTAATAACAGATAAAAATTACACAAAAGTTATTCAAACAATGGTACCTTTAGCGCCTTCCTCGAACCTCGGATCATTACCTAAGCTGGAGCCACAAAACACAGTAATGGTCTTCAGCGCCATTATGAACGTGGGGTAATATTTTGCCAGGCGTTCCTATGATCTCCTTCCCAGGTTCCACTCGATCATATCTGCCGTTTTGAACATCTGCCGGCCCCCGGGTACCTGCCCTCCATGCTCCATCTATTCTCGATCCATCGCGCAGAGAAATGACCGTGACGCCTAAAGTTTGCAGTTTTTCGAGAACCGTTTACTGTTCATAGCTTAGTAGAGAATGGCAAAGATTGCCCTGGAGAAAAGGCTCAATCGCAAGACGTGAGGGACACGTTAGAGATTTCAATTTCTTTTCTCCTTTATTTTTTTTTTGGGGGGGGGAGGGGTGCGGGGCTGATTGAGAATTTGATGTGCGTTGAAGACAGACTACATGTTCTTGCCCATTTTGCCTTGTTTTTCGACTTTTCTCATCGCGATTATCTGTCCCATAAGACTGACAGTAACCCGCCATCAAGAAACTTTCTAGCCGCTGAATAAAGATTGCTTTAATCAGTCGTGTCAGCACTTTTTGAAGCTCATGTCAAGTCCAGAAAAATAGCCATGAAGTCTGCACCATTTTGACAATTTTTTACGGTTAAACGAGTGTCCGAAAAAAAAAAGAAACGGAGATGTGATGTTACACGCGTTTGTCAGAAAAGCAAAAGTAACCCGTTACATACGTTTATTCATAAGAATTATTTCTTAACTTCAAACTTCATTCGCAATTCACATATTATTTTATTCACATGCAGAGCTTAGCTTGCCATTAGAAAATTTAATAACTCACTTATTTGCAACAAAAATAAAATTCCGCCCCATTAGAGTGCGTACTTTCCTCGCCACAATGAAAGACTATATATTTTCTAAAGCGGAGAAAATGTAATAAATTACACCGTTAATCGGCTAAAAGTAAATTGAAAGAGTAGCAAAACGAAATGAAAAGTGTACAACTAGCTGAATAACAACTCAAAGAAGAGAGAAACACTTTAACAAAAATGAATAAGACGGTTTGCCTGAAGAGCACAATGTTGACCAACCCGACAACAACAACAACAACAACAACCTTTGTCAACCGAAAATGATCACCCCGCCCTTTTACATCTCTTTTTATACCATACTTGATAATTTGCTTTGTCCAGTCAGAAAATTTTATAAAGAATGTTTGCACATCGAATGAAACTTGGGTATTCGATAAATGTCGCGAGAAAAGCGTACCCTTCAATCCTCTAATGGGGGAATGCTGTTTTTATTACGGAAAACTTCTGTGTGCTGCTGACTTGCAAATATCTTTAAAAGGTTTGAAATGTAACAAGAAGGCCCAGACTTAATGTCGAATTTTTCGTGACCAGAAGCCAATTGTTTAACTTAAGAAAAAAATCGGAATCTTCTATGTTAAGAAGCGTCTTTGTTACCAAATGTAGCCAATGGTTTATGCTCAAAGCTAGTGTCGACAAGTTTCTTTGTTTTGTAAAACGTTGAAGATCGTTGAACAATGAAGATAGTTTTATAAATGTAAATCAGGAACGAAACCACAATTCAATGGATCTTGTGAACATTCTGATTTGCGGCTTATGAAAAAATAGATGAAAATTACATAAATCGATCATTAATTATTGAATGTAAAACGCTGACATGATGGTCTGGAAAGTCTTGTCTCTCCGCATGAGCTGCAATACTAACCGGTAGAACTGAAATTAAGAACAGTTAAAATCCACCGAGTCTTGTAAATTACTTCCTTCGAGTCTTGCGGACAGCAATGTGGTCAGATATCATTCAATGCAGCGTTAAAACTTTGCTCATATCTGTTTGTTTTCTTCTGGGGAACGCGAATCAAGTGACTAGTTATCTTGACGGGAAATGCAACGAAGCACAGTTGCCGCGAAACTGCTCACCTCTTACAAAATGTCCAGCATGTATCCGCGTCTCATGGCTGCCTAGAATGCCTTATGCTTTCAAAATTGGTAACTCTAGTACTGCGGGAGGATTTCTTCATGGTAAGTTTCATTTATATAGTGTTATTCATACGCGGCTTTTGTTCAGAATTTTTTATATGAAAAGGTGTCGATTCAGTAAAGCCGTACATTTGAGTTTCTAATCCACCAGCCGTTTACGAGCTTTTACTGTTTAAATCTAAATAAGAGATTCATTTTATCTCAAAGACACACCTTTCCATCCATGTACTAGCTGCAAAATCGGTAATTTAGGCTGGCTTTTGGTATTGCAACATTTGTTTATATTTGATACTTAGTTTTGTTACAATTGTTGTTAATTTCAACAGCTGTAACCTTTTCAGTTCATTTCACACACATCTCACGGTTTTCTCTCTTAGGTACTTACGGTTTCGGGAGTGTTTCGTTTTAATTGTTTTGTCTACTTAAACGTTTTTGAAATGGAAAAAGCCAATCTCATCTGATGAAAGTTTAATGAAGTCATTTACTTTTTTTGTCTCTTTTTGAGTTGCTCACTCAGGCACTCAAGCCACTTAGCCACTCAGTGCAGAGTAGAAAACACAATTAAAAATAGGTTAACAGCCCGCGGCGGTTTTGGTTTAAAAGAACTTTGTTTTCAATTTTGTTGTTATCACGCTTTTTTGGCTCGTCAGTCTCACGACGAGCCCAAGGAAGCTACAATATTAATGGTTTTCTTTACTGAAGTAATGTTTAATAAGCGAGCAGCAGTGTTTTATCTCGTTTAATCACGAGGCGAACCGGTTTTTTTGTTTGTGTCCTGAAGGAAAAATGACAGGGCCGTAACTAGCAAGAGGCAAGACGAGGCACTTAAAAGCAAAATATGTTCTGTTGGAAAATAATAATCCCCAGTTGAACAATCGATTTTTCTCAAGAAACACCCCATGAAAAAGTTTCCGAAAGAGTTTCAGAACTTCTAGATTTCAAAATTTTCTGGAAGGCATGCACCCAGAAGCCCCTAGCAAGATCATGCCTCCGCTATGGGAAAGGTGTGACGACGGCCCTGAATGGGTCTCCTACTTGATCACGCCATGTAATACTTTTTTGTGACCAAGAATGCTCTATCAAGATGGCTGGATATTGGCCGCGTTTTTTTTGCGTAGTTTCGGACTTTGCCCGTGTCTCGGTTCTTAATTATAAACACGCAAAACTGAAGAACTTGGGTAATATCCAGCCATATTATCATCACGCTTGGTCAATAACCCATACATAAATCTTAAAATTGTAAAATCGGCTTCTGTGATGACATAAAAGAGGTTATGTTCTACCAGTAGAATACCACAAAAAAATGCCATCTTGCAACCGTAGTGGCTTTGAAGTATCATCAAAAAATGCAAACAGTCGGAAATTTAAACGACAATCACTGAGATATTTTAGCAAATAAAACTTTTCAACTTAGCGCTTGCCTTTTAGTTAATTTATTTCGCTTCCACCCTTCCATCAACGTCATGTTCTTTTGTTTTTGGTGGTAGTCATTGTTCTGTGTTTGTTTTGCTGATATTTCTTTTGTTTGTGCTCATTTTCACGCTATAATTACCTAGCATTTATAGTATTGAGAGCTTTTTCCTGCACTTTATAAACATATCATTGTCTCATTCCTTTGTATTAAACATGTTAAAAGAACTCAGATATGAAATTAAATGTGCAGGGCGTTGTTGTTTCCCGAAAACTAAGAAAAAACACTTGTAAAAGTTTAACGCAGGTGCTTCATGGTGGGGTCTAGGAGCCCTTCCCGTCTCTGATCATTAAAGCTCAAATTTGTTGTCCGAGTTGAATCACCCACAAGTGAATAGATTGTTGTATTTATTTTGCTGCAAGCTTTCGCTACTTTACTGCGACTGCTGTATTTCGAAACGAACTACCTTAGGTGAGCAGAACATATAAAAAATCTATCTGGTGGGCTCGCTAAATAAAACCAGACCTTTCTGCTGTTCAGAATAGAAACCCCATCGCAGACCTAAAAGGTCAAATGGGGTACCCAAAGAGCGCACGTGTATATCAGTTAGTACCCCCTCCCCGCTGCAATATTTATTTGTTGTAGTACTAACCTGCGACCAGGCTCTCTGTTTAAACAGTTATTACGAGTTCTACATAGTAATGGCTGCCATAATAAAGAGCGCTTTCTCTAATAAACCAACCCTCGACCCCAAGGTTTTTTTTTGTGGGAAAAAAAACTAAATAAATTTTCTAATTAACAATTAGACTACGAGCCCAAGTTTTCTATGAGCAAATAGTCAACGAGGCGCAGCCGAGTTGACTATCGCTCATAGAAAACGAGGGCGAGTAGTCTAATTGTTTTAGTAGAAACTCTAAAGGATTGCAGTCCAAAACCTACAATATTGTGCACTTTGAAGACAAAAATCAAGAAAATTTACCGCTTAAAGAGCTACGCGAGCGCGCGATTGTTTTCTATCGGCGAATAGAAATCAGTGGGAGAACCAATCAGATTCGCGGATTTCCATTAGAACACAGCTGAGTTTCTACTAAAAGAAACTAGAGTGATTGCTCATACAGCGTCTTGATGGCCTTTAAATCTGATTGCGTGACAGAGTACAACATAAGGAGCGTGTGTGAGGGTCATAACGTAAGTTTTAGGCCTGATATCTCAGGTTAATCATTTTACTCAAGTAGTACGTGATATTGGACGTCTGGGCGCATTGAACCGAGACTCCTCCTAAAAGTTTTGCTTTTGTTCATTCAAAGCTACAAAGCAGGATATTTGCATTTGCATTCCCACCTATTTACAAACTATTTAAAACTCCTGCTTAGTTAGAACGTGGGGTGATCCAGATCCACCCCAAGGGATTGGCAAAAGTCGAAAGAATTTGAATTTTATAAGCCACAGCGCGGCATTCCATCGATTCATCGAAGAAGCAAGTAAACCGGTCGTCAAAGAAAAATCGCTGTCGCCAGTCAAGAGGGAACACGTTAACCAACGGAGGTTATATGTCTACATGAAGAGCAAAATGCACAGGTTTTATGTGCTGGTGTGCTATATTTTCTTGGCTTTGCTGATTTACGTGGGGAAAATTGACGCGAAATGTTCGTCGGAATCGGCGGGCCAAACATGCCGTCACGATCGAAATATCTGTCCTGCCTGTATCGATGTTTCATGGCTGGTTCGACCTCCTTATACTTCTCAGGGAATAAACACTACTGAAGGGATATTGCCAGGTAATTTCTTCTAGACCAGGACCTGTTGTTCTATTGCTGCGAGTGAACCGTTTTGGTGCATGTACTGAACGGGGTACATAGAGTAGAAAAATGACGGGGAGGGGGTGAGGAAGACAACCTATGCGGCGCGGGGGCACGATGGGAGAATTATTAGATGACCTCGGTGTTATGTAAGTAATTATGATTATCAACTTAACAAAACAACATGGACTTTTTCCATAAACAGAGAGAAGTCCAAAGACTACTGCAAAACTAATTCGACGGGTGATATATTAATTTGCAATATTTTGGCAGGTCAGACCTCAGGCCCGTAACTAGCTAGACGAGGCACTTGCCTCGTCTAGCTTTTAACCAAAAATTCAATAAAGAAAATGTTTAGTTGGGAAAATAATTCACAAATGAAATCACCAGTTCACTTGAGTTTTATTCACTACAGGTTTGTTAAATCTTATGTTAAACAAGTGTTGTGGTAACCACAGCTCAAGCTGCTGGCAAGTGAAATACGCGCCGCCGGAAACAGATCCCGAGCAGCTTCTCCGCGTGACGCGTGACACTCACGTAATCTACCCAGTACTGGTCGATAAACAGGAAGCAGCAAACGAGAAGCTGAACATGATAGGCCTCGTACCACCTGCCAGTATTGCTTTTGTCGTTCCTAAAGGAAAGCGGGAAAGTTTCCCAAAGAAGCTCTTGATGGCTGTATTCGAAGCTTGGCCAGTGTTGATATTGACTATTTTACTCTCAATTTTGGCGGGCGTTTTTCTGTGGCTTTTGGTAAGTGACATATGTTCTAGTACTAACAAATTTAGAACAAGAGTTTTGGAACAGTGTTCCTTGTTTGCTATAATTTTTGCACCAAAAAGCAAGGAGATCGCGGGTAATTTGATTTGCCTGCCGCCAAAGTAGATAGCATGCACCTGCTGTAGACAAGCGTTCCCTTCTCTTTTTACTTACGGCAAAGACGTAAGAGAAGACGAAACTACCGCAAGAAATGTTGGATAAGAGAGCTTTTTCAAAATCGTTATCAAGTGGGTGAATACCACACCATAGTAGATTTAGGAAATGCGTGAAAATGACAAGTCATTTTATCAATACTTCCGGATGACACCTGAAAGATTTGACCACCTCCTTCCTCTTGTGTGACACTGAAATAGGCTCGTCATCCTCGCTTAGGACCAGGGCGTCATCGGATAGCGGGTTGTACTCTTGCATAACACCGACAAAAGCCTCGTTGATTTTATTAACGAGGTCTCGGTCAGTGCAGTCCGTGTGAATTCTTAAAATGGACCTAGTACGTATGATCAGCGGCATGTAAAATGTGGAAGCTGCGTTTGTCGGGCGTTTGTCGTTTGCGATGTCCTTCACGCTAAAGAGCAAGAAGTTAAATTTTAAAGCGCTGCCGCTTGCGTTTCTGTTCAGTACTTTGTAAATGCTTCCCAAGAAACCTCTCTTGAGCAAGATGGTCAAGTATAGTGCCGGGGAAACGGTCTTTTCATCCCTTATGCGCCAGCTCTGATGAATAACGAATTTACGATGCCTTCTTATAATTTGCGTTCATAATTATCCATTACTAAGTTATATTAATCTCAGGGAAAAAATTACTTTCTGTGCTTTGAGCGTGAAATATGTACAGCAAAAACTACGAAGATTATTTGCGAAGGCTCCATGAAAACGTTTTCATAATGACCGCGCGCTAGAATGGAACGAGCTTTGAGCTTTTTGACGTCATAAATTGGTGTTTCTGATGGCTTTGCGATCGAATTGCACGTGCTTTGTTATGTTACATTGCTTCCTTTTCTCAATGTCACTAGCACTTCACACGCTAAGAAATTAAAGATTATATCTTTCACATCTGAAAATGTGAAAATCCGAAACATTCCTATGACCTTCCGCTCCGCTCCTACTATTATAATTAATATTCTTATAACTCACTTCGCAGCACTTAACTTGCTATCAGCAACTCCTAGTAATATAATAATAGTTATCTTTTCTTCAACATTTTGATTGGTCGTAGAGTCATTTTGAAGAAAAATTTATGGAATTAGTTCTTAGATCTGAGAAACTGCGTATAAATTTGTTGTGGAATTGAAAGCAGGAGAAAACAGTCTTCATTTTGTGGTAACTACACTTTTGAATGATTCTGTTTCAGGATACTTGGTTTAACAAAGAACAATTCCCACGCAACTTTTTCAGAGGCTCCTGGGAAGGATTCTGGTGGGCGTTCGTCTCCATGACAACAGTGGGGTAATAAAGTAGTACAGTATACCACTAACGTTAGTCCTTTATTACATACATTTCGCTCAAAGGCTGGCATTTTTCTTTGAGCTTTTTTGGGTGGGGGGAGGGGGGGAGGGGGGGGGGGAGACGGATAACTGAAACGAATTACAATGAAGCAGCGATATAATCGAAGTGCCAGAGACTAAGAAAATGTTTTCGTTATAACGGGGTTTGCAATTGGTTATTCTGTTCTAATACATTTTACTGTTAGTAACTGTGGCCGGACAAACGAATATCGGTCGTTATACGGGGATCGTCGTTGTAAAGAGGACCATTATATCCGGCGGGGTTACACTGTAGTTTATGAAAGGTCAAGCTGCCCTCCAGTCAGGAATGCCCGAAGTAAATAAACCACTGGATCATGTAAACCTTTTATGAACCTTAGCATTAAAAACAAACGTCGTTGATGTATTTTATTTCGATTATCTTTGAAAATCTAACAATTTTCTTTAGAAGTCAACATGGCCTCTGTTGAACGTTTTTTAGTCCTTTAACAATTTTAATTTGTTATGAAAAACATGCAGATATGGTGACCGAGCGCCCATATCAGTGCTTGGACGAAGCTTTGCAGTGGCCTGGATTTTAGTAGGAATTTGTATTTGTTCAATATTCACTGCCACCTTAACAACCTCACTCACAACCATCAGCTTGGACACCAAGAAGACCCTACCAGGCTCAAAGGTGAGAAGGTATTTCACATACAGTGAAGAATCGTATAATCAGACGTTCAGTGCACAGACACTCTTGTTACCGAAATGCAATGTAAGTGAAATGCGATGTAAGTTTGCAAGTGGCAGGGTCGTAAAAAAGAAATATACCAAGCTGACCTTACATTTTTTCTGATGCTAACAGCATTTGGCCATCCGACTGTAACGGATGTTCTGAAGAGCTCATACACCACATATAGAGCATTTCTCTTTTTCAAACTCCCTCTAGGCAATCAATATATTTAGATCAGTTTCAAAACTTTTAAGAACAAATAGACGATCTTTCGCTTTATAGATTAAAATGAATTAATTTTTTTGTTATATATATTTATTTATGTCAGTTAGTTTTTCTATTTTATACTTAAGATTAGTGTATGTTATTTGCAGATACTAGCACCATAATTGTCAATCCGAATTGAAATAAAGTTTATGAATGTATGTAGGACGTCACATTGGTACCGTGAGTTTAAAAGAAACAAACTGTTTTTCTTCTTATAAAATAAACACTTTATTATTTTATCCTTTATTAGTTTATTCTAAACGCAGTCTACTCAAAGAGGCATTCCAGCTAACATGTCAAGCGGATAAAGCTCTCACTGCAACCCCGTCGTATTTTATGCTCACCCATTCTTTAATATAAAAAGAAAATGACAGGAGGGGCAATATTACGTCTCTCCGTTGACCTGTAAAAAGAGTCCGTTGCGGAATAAATCTACAAAGCTATCTATAGGGAAAAGATTGGTAGCTACCTATGGAGCCATAGCTTAATTACATTCTAGTCTACATTTATTGATTGTCTGTTCCTTTTTCAGGTGGGAGTTCTAAAACGCTCGATAGAAATGGCACTAGGGATGCAACAGCAAGCTGAATTAGAACGTAAGTGATGTAATAATTAGAAAATAATAACAACGACCGACCACAAAACTGCATAGTGAAGCAATGAAAACACGAAACAAATATACGTAGCCGACCCCAAGGGTGGGAAAACACATGTGAGCGAGTCACGATTGGTTTTTTTGTTTTGCATCTGATTGGTTGAATTCATTGCGCGTTTTTTAACCAATCACAGAGCGCAGCAAAACCAAGGCAATTCTGGATTATTGTTTTACTGTATATTTTATTTTTCTCGCATTTTCACACGGACACTAGAGGACACAGTCAGACAATAATGCGCATGAGCGTACCATTGTTTGCAGATCTCGTGGCGTTAAAGAAAATAAAAAAAAGCATCTTATGATGCATTTTTGCATTATGATAATCATACGATTGACCAAAGGTTTTTAGAGCGTCATCAGAGTTTAGCTTCATCTCAAGAACTATGTGTGACTAAAAATACATTTAGCTTATGTTTGCTATAATATACTAAGTATTATTTAAGCGTTCAAAAGTTTATAGCTTTTCTTTTTCAGTCTACAATTCTGTTGAGGAAATGAGAGAAGCCCTGGACAATGGAAAAATTGAAGGTAACTTTTCTTTTGTTGTCCTCTTTCTCTATTTGTATATAATAATAATAATAATAATAATAATAATGTTTAATAGACACTCATTGCAGTATAACTGAATTACAGAGTAAAAAACAAGCTAAGGTATAAATATAAACTATTAATTACAATATATATACAATATAAGGTTCTATTATAAACAAGCTAGTTCGAGATTAATAGCGAAAAGTGACGAAGTCCTGAGAACGCTTCGTTCCTCACGTCGAGGCAAAAGAAAATGAAGAGGGCTATTTACATCCTGAAGTTTACAGACATACTGCCGGCAAAGATGTTGGCGCCGTTCTCTCAATGAAGTGAGGTCGAGCAGCCGTAATGCCTCCTTGTAGTCGAGGGAGGGACTCTCTCAATATTATTATCTAAAAAGTCAGGAATGTTCTGCCAGACAGGGGCGGCATATTCTAAAATAGGACGCACTATTGTAACAAATACTTTGGCCAATGCTACCGGCGTGGCACCGCATCGCTTTAGTATCCTTAGGGAAAAGAGTCTTTTGTTCGCTTTTTTAACAATATAGTCTATGTGGTAGTCCCATTTTGAGTCGCTGCTGATGTAAACCCCAAGGAGTTTGTATTTTGAGGTTCGTTCAATTACGTTATTTCCAAGTATAATATGATTAATTACGAAATTATGGTTACTCATAAAATTGATCAACATTTCGTTGCATTTAGAAGGATTAAGCTTCATCTTGTGCTCGTTTGAAAATTCAAAAATATCGTTGGCAGCAAAGTTAAGCAAGCTTACACTATTTCTAGGGATGATTTCTAAGGCTGTTGTGTCATCGACAAACTTAATTCTAAGGTTCCAAGCACATAGGAGGCTGTTCGTCATAATAGAGAATAGGATTACTCCCAACTTGGTGCCTTGGGGGATACCTCCCTTAGGGGTCTTCCAATCAGACACAATGCTCCCGATTAAACTCGCCGATCCTGATACTTTTCTCTGTAACCAGCAAGTGTGCCAGCATGAATTTTCACACAAAACTTTCCTCCACTAATTTATATATTACCGACAGAAAGAACAGCTTTTTACCATCTAGAGTAGCATCAATAGGTATGGTTGAAGAGGATTGATGATGTATATAGCCTAGCTGGATTTTGACGTTTGTCTCTAAATAACACAAATTTAGACTTAACTAGTTCTGTTGCACTATTACAGGTGTACTGTTGGACAGTTACCAAATTAGTCACTATACGGACACCCTGTTTCCAAACACTGAGTTCAAAACAGACGCAATCCTTAAAGAGGAGACGCTTTCCTATGGCGCTGTGGTCAATGACAGTTATCTAGCAAGGTGCTTTAGGAATTTAATCGCTGAAGACAAGTACCTGCTCTATGACTTCACCAGACATGAACTTACTAAAACATTAAAGGTGATCCTTGAAAAATTGTTGAAAATTTTGACTGAAAATTGCAGAAATCGAATTCAAATGAAATTTATGTCTCTTTGTCGTTCTAGTTGTCTGTCTGTCTGTCTGTCTGTCTGTCTGTCTTTCTGTCTGTCTCTCAGTGTCCGTATATGTCTATCTGTGTCCGTAGAAGTTTCAAAGGTACGTGAAGGTACATTTCCAAGGTACAAGAAAGAAGTGAGATGCGATAAATAAGACCATTGCCCACGACTTTCTCCCCTCTAGCCCGTATATACCTCATGCGGTAGAGCGAGGTAACACTAAAGGGGTCGCCAGTTGGTACTGTATAACCGATTTTCCCTTGAGCGCAATGTGTGTTGCTCTGCCTTGTACGGTTTGGTTTCCCTTCCTTGCTAGGGTAAATTCCCAACAGTCGTCAGATAGAAAATTTATAATGATATCATGTTCAAGATACATCGTCAGTTGTGCAAAAGTGAACAAATCGTAAGCATACAGAACACCTGCATTTTGTTCAATTTTGTACCATCTGAAAGATTCGTAGTGATTTAGTGATAGTTCCCTTGTTCTCTGTTTGTTTGGGCATGTTGAAGAGGACGAAAAGCGATATAATTATTCTTTTGTATTGCTGTTTATAGGGAGGAGGAGAAGATGAGGCGGTACAGAACTCTCAAAGTATTTTTGATCCTACAGGGGATTTGTTTTATCCTTCCTTGTACACTTGCCTGGCTCTAGTGGCTGTTATCTTTGTTATTGGCTTGGTGGCCGAGCTGTTCTACTTCAGACCAGGCCGGTCGTGCAAGAAAGGCAAGTGTTTTAAAATGAATCAATTTATTTAGGTAAGAACGTATAGGATCGGTAGATATTTGATCAGTTACACTTCGCCAATAAAACTGAAATAATCAAAAAATTCTTTCTTGAAAAAAGATCACTATACCGTTCTCCAGGAGAACAAAGCAGTTTTCACTTGAGTGTCGAAAGTTACAGTATACGAGTTTACTTTGGCTTTGCATTACTCTTCGGTGATTGGTTTAAAAAAACTCGCGCCACCCTAGAGCAAAACCCAAACCAATCGCTTTAGGCAATCATAAAGAACATAGACAATTTAGTAAACCAATCAAAACTCAAAGTAAGTACATGTATCCGGCACGGAGCGAGGGAAAACGTGCGCAAGCGAGTCACGATTGGTTTTGGTTTTACTTACCGTATTTACTCGAATAAATGCCGCGGCGCTTATTAAATTTTTCGCGTCTCAAGTGCGGCGGTTATTCGAGGGCGGCGCTTATTTGAGGGCAACGCTTATTTAAAATTTGGACGCCAAAAAGAATCTAATCATTTACAGTAATTGAAAATAGCGTCTTTTGATTGTCAGTCTTCGTCTCGTGCTGAAGAAAGAAGTAGCGCTAGCTGTCTTGCAAAGTTCACGGCCTTCACATCATTTACAGAGCTGCGTGTTGCAAGAATGTTGGATAGAAGAACTTATGGGCGAGCGCTAAAACAATAACTTTGAACTGCAAAACATCGCTTTTGATGAAAAAGGAATGTCTAAGTTTGTTTTAGAGTTGCTTTGTAGTGCTGTCATTAGTTAAACGGAATTCCTTAAATAAGCGCCGCATCGGGACTGCGGCGCTTTTTCGGGGGCGGCGCTTATTATCTTTATTTTCCTTTATTTTCCGGCGCTTATTCGAGTAAATACGGTACTCGCTCACACACGTTTTTCCACGCTTCATGCCGGTTAGTTTGAATGGTTCATTGAAATGTCTGTGTCCTTTGTGATTGGCCAGAGTGGTTACTACGACTTTCAATCGAGAATCGCTCTAATCATCTTTTGAATCTAATTCTGCGTTGCAGGAGAAAAGCTTACAGAAAGCATTGCTATGACAGAACCTGATGAGAAAACTCCACTCGATCAACTGGAAAAGGAAATGATAATTGAAGTGCAAGCTTTGTTTAACAAGTACCGTGAAAAGCTGGAACAAAGTGCTGAAAATAACGGCAACGCCCTCACTATGCATTCTTCGGTGTGAACTGTGTGAAGAGACACATGATAAACCTGTGTTACAATGTTTAAATGCAGGAGATAGATTACCGGCAACTGTTTCAGCTTAACGTTGCCTTTATTTTTTCCCTTTCTTTTTCCTGTGGTGAAATGTGTCGAAAAGACCGTCGAATTGTGTCAGTTTGAGAACGATTTTGAGCCAACCGCGGGTACAAGCTGAAGTGATGCACCTGACGAAGCAGCCACATTTTTGGCGGAAAATTTGTTTATCGTTAAAATGCTTTGAATTCCCCGGACCCCCATTCAAAGGTTGGCGGAGAGGGCTTATTAGAGAGTCGGCTCGTTTCGTTCAGCTGGCGCATTTAAAATGGTTGTGTTACAATAAAACTGTAATAAAACAATAAATGCTGTTTGTTAATAAGCCTGTTTATGTCTTGGTTAACTGAGGAAAGCACACGTCAGATTAGCTCAGTTGGTTAGGTGCCAGCTTTCAACGCGGTAGGGTAACAGGTCTGAATCCTGGACGAACCACTATTGCGTCTTGTGTACACAGGACCGGCCCCAGATGATTCCGGTCCGCGACCAGACCGTATCACATATTTTTTTTTCACATAAACCTTTCTTTTATGAGCGTCTCTTCACACGGGACCGATCCGGTACCGTTCGTAGGATCAACGTGAGACAATCAGCTCTTTCTACCAGTTACTCATGCGCACAATATAAGAAGCGGTATCGAACCGGATGTATTTGGGACCGTCCAGTATGATCAGAACGAAAACTGCATAACCGGCTCGTAAATAAGCGCAACGGTCTGTGTCCACACAAAGGAGAGGGCCAGAACGGTTCCAACACTGGACTTCCTCTTTTGCAGGTCCAAAATATCGCATTAGATCGGGACTGGATTACCTGGGGCCAGAGGGAGAGGAGGAATCACGGACGAGCCCCACGCAGACGCGGGGCCGCGCTCTCCCACGAGAGAGAAAGCGTGACGAGCCAGAGCGCGAGGAGGCAGGCTCACCGCCGCGCCGCAAAAAAAAAAATACCCGTCTGGCACCCAGGGTAGGACTGGATAGGCGCAACGGATGGCGGGGTCCGAGTTAACGATAAGTCTGTTCGGTCTGATTTCCTTGAAACATGGCCCAAGTCTATGCCACATCGTATTGAAATTTCAATTTGTATGGACCACCCCAAGGAAAAAGCACAGACCACCCTAGGGAGCACCCGATCCCGATACATTAGAGGATCTCATAAGCAGTAACTGATAAGCTCATCACGGTTAATAAATGATACAAATCGCTTTTATTTTAAAAGCACAATTATACAAAGATCGCAAACGTAAGTTTTTTTTTTCGTTGAGAGGTTGTGGCATCTATCAAATAGTTTAAAAATAATACAGCCATCTTGAACCAAACAGATCTGCGGGTTCGTTTGTTTTCTTTTAACCTCCGTGTCCTAGTTTATTCTGAGCCTGAAATGTAATGATTGTCTTTGTTTCTTGAATTGTTTCTAAAATTGGAATGAAAGTGAATAAGTGAAGGAAGAAATTAACACTTGTTGGCTAAACTGTTTGTATCGGTGCAACTCAAGCTCCTATGACTATCAAACTACAAGAATGCAGTTTTTTTTCTCTGATTGTTGTGCCTTCCAACAGACCTTCTCTTCTCATGCGCAAAGTTCACTGGCACAAATTGCAAGTTTATCGTGAGGAGCTCGAACTTGATCGGCTATATCTTCGTCTTCTCGGTGGAGACCGACTTCTGCTTCGTGATTTCGAACGAGACCGGCGTCGTGGAGACGGCGATCGTCTTCCCGCCCTAAACGAACCACGGAATCTGGCGGGCGGGGATCTTCTCCACGCTGGCGGCGGGGGACGGCGCCGCGGGGGAGGTGGACTGGGTCGGCGAGCAGGTCTGATGTCGCGCGGCCTGATGGGTAGCACCATCTGTGCTGTGATCTCTTGTCCATCAATTTGTCCTCCATCCATGTGCTTCATAGCGCTATCCGCATCCTCTGCGTCATCATAGTCCACATACGCAAATCCCCTGGGAAGAAAATTAAAGCGGTCCATAGGCAAGTCTACTGACTTAACGTGGCCGTACACGCTAAATATCTCAAACACGTGATCCTTGGTGACGTTGCGTGTGAGATGAGCCACGTACAGCTTGGTGGGTTTGGGAGTCGGGCTTCGTTTACGTCTCCTTGGCGAGCGCGAGGAACCAGACGAAGATGATGAACGCGCGCGAGGTCCGCGCTTCGCGGGGCTGGGGGACTTGGAAACGGACTTGGAAACTGATCGCCGTGTGGGCCTGGTGCGAGGTGGAGGAGTGGGTGACTTGGTGACTGGAGATTTCTTAGGTGACTTGGGGGGAGGGGAAGCTTTTGGCGACTTGATTTTAGGGGGAGGGGGTGGTGCTTTATCTTTGATTTCTTTGGGTTCTTTTGTGACTTCTTTCACTTCTTTAGTCTCCTTTTCCTTGACTTCTTTCTTAGCCTTGGATGTCTTGCTTTTCTCATTATCTATGGAACAAAATCAAATTAAAGGTCTGAACAGAAACAATGTGAAGGTGCCAAAGGTTTGGAAAAATTTTGCCTGTAAATGGTACTTAAGGGTGAAGTTTGAGCAACTAATGTTTCAAGAAGTATTTTCCGAACCCAAAATTCCTTCCTTCACCATCAGCTTTTGTGGTACTTGACAAAAAACACATTCTTATACACTTCTGGATTACGTGTCCTGAACTTATTGGAGGTAAGGCAAAACAGAAATCAATCACCAAGCTCATTTCTTTATCTTCTCCCCTTTTTTTTTTGTTTATCTAATTCTCAAAATTTAACACAGGGTTTTTTTCTTCCCTTCATATAAGGCAGCATATTTTTTTTTTTTTTATATATATAATTTTTTTTTATATATATAAACCCCTTCATGGATTGTTGCAAAATAATGACCACTAGAAAATGTATCAATATGAGGTGTCAGTGCAAACTTACAGGTGAATTTTCTGCCATTCTTTTGGCCACTAAGCTCAAGATTGAAGTAGGCTTCTGCAGTAAAAGCAACCAACCTCCAATATAACTGGAGTCTATTATCAACTGCTGGTAGGAGTTTGATTCAAAAGGTTGCATATCAAACCTTTTGAACGAAAATAAGCTCTGGGGCTTATTACTGGAATTTAATCATTGGTAAATTACTTCATGGCATTCTTTTTGTTATGTCATTTAATGTTAACATGAACTTACAAATTACCAGGACTTGTCAAGACCTGCCAATAAACTTCTACACTTTTTAGGCCTTTCCAGCCCTGGGAAATGGCAAAAGAAAAGGAAGTGGGAAAGAAAAAATGATAAAGAAATCAATCAGTTACTTGGACTTTTTTTCTTTTCCTAGCACCTTGTGTCACTGACTGTTAAATACAGTCGAAGCTCTCTTAATGGACACTCTCCTGGGCGGACAGCTCTACTAACGGCCACCTTGTTTGAAACCCCATTTTAACTCCCATACAAACTCTGTATTTTTACATTCTCGTAAGCGGACATTCCCTTAAGCGGCCGCGGACACTTTCAGGGATCACGACTTAGACGTTTTCTTTGTTTTTAAGCTCCCGTAAGCAGACACCCCAAAGAAGAACCTATTAAAAACCTCTGTATCTTGCTTTTTTATCAATCAACTTCACATCACCATTTGTCACAATAATTTTACAGTAATTACAGTACCATATTTTAGTGTTCGTTTTGTCGTCATCCACGTCTGTCTGTTATTGTTAGCTGGGCAAGCTCCCGTAAGCAGCCATCAATCCCCTACAACCCTGGTGGCCGCTTACGAGAACCATTCTCGTAAGCGGCCAGCTCCAGTTACGGACATTTTTCGCGTCCCGAGGGTGCCCGCTTACGAGAGCTTCGACTGTATCTTTCTTATTTCTCAGCCAAGATTACCATACCACCCACACAATCTTGTGCAGTGGTTTTCATTATCTTTTGCTGGGACAGCACACACAGAATTGTGAACCCCTAAAAAGCTGGTCGTTCAGTTGGCATTTAAAAAACTGACAAAGGCCAAAGTTTTTTGGTCCAAAAATCTTTTAATTTTAAAAAGTTGTTTCTAATGTTTACACAAGTCAGTGTCAGGCAGAAAAATTTGTCCCTGACTTCAATTTTAGCAGTTTTCTTATATTCATGTAAAAATCATTTTTTTCAAACATTTCCACTCATCCACAAAACTAATCCTAGCAATATGCAGAAATTTTGTCACGTAAACCTAGTTATATGGCCTAGCTCCCACAAGTCTCCTGTAGTTCAAAGGCAGGGTGGCCAACTGGTGTCTAAGAGGTAATAGGCTACAACCTCTACTACCTTTTCTGAGCTACCGTGACTAGCCAACTTTTTTCTGTGTTATTCACATGTAGAACATTCAAGTTTGTCTAGAAAAACCGTGCGTTTTTCAACTGAACCAATTAACGTTTGGAGCGTCAACATGCCAAGCTTGACAGCTCCACCTGTGTGTTTTGCACATGAAGCAATGGTTTTCAACACTTTTGTGTTGACTTTTTATATTTCTTCAATGAATGTTGACAGCAAAGGGAAGCATAACATTTCTGGCAAATGCTTCGACAGCAATATTCGATGGTTTATTTATTTTTTACATTTTGGGGGGATTTTTTTAACATTAAGCTATGTTAAATGGTTCACTTGTAAAACGTGACAGTTTGTCAGACAAACTTGAATGTTTTACATGTGAGAAAACGCAGAAGAAAGTTAGCCCTTCAAGGTAGCTCTAAAATGGTAGTAAGTACATTAAGACAATCTTACCACTGCTGCTGCTACTCGATCCACTACTGCTTGAGCCGCTGCTTGAACCGGAGCTGCTGCTTCTACTGCTACTGGATCCAGAACTGGAGCTACGACTACCAGAACTTGACGAGCTGCCAGAGCTTGATGATGAACTGCAATCATGTAATAACAAAACATAAGAAAATAACAACAATATGGTGTCTTTGGTGAGGGTGTTCCATTTTACAAGTTATTATTTTCCTTAGCAACTCTTTGATGACAAACAACCACAAAAACACTCGCATCTCAGAGAAAAGTAGAAACTGAAATTTTGCCTGCTCTGACTGATTTACAAAGAACTTGTCCAACATAAACATCAAACAACGCGATGTTTTTTGTAATGTTTGCATGCATGATTTGGGTTAAATAAGCCGATATTCAAATTTGCTGTGGCTATATAGAATTCTTTTAGCCATTCTAAGATTCTGCACGTGTAGCATTTGTTGTTTGATTCGCGTGCAAGTTTATACATCAAGGTTACAACTGTAAACAAACATGCACACTGCACGTTGTCCGCATATTCTTGCATTCAGCTCAAATGGCAATGAATTTTGACTTATCTATATAATAATGAAGTCAACAAAAACTTTAAAGATGGTATAATTAACCACATTTTCAAAAGGACGCAAAAAATTTTTAGGTGAAAGATGCAGTCAAGATGTTATAGTTCACCTGCTGGATGAACGGCTGCGTCGCCGACTTCCCTTGTCTGTAGAATTTTTTACACTGCTTTTGCCTTTATCTCCTTTGGTTTTAGCTTTTCCTTTACTTGACTTTACTGGGCTACGGCCCCGGGTGCTAGAAGTGCGTTTCTTTTCCTTGTCCTTGTCCTTGCGTGGTGCCGGAGAGCGCGAGCGACTTCTGCGACCCCTGTAAAACAGCGGAAATAAGGGCGAAATTATGAAAAGACCATTCTAATAAGTACAGAGAACTAATTTCCAACATCTTTAGAAGTGCACAGCATCATTGAAATGTTTAGAAACAATAGGATGGACGAGGATTTTACAAGAATCTACTTACATTTTGCAAGTAACAACTCAAAAAGCCGCCAAGATGGCCGAATCCAGCGGGTCAGCGCTTTACTAGATTCCAGGCCTCTGTCAACTAACGCATCCAACATGGCGGACAGGTCGTGCGCTGCAGATTTTAGCGAAATTCAAAAGCAGTATCTACAAATGGCCCCATTGAAGGGATTTCTTTGGAAAGTTAGTTTCATATGTTTCTAGTGAATCAATCCTTCTTAATTTTATTCTGAGCGGGAGTGTTGCTTTTCAGACAATCGAACAAACACAGAGACTCGACTTGGAAACACAGAGAAAAATACTTCATATGGTGGGTAGAATTTCTGTTAATTCAGCTTTAGCGCAGTTTCAGGGAAAAGAATTATTGTAAGGTTTTGACTTTAAAAAATTGTTCAAAAGTAGCGGTGTATTGTGTAGTTGCTCCTTTGGTAGAAAACCTTCTCAAAGTTGCATACATAAGCTTATTCATCACCTTCAAAATCATGATCAAGATCATGGCCAATCTGTTACTTTATTATCTTCAAGCCCCATCATTTCTTATTTTGAATTTATGCATGTGGTTTCTGGGAATGTGCAGTTTCAGAAAATATCCATACCCACCCCACAAAAGGTCACTGGAAATTCCAAGAGGGTTGGGGGTCTCCATGGGAGGCACATTGGCGTAATGGTTAGTGCACCGGACTCCGGATCGACAGTTCCGGGTTTGAGCCCTGGCCGAGGTCACTGTGTCATGTCCTTGGGCAAGACACTTTACTCTCATAGTGCCTCTCTCCACCCAGGTGTATAAAAATGGGTACGGGTGACATACTTATGCTGGGAGGGAAATGGACTAGCATCCCATTCAGGGGTGGGAATAGAAATGTTCCTAGCTGCTTAATGCTATGGATAATAATAATTATTAATAATAAGTTAGTCTAATTATTATTAACTGGAAGGAGAAAAACATACAGGTAAGTTAAATAAATGCAAAGAAATTAATGGCAACAATAATTCCAGGATAACGGTTGCATCTCTTTCAGACATACTTCTTTACTGCAAATTCCAAGTATGCTCCTTCAGTAACATACCAAAGATTATTTCTGAAGCACATTCTCAAACTGTGTGAAGAAAATGGCAGTGAAATTTCTGATGAACTTTATGAAGCTTATGGAGATGTTTTTGGCAAAGTAGAGGACTTAAATGCCAAGTGTTTCAAAACATATATAGTGGTGAGATTTATTGACTGTTTTTACTTGTTTAGATGAGAGGCCCGGTGGCCTAATGGTAAGTGCGCCGGACTCCAGAGGGAACGTTCCAAATTCAAGACCCAGGGTCACTGTGTTGTGTTCTTGGGCAAGACACTTTACTCTCATAGTGCCTCTCTCCACCCAGGTGTATAAATGGGTACTGGCGAAATAATGCTGGAGGGGGGGGGGGGCACCCTGCAATGGACTAGCATCCCATCCAGGGGGGAGTAGAAATATTCCTTGTTGCTTAATGGTAAGGAAACCAGGATAAGCTCTGGCAGTATGGGCCACTTTGGCTCGAAGCTGCCCTTTGTATTTATTACTTGTTTAGATTGTCTTGACTCAACCCTTTGCATTTTGCAAAACTAATATAGTGCCTAAATCCACGAACAAATAAATCTAATACTCACCCACTGAAAATGTCTGCTTTGCAGGCTGGAATTCAGTGGCAGATCCAGGGGAGAGGCCCGGGGCTTCACCTTATTTTTAGGCTAAATAGAGGCCCATAGTCCCAAGAAAAATTATTTTCGAAAGTGCCCCAACCCCCTTATTCCTGGGTCTGCATGATGTCTTTGAGCATTGAAGAACAATTTCTGTCAGAACAGAAAGAATTCCAATGTTTGTGCTACACTTGACCTATTAGTAAGCAGCACTTGTTAGATGCACTGTGTTGACCTCAAGTGGTGGCTTGATGAAAATTTACCAGCCCACTGTTCAGGGAAATAATAAGCACAGAAAAAAAAAAAAAAAAAAAAAAAAAAAAAATAATAAGCATTCAGACTTAAGAGAGCAGTGAAAATCAAGCCTACGACGTAGAAAGTCTGTTATTTTAACCTTATGTTAATTAATATTACTGTGTTTAATTGTAGCCTTGTGGGGCATTACTAACACTTAAAGAAACTCAACAGTACATCTCCAAAGGAACAACAGGACTTAGTACTTGGATGGTATGGTTTTCCTTAAATTAGTGCGCTAAAGGGCCACATACATGTTAACATGTATCAAGTGATTATAACAGCATGCAACATCTGCCATATTTAGCGCAGAATGCACTATTGTGATGGTTTGGTGGGTTGGCGTCTGCTAAACCCCTAAACCACTAAAGCACTAAACCACTAAACCGCTAACGCGATGTAAACTTTTAATCACCAAATCACCAAAAATCACCAAATCACCAAAGGGGGAGGGGATGGAGAGCACCTGACCGTGTGCCCTTGGTAAAACAGGGAGTATATTGACGATACTTACAATTGAAGAACTCAAGGTATATATTTGTTTCAGAAAGCACTATGCTCTCCTTGTGGTACAATTCTTTGTGGAACAAAATACTTTGTGCTACATGCATGCGCAGATCAGTCTACGTCACGAACATTGCGTGTTTCTACTGCAGAAGGATTCGTGTAGACTCCGTGGCGCCAAGTTAAAACCACAAATTAATTGAATTAAACACTAAGGCGTCATAGCAGTTTATGTGAAATAATTCTTGATATGGCAACGCTGTTTTCTTAGAAAAGGTGATCTAGCATCTCATAATTAATTGATAATATCTGTGTATAATTTTTAGCGACAATTTCGGGGGAAAAAGTCGCAATTTCAACATTTTATGCTTTGTAATTCATAGTTTGTGCTCTGCTCATGCACTGTTCTGAAAATTTGTAATTTTGTAGGTCTTTTTCTAAATGCTGAAGGGGACAATGCGGTATGATTCTTGTAGAATCTGTGGTGTTAATTTAATTAGACTTAAACACATCATAGCAGTCTAAGAGAAAAACAAAGGTATCATGTTACAAACCTTTGCACGAAAAGCACAAAAATCATGTTTGCTGCTTCAATACTCAACTGAAAGGTGAACTCATTTGACTTTTTCTCAAGCGAAATTACCCTGGAAAATTATTATCATGCTGTCGATTGATTGGCCATATTGCTTTCTGCACTGTCCTTTGAGTCTCTGAGTCTAAGGTGGATTAACTCCTGGGTTGCTGCTGTGCATGGTCTCTCTAACTAGTAACAGAAACCTCAGATTCTGCAAGCTGGACAGCAACTGGTGGTTATGGGCTATTTACTGTGTTTGTTATAAGAGTCGACTTTGTTGTCTGTTGCTCTGTATAATTAACATGCAGTTTTTTATTGTTTTCTAACACAGGCAGGAGAATATCTTGCTGAGTGGGCACTGGAAAACACATCAACTTTCAAAGACAGGTGACTCAGTCAGTGTTTGTACATGCTTATTGACTGAACCAGAAGCCCTGAGTTTCTTTTTATGTATTTTCTAAGAATAAGCCTATCTGAGAGATATAGCCTTACATTACAATAATGCCAAAAAACGTGCATGCCGATCTTATACAAATCTGACAACCTTGGACCAACTCAAGCGACTTAGAGAGGTGTTCACCTTAAAGAGAGTTCAGTTGCAGACAAACATGTAAAATTCAACCAGGATATGTGAGCCAACCTTTAAGCATACACCTAAAGGATATGTCTGTCTTACAGTGGTGTCTGCTAAATAAGAGAGGTGACTTTAATTCTGCAAAGAGGTCATGAGCTGAAATCAAAATATTATTTTATGGACTAACTGATTTATTTCTAATATCGTCCTTTGTATTGTGGATTTGTCTACCATGCAGGAACATCATAGAGTTGGGCTGTGGCGTTGGTTTGACAGGACTTGTTATTTGTTCTACAAGCTCGCCGTGCCAGTACATATTCAGCGACTATCATGAGGAGGTTCTTGAAGCTCTTCATTGCAACCTTGGATTAAATGGATTTACTCCAAACTTTGAACCAAGCCAGATGGAAGAGACATCATTATCTTGTACTGTTAGAAAAAATAATATTGACTCCGAAAAAAGCATGGATAAACATTTGGAAGAAAAACCAGTGGCAATGAGCATTCATTTGACTAACGACAATCAAAATCATACAAACAGCAGTAAAATACCAGTAGCTTTACACCAAAGATCTGAATTGACTAACGACAAGACAAAAGTAAAGGAGTCAGATTTACAGAAATGTGATGGCATTCTAGGGTGTAAGGCTTGTGGTTCTGATTTCTTGGAAAGTGATGGTACGTGTAACCAGTCAAGCAGAGCTGTAAATTTTATTGCTTACTTTTCAAGACAATCTTCGAATATCTGGAGACATTTAGCTGACGACTGTGGGAAACATTCTGAGAGAGCCCAGGTAGATGTTTGTAAATTAGAGTGGCAAAATCTGAGGAAAAGTGATTTGGAGAAATTTCCTGTTGGGATCATCTTAGCTGCTGGTATGTAATATAATCTGAGATAATATATAACTATTTTTATAAGTACCATTTTTTTTCTCTTGTTCTTTCTCGCTCTTAAATTTAGTGTATGCTGTCTGGTGTTTCTTCTTTAACTGAAAAATTATGAAAAAATCTTTAAAGGAAAGAATAAACTGAGGCAAAGAGGGAGAGTATGGATATTTTCTTGTTGAAACTCTTAAACCTGGCCCAGGGGGGGTACTCCCATAAATTTCGGATAGGGGTGTGCCGCCAAGGTTCTTAAACCCTGCCCCTATTTAAGGATAAAGAAAGCGAAAATTGATACCCTTTTTAAGGCCCAAAACCGAAAAATGACACCCTATTCAAGGGGAGGAGAAGCGTTCCGTGACGACCCAAATAACGGCTAACCGCGCACGGCAAGACACAAATCTTTATAAAATCGCTTTTCTAATACCTGAACAGAAAATTCAGTTTTAAGATATCTTTTTTTCGCTTAGCTGGGCATTTTTTTTTAGCTAATAGAATTTAGGTACCCTATCTAAGGATCACACCGGGAACACATTGCCAAAAGGAGCAAAAATGATACCCTATTTAAGGACCCAGAACCTCAAAAACCATACCCTATCGGGCGGCACATACCTATATAGGCCACATATGGGAGTACCCCCCCCCCCCCCCCGGAAACCTGGTAACCATCAATATTGACCTGAGGAAATTCTTCTTCCTTCAGATGTTATCTATGATGTTGACTTAATTCCATCTCTTGTAAGAACACTACACTTACTTTTAAGGTAAGAAGCAGCTATACAAAGCAAATATTCTCTCATACTTTCAAACTACAGTGTTACTGTAATTTGTCAGATATGCATGTGTCCACAAGAGTAACTGGAGGGGGGGGAGGGACAGACAGTTAGTTTGCTGATACACACATTTTCGCGAGTACTAATTTTCGCGATTTTCGCAATTTTAAAATAATCCCGAAAATACTTTTATTAGTACACGCGAAAAAAACATTGCGCAAAATTTAAAAACGCGAAAATTAATACCATATTATTTATCAAAACAATAAAAATTTGGAATGTTTGGAACTGCGACAATCTACCTTTAAAAATATCTTTGTCTTGTTTTTGACTAGCACCCTTCCTCTGATTATTGTTTTGAGCTTGTAAATTGATTCAAAACCTCTTTAGTACAGTCACTGAAGTCTCTGTTTGCAGGCTACTTGTAGTTACGTTGAGCCTTTGTGAATGTATTTCCAGTAGTTCCTTAGTCTTTGACTACTGATCCATAAAAAAAATCGCGAAATTTAACACTTTTTCTCTAATTTTTCTTGCAATCGCGAAAAATTAATACTCGCGAAATTTGGCTCCCGGATTTTCGTGAAATTAAGTACGCGCGAAAATTAATAAGAATAAGGTATTAACTGCTGTGGGAAGCTAGCTAAGCTTTGTGTTCACACATTTAAGCTTTAAGTTGTAGCAAAATATTGCTGTGACAAAGCTCCAATGCCTTGCGATTTATAAACTTCACATTGACATTTTGGAAAATAACAAAATATTAAGAAGTCTTTCATTTGCCAAGTGATGCAAAAACAATAAATTTGTACCATTTCCGTTTAAACTGATTATTTTTACTTTTGGAATAGACTGATCATGGCTGATATTAATAATATTGTTAGTTACTGCTTGCAGTGAATTTAATATTCTTTTCTTTTTATCTCTTGCAGTACCCATGGCGATAGACAAGGAATTAAGCCTGTGGCTTACATAGCTTCAACCATAAGAAATCCACTGACATATGAATTATTTCTTAACAAACTTAGTAAGTGTGGATTTCATTAATCCTGGCTGCAATTTTTTGTATCATGGAAAAACTAATTATTTAAAATAACATTTATTCCAGATGATGTTGGCTGAATAAATCATAATTTTTTACTTCATTCTGTTAAGACGGATTCCGCTGAAAGTTCGAGCAATGAGTGCGAAAATTAAGTACCAAAAATCTACACATTGCACGGCAACATTTTGTATACTATTTAATAGATCTCATCGAAATTAATTTGTCTTAGTGACCCCGCAATTATATTTGAAAGCATTCTCGAGAAAATTAAAGTCAAACCTCGAAAAAATGTATTAAACGCGCGCCATTTTGTTTTGAACTGGCGCAAGACGTCCGTTTTAACTGAAATAAAGAAATCTTCAAATCCATTTTTCTCTCGCGGGGTCAGCTTGAGTGCTAAATTTTTGGCAGGTTGTTGTTAGCTGTACTAAAACTGTTGCCATGCTAAGAGGTCTTTTTGGTAACTTTATTTTTGCCTGTATTGCTCGAAAATTGTGCGGAAACCATCTTAAGCATCTAGCTTCAAATAGTGGCACATAGCTTTTGGTGTATCAAAGCCTTCGGTCCTTCGATGTCTTAAATATCCCCTTTGTTTTGACGATGTGCCTTGGACGGGGTGGACAAGCACTATTAAGTGGGCTTACATGGGAGTACAGACTCCCCTGAGTCATGAATGTTTAGGAACTTAGCCGAGTGAACCATACCAGGAGACCATACTTTCCTGTAGCAGCTAGGTCTGCAATACATGCAGAGAGATACTCACATCTCTATCAAAGGCCCATGTGTGCTAAGAGAGTGAGATGATAATATTCTGCTTGTGTGCTGTATTGTCCACGTCTGAACATTGAAGAGAAATCTAAAGCTGCAGTGTATTGGTTGTAATATTGATTTAAAGTTTATATGAATAATTGTTTGATTGTAGATGAACACAACATCAGCTGGAGTGAAGTCACCAAGCCAATGAATCAAGTGTTTTATTATGATCGCAGCTGTGAAATTAAAATAATAAAGCTACAAGTCTGATAAGATTCCTTGAAAAATCACATTTAAAAATGATTCCTTGAAAAAGTGTTGTTCACAGAAGGAGAGTTAAAGACTGTTCCATTTTGAGTGGAGAAAGTACAAGCTTGAAGACTCAACAAGTCATCGGCTCTGTTCGAATCTCTGGTCTCTAGTAAAGAAGAAATAATAGAATAGGATGCTAGTCCAGCACTGGTTGGCCCCCCAGTGTATTTTGAGAACTGGTCAGGAACGATTTGCCAGAATACAGTTACAAACCAGGATAACACAACAGAGACAAAGATCAGTAAATAAAATGAATTTTTTTTTTCATTTGAACTGATCAACAGGTTTTATTTTTCTTATTGAAGCGGACCACATAGTATTAGGTGACCCTCATTAAACAAATGGTTCAAGCTTTAGCCTGTACTATCGAGTTATGGTGCACGCAGGAAGTTTTGAGAGCACGAAAGAGTTGCTCAAGAAGATAGTCAAGCTCTAGCAACTCTAGCTTCTTGAGTGCTCTCCAAACTTCCCACTTAAGGTCGCGGGGGACACCTTAGGCTCATCATTATGCATTTATTTAAAGCGTATGCACGAAGTGCAACGACTGACAAAGTGACATCGGCAACTTTACGAGATATTCATGACTGGATAAAAATATGCGGGTGCGTGCGCGTGATTATTTTGAAAAAATAAATTCCTGTTTCTTTGATTATTTAACCAATTTAAAACAACACTGGCGATATACGTTTTCTAGATTGTAGGAAGACTATGAGCTAATTTTTATTCAATTTGTTTTTGTTTCTGCAGCTCAGAGTAATCACAATAATATTCGGCATAAAAAATCATAGCTAATCATGTCCTTCATAAAACGCATTGTTCTCACTATAAAAGCGTGGAATATAATTTCCATAATTACATCTCTCCTTTGGAAACTGATCGTGTTTTGGTCGGGACACCTTCGGAAAACTAAAGTTTGGACTTTTCCGACAATTTTGTGGCAGAGAACACAGCGCAGATACATACCTTCATGACTTGCCACTGCAGATAGGTAAACTATGGACATTGTAGTGTGTCATAACAGAGGCGGAATTTTAAAAGAGCGCTTTAAGAAAGAGGTAGAAGGCATTAAATTAAAATTTGCGCATTTAAACCGCCATAACTTGCTGGCAAATTTTAAATTAAAAAATACGCTTCTGTTATGACACTCTACAGATATTGACTGATTAGTTTTTGACAAGATCACAGTGTGCTGTCTCCTGCTCGTTCCGTTAACTCTGCCACAAAATCATGTTCTTCCCAATTTGGCACTAACGTGGCTATAACATCGCCGTTAAGTATAGTCTACCAAATAAAAGACTACACACATAATCTTTTATCATTTCTTTATGTCTGCAAAATTTGAGCTTAATCGCACCCATAACAGCCGAGAAATAAGCGTTTTAAAAGATGCAGGTCAAACAAAATTTCGCTTCATGAATTTATTCATGCTGTAGGTATCCCCCACGACCTTAACCATAACTGAATAGTGCCCAGCTAAAAGCATGAACCAATAATAATTGTTTTATAACATTGTCAGTGGAAATGTACATCAAAACCTGCGTGAGGAAAAGAACTTTCTGGCAAAGCGCTTCGCTTATGCTACCAGCGTGTATTATTGGATTATGGTGCATGCTTTTGCATACTGAATTTGGTTGTGCGGCTCTACTAGCTGTTATAAAAGGAAATAGCTTGTAGGCCTGAGTGAACTGAGTTACCTATATTTAAGCAGGCAGAAATTTTTAGGAACATAAGAGGTGCATAGAGAGGAGCACAAGACGTCCCTGAGTGCTTCCTGCACTTTCACCTGCATAACGGAACAACACACAAGGAACAAGTTTGCTATTTCCTTTATAAAATGTTCACAAAATTGGGTGGGCTTGAACAAGTGATGTAAAATGTGTGCCTTATATGTTGATAATGTATACAATTAAATGATAACTGTAGGCTGCATGCTTTATCAAGCTGTAATGAACTCAAGCACTCCAATTGTAGCACACTCAGTTCTCTGAACATTTTACAAAAGGTTCTTATTTATTGCAAGTATTGTTAACTAGTTTTTATTCACAACAGTCATTTGAGACAACAACCCAGAAATAAGCTAAGTTTATTGATATTTTATTTACATCTCAATTTTTTTTACAATTACTTACATATGACATTTTAAATGTTACTGAAGAATACACTCTGTATATAATAGAACAAAATTATTTTATATAATATAGACTAAATAAAATATTAATTTTTTTAACTTCACGTCATGGGAGCACAAATCCAAATTCTGAGTTACCCTTTGCCTCTGTCTCAATTAAACGAGTCTACGTGCGAAACCATTCAAATGAAAATGAATTTGATTTGCATGAAAATGGAATTGTAGGTGAAACTCATTTTCATACAAGTCGTTTTGCACATAGACTCGTTTTGAAACAGGGGCAAAGGGTAACTCTGAAATGGCCTTTTAAACCATTTATTTTTCACCTTAAATGTGCTAACAGACTGAATAGTACCGGGGTGTTACATAGTAACTGAAATTCCATACAAGAACAAGGTTTGTTACTTTAAAAGACAACACAACACATCTCATGTTTGTCTTTCCCTGGAGTGTGGTGTTGTCTTTTAAAATTATTACTAACATAGTAATTTTGAGACTTTTTCTGGTTTAAGAAAAGAAAGGCTAATGGTAGTCGGTTTGAATCTTTACTTAAGACTTAGTTTACCAAAAAAAGAAATACTGGTAAAAAAAAAAAAACAATACCTTAAATGTGAGAAATAATGACCCTTATTATTATCATGCAGCATGCCTGCTGCACCTTAGTAATCAAGCACCGGTATCCTTTACATAAGGTAGTCCAAGTTTAAATTAGTGAAAAGTCATAAATTTGTAAAACAGATAGTTTCATAGTAGGTTGCATCTAGGCCTGAATGCATAATCATTTTTAGATGCAACTGATGGTGATCCATCACAACATAGCCCAATCTTGACCATTGTTGTGCCTCTGATTAAATAACTTTCTGAGGGAGAGGAACGGGGGTTCTACCCTGGTAAACTGTTAATTTAAAGATCCTTCAATTTGAACATAACTATGTACTTTTCTTGCTTCTTGATATATTTTTTATAATCTGAGTTCATTGATCAGTGGCCGAAAAAAATTATGATTGCTAAATCTGTCTGACTAACTGAAAATGAAAATACATCAAATACCATGCATGCTATCTACAAATTATATACTTCATATACGATGTTATAGTGCTCCAAAAAAGCAAAAAAAAAAAGAAAGATGCAACAGTTTTACAAACAAGAAAATCGTGTAGCAAATTGTATTTACGCTTCAGAAAGTTCTTTTGTAACAATTTGCTTTTTTTTTCCTAAAGCCATTAATAATATTATTTTTGTCATCAAATTTTAAAGAAAACATTCATCTTACCCTCTAAAATCCTAACTGAACATAATTCGCTCATTACACACCATTTATTCCTCTTGGGAACATTATGTACTGTGACAACCTAAAACTTCCAATTCCTGGAGAGGACACTCCTCCAATTTAACTATCCTGAATACTTGGGGAGCCTCAGATTTACTGACATTTACTGTTACTTCAAGTCAACTGAAATTCCCCAATGCATAAACAAACAATTCACCTCCTTTAGATGCAGAATCCATTTCACAAGCTACAATGTATAAATACAGTTAAATGTAATTTAACATAGTTAACGACAAGGAGCAAGAGCCGAGTCATTAGCGTGTTTCTAGTATTTCAGGCGTTGTAGCGTTAAGCGTTTGGCGTATGTTTGTTAGTAGCGTTCTGGTGGTGTTCACATGGTTGCTGAAGTGCTGGGTCGAGTCTGGTCCAGCGGTGTTTCCCTTCGGTACATGCGTAGCTATCCCATGTGCTGGCGTTTGTTGTTCGTAGTTCGATCGGCGTGGCGTTTTGTGTTAGTTTGTAGTAGCGTTCTCAGCATTCCCCTTCCCTCCCTCCCTGGGGTTTGTGAGAAGACAAGCTTCTGCGCGGGGGGCCATTTACTGGGACCTTGTGTTCAGTTTTCTTCCACTGAGCCAGTTGGGCTTGAGTGTGACGAAGGGTGCTCGGGTTCGGGGGCCTGGCACGGGGGGCTCATGGCTGGGTTGCCGGTTTGGGCAGGCCAGTCGGGTGTTCTGGCGCCTTGGGGGTGTGATTGCGATTGCAGCCCCCGGGCCCCTTGGGCACCTAACCTACTGGGCCACTTGCGACGTGGGCGTTAACTAGGTTTTAAACATTTCATTTATTTAATATTCTCTGCAGATATCCGTTCATCGCCACTCTGGGAACTGTTCTTCAAGTCCTGAATTCATGAGCCTGATAGGCAGATCTTCCATGTTTGGAAGCACAAACATGTTCTGCAATGAATATAATATTAAAATTAAAAATTGAATGACACCCGACACCATACCTAATGAGAACTGGGTGCTGGTGATACCCAGGGCTTTCAAAATGTTTTAAGTAGACGTCAGCACCTGGAAGTAAGTGTAGGTGGTTGTGACACTGAGCTTGTTTGTCACGAACTGATTGCTATGTCCAGAGTCACCGGCGACATATATTCAAGTAGCCGGCTTGTCTTGAAAACCCTGGATACCAACTATAAATTGCCACCGGCCTAGGAAAACTAGAAGATACTGGTGGAATGTTGGCTTTTACTAGCATACGCTTACCAACCAATGATTGCAACTAATAATTTAGGGTTTCATGTACAGTAGAATCTCGATTTCTCAATCCCTTAATTTCGTGAGCCTCCCAAAACTTTGATACCCCAGGGGGTACTCGAAATGTTAAGTGACGGGGATAATCGAATGGGGGCAAAAATAAAGACCAAAAAAAAACCCTAGGGCTTCCACCAAAACCACAAAAAAATCCCTTAACCAAAAAATAACCCCCAAGAAATCGACAGCAAAACACATTTGTTTGTACTTTATTGGCAGAACTACATGTATGCAGCCAAAGCACTACCACAAATCTTAAGATCATTTAAAATACCCCCCCCCCAAAATCCTTATTTTTATTAAAAAATACTTGCCAAATTTTCCCACCCCCCAAAAAAAACCGGAATGGAAATTTTCAAACCCCAAAAAATCTTTCTATCATCCCCATTACTTAAAATCCCAAGTAACCCCCCTGGGACTGATACTGGTAGTCATTTTCCCTCCCTCAGCCGAACACTGCAATTTTTATCCCCAATTTCTTGAATAAATAATAATAATAATACATAATATTTTAAGAGGAGGCCTCCAATCACCTAGGGGTGGTTTTCAGGGGGGTCCCCTAAAAAAAAAATTTTTTAATCTTAAAATAATATAAAATATAAAATAAAAAAAAAAAAAAAACCTTATGGGAACCACAATAAAAATTAAAAAATAAAAAAAAAAATAAAAATATAATAATTATTGTTATATATTTTTTTTTTTAAATTTTTTTTTTTTTTTTTTTAAAATTTTTTTTTTTTTTTTTAAAATTTTGCCTTTTTTTTTTTTTTTTTTTTTTTTTTTTTTCCCCTTCTTTTTTTTTTTTTTTTTTTCTGAAAACCAATTTTTTGTTTGCTCTGGAGGTTTGAGAGATCAGGATGCCACTGTAAGTATTTACATGTTCTCACAGGCTTAGTTTGGAACAGCAATCAACTTGTTTTCTTTCAAACACCATACTGTACAGAATGATGTGTATAATGTTTCTGAAACACTTGACTTACCCTGAACTCTTGTTTCAGCTTTTTCTCAATCCATTCAGTGACATGAGTAAGTTTAACTTGACGATCACCAAGCTTTGGTCTGGCAGACACAAACAGCAAAGGAGGTTCTCTGAAACCATACCTTTACAAAAAAAAAAATGGCCTTCAATGCACACAAATGAACATGCCCTCAGGGCTCGAGACTAACGGGAGCCAACTAGCCAAAGGCTAGTTAAAATGATTTTTGTTTGGTTTTGGCCTATCACTAGCCAAAATGGCTAGTAAAAAAAACAGTAGGGAAAAAAAACCTTTTTATAAAAATTTCTCTAAGAAATTATAAAAAAAAAAAAAATTAATATTATAAAATGTTTAAAAAAAAAAAAATTTTTTATAAAAAAAAAAAACCCCAATTTTTAAAAAAAAAAAAAAAAATTTTTAAAAAATTATTAAATCTTTTTTTTTCCCCCCCCCCCCCCCCTTTTAAAAAAAAAAATAATTGAAAAATTTTTTAAAAAAAAATACCCTACTGATAGATTATACTTCCTGTATCTCCTCCAATTAATGCCCGGCTATCCTTTATTTCAAACTTGGCCTGCTGGACTTGGTGTTTATTTGACTTCCTGTAATTTATTTGAGCCTGCGTTGTTTAAGCAAGGGTACTTAAATACTATTTTTGACAGACATTCTTCTTGTCATTATACATACAGCTTATTACACCTCAAATGCTCTAAGGTATTAATTTAAAACTCTTCTTTGGAGACTACGCATTTAGCCAAAACTTGGGCTCATCCTCGGTGTAAGAACCTGTGAAACTCACTGGTGACGTAAAACAAAGAACAAACAAAGCAACAAAGAGCTGTCAAAAACAATAAAGAGAAGGAAAACAATAGCTCCAAAACAAAGAAAAATATCACAGGTTCTTACACCGAGGTAAACCCAAAATTTGGGGTTTCATAGAGAAAATACGGTCATTATGTTAACTTTGTTTTCCAGTGAATGTAGAGATTAGACAAACTTCTATTGATTATCTTTTTACAATAAATTCAAGATGTAAGTTAGAATGATAAAAGTTAGCCAGCCTAATCCAAATTCTACCAAGAAGAGCAGAGGAAATGCATTCAAGGACATTATGGAGAGTTTTAATGCAGTCACCTACCAGAGCCTGTTTGTAGGAGGTGGTGGAATGTTCAATGCAATAGTTCCTTGGACTTTTTGGACCTCCACTGACAAAATGATTGGAAGGTTTGAAAACCTCTCAGCTGCTCGTTTGACGATACCAGTCTCTGCTGCCTTCTTTACCCACTTAGATTTGGCCAGCCGTTCAATCACGCTGAAGAGCTTGCGCTTTGGTCCATGTTTAGCAGAGAAACCTAAATGTTTTTTCACTGGAGTACAAGGAGCACTTTCTGACATCTTATCACTAAGCCCAGCAGTTAGTAAGCTTTTATCAGAGGTTTCTTCACCTGAGCTTTGCTTTTGAGAAGACAGTTTTCTTCTTTTTAATTGTGCACTCCTTTCCGAAACGCTATTCCCAACTTCTGAGTCAGATACATTACCTTCTGGTAATGTCTCCTTGCTTTCTAGGAACTCTTCATCACCATCAAAGCTGCTTAATGTGAAATAACCAGAGCTTTCACTTTGTGGCGCATCTTCAGGCTTATCTGATGCTTGGCTGCGAAGAGCCTTGATTGTGAATTCTTCAAGGTCAGACTCTGGTGATTCAAAGTCTGAATCACTGTCGGGCGGACTTTCTGACTCAGAATCATTTTCTAGGTCGTCTGTACCCAAACTCTCGCTGTCAATCATCTCATACTTCCTTGACAACTCTGCCATTTCCAGCTCTGCAGACACTTCTCCATGTTCACTGTTACCAAGACTTAAAAAGTAGCTCAAATAGCCTTCAATGTTCAAATGGCCCTCAAGTGTGAAGATTAAACCACCACCGTATGTCACTTCCAGATCAACCCACGTACCTCGCTGGTCAACCACAGGTGGGAAAGTCTTAGTAATAACTGGAAGGCTTTGGCCAAGATTGAGATCGGAAATGGTGATATCACGAATAAAAGAAGGCTTTTTCATCTTGGCAAGTTTGTTTTCAAAGCGTTCCCTGACTTTGTTGGTCCAGTACTTGTCATGCCACACATCCCAAAAAGCTCTTCCAAATATTACGTTCACCCATGCAATTTCACTTTGTTGTAAAGCATTAGGCTCAGGTACTAGTCGAGCCATGTAGTGTGGATATGAGCACAAAGGTGGGATGGTCTCAGAATTATCATTCAGAAGTCTGCACAGATGATTATACCACTCTTCTTTTTCTCTACCAGTCCTTGGAAATAAGTAAAGAATACTGACATCCTCAAATGAATCTTGCTGTTTGATCCTTCCCGTTTGTACATTTTCTGTGTCGTCTTCTTCATCTGTACTTTTACTGTTGTAAGTGATATCTTCAGCAACTGCATTTGGCTTTTCAAGAACAAGGCAGATTGGAAACTTTCGACTCCACACTTTCTTCATTGCCATAGTTGAAGGTAAAAGTGAAACTTTGCTTCCAGCAATGTCGTAGTGTTCATGTCTTGAGAAAAGTACAGATGTTCCCTCGTCAATTGACCGAGGATCAAACTTCTTGCCAGTACTGTCAACCTTGGGATGTGACAGAGTTAATTTTGTTCCTTTTAATGAAGCAAAAATTGGCATAGTCTCATGACTAAAGTCAAACTTGTCTGGGGCATAATCAAATGACTTAAACATCCAGCCCTGGAGAGAAAAAAGAGGGAAATGTTAAAGGTGAGATTTAATATTTTAAACAAATAACCTCATACATGATGTTCACATCTATCCTTACACACACCAAAAAATCCTTCACAGTTATAAAGTGTCCACCCCTTTTAGGTCAAGGCTCAAGTTCAATTCCTATTCAATAATTTCTCTGTTATGTCTACTTGGACTCTGTTCCTCTCTAGGGGAGGGGAAGAGAGCAGGCTTTTTCACCTTGTCCAAACGGTACCAAACCATACCCACCCCTCCCTTTGGAAGAAGTGACCCCAGTGTAATGTTACTTCTCAGGTCCAGTTCCTAAAAAAAGCGGCTGGAAATCAAGTAGCCTATATCATAAAAAATTGTGAATACAGTAACAAACATTCAAGTGATCCACAAGTCCAATGTAATGAGATCCTCTCCAATCCAGATTTTACAATTGCCAATAAAAATTAATAGCCATTAAAAATTTAATACATGAAGTTTTGAAAATGTTATTCTCCACAAGAATAAATAAAGCATTTAATTTTTATAATGTCAGTATCACAGCAGACATGACTGTGTAAACACAAGTTCCAAATGCCTAAAGCATCATTTAAAAGTTGAGATAATGTTACATGATAATTGATGTTTAGGCCTTTAGAAGCGTATGGAGAGCGGTGAAAGACATAATCGGTTTAAAGAGATTTTTTGTTTTCTATTAACACAAGTCACGAAACAATATTTTGATTTATAATTTAAAACTGAATACAATACTTGCCTCTAACTTGTTTCTCTTCAGAAGTAAACCTGGATCAACAGATTTGTAAGCAGGTTTTGGTGTTCTCGCTAGTCTTTCTTCGTACTCCAACAATTCTTTCTCATAACGTTCAGCTATAGTATCTTCTGGGCAGAACAGCCAGAGGAAAGCACATCCCCCTAAATACGCGAACAAACTTCCAAATACTAAACCAGACACAAACGGCGGAGAAGTTGTTATAAAGTACATATAAACTAAAAGAGAGCAAAGGCAGAAATTTGCGAACTGAGGCGATTTATCTACAGTGGGGCGTGATGCAAGTCTCGACTCCCTGCCTGCTTCACCAAAGTGGCATAAATTGAGTGACAAGTCCGGAGAAGAAGGAATTTCAGAAATTATGTCCGCGTTGCTTTCGATTTCCTCGCTATCTGAAAGTTTCTCTTCGGTCTCGCCATGTGCTTCGTCTTTCGCTATGCTCGCCAACAGAGATGATAAGGAGATACCAGCTGAGCTTTTCGGTTTTTCCTGATCACCTGCACTGGCGCTTTCAACTTGTCGATCACGATTCAAAAGGCGAAATGGTGAAGGTGATCTGGACCTGTGATGGCTCGCTTTTAGTTTGCTATCCGAATCATCATCGACGTGATTCTTCGAAGGAAGTGAACCAGCGTCGCTTTCCTCTTTCTCTGAAAGCGAAAGGCCTTCTTTTGATGAGTCGGTTTTCCCTTCGTTTCCCTGTTCGCGCTCTCTCTCTCGACCACGCAGAAACTTCATTATGACTGAATCAGAGTCTTCTGTTCGCGAATAAATCGGCCAGGTACTTTGTTTTGTAACTGCGGATCGCTTTTCTGGCGTTTGCCTCAGTTCCTGGGTAGAATGACTTTTGAATGAATCTTTCAAGCCTGTTTCAGAAGAGTTATGCTTCGTACTTGAAGTTCCTTCAGCATATTTATTTTTTTCCGGTCGAGAAGTGTTCGCGCTTTCAACCTGCTCACAGACTCGACGCGTCACTTTATAAAACCCATCTTCTTCATCTTCTCCATCGATTTCTTCGCGTTTTTCATTTTGAACGGGAACCTGAGTATTTTCTTTACGAACTATAGAGATTTCTTCGTCGGAATCTGACTCCTTATTACTAGAACTGTAACGAATAGAGATAGAAGCAAATGGGTTTCGGAGAGATCTTTCAGGAGCTGCTCCGGTTGGCTGGCCACTTCTCGCGGTCATGGATCGTGGTAAGGGTGGTCGGGGTGGCGGCTTTTTTGCGCTCATTGCTGTTCTGTGCTCCGTCGCCCATCTGTGTTCTGTCTAATTGAATCGTTACCCACCATGAGGCGATGAATATCTACCACAAATGCAGTAATTTCCTCGGCAAGACGGCTTGACTTTCGTCGACTTTTTCTTGTTGGAGATTTGCGAAGCGAATGCTCCGCTGACACAGACAGTCAGCGGCAAAACATTCGTTCCCAGACTACTCGGGATGTCACGGATCTCCCACCCCACCCCTCCCCGGTTCTATATGTCAGAACAGTAACGATATTGCAGCGGAAACAAACAACGAAAAAGCTAGGAGAGAACTCTCCGTCTTATATTTTTTCTGGAAAAAAGATCACAGAAAGCATATTCTGTATGCGTGTGTTCCCTTACATTCCCTTGTAAAAGAGGGATTCATTTTTAAAAGAACCCTATTTCCAGTCCCTTTCAATCCAAGTAATCCAATATGGCGACGATTGATTATGAACCAATCAGATTCAACGACGTCACCAGCGTCGAACGAAAACCAAGGGAAAGGAACACGGATATTTACATGAAAGAGAATTACAAACCTGACTTTGTTTTCTCAATCAAAATAATACAAAGTCAGGCAGCATGAGTGGATATACAATCTTAGGATTGTTTTGTAGTTTTATCGTATTTCTGGCGCTGCCTTCGGTGGTGTTATGCGAAGAGGTAAGCCTGAAAATCGATTTTTAAACTCACGTTTTACGACCCACGATCCAGCCATCTTTGTCCACAAATGAATGAAGATTTTTTTCCTTCATTACAGCCTCGAACTTTGAGTGTTCCAGAATCTTTCCTGTTTATATCTACTTTGGATGGAACAATGCATGCCGTGAAGAAACAAACAGGAGAAATTAGGTGGTCCCTTAAAGAAGGTGAGATTTTGTACTTCTCAATGACTAGAACTAAGCTTACTATACCGCTACTACTGGACGGAAGTTGTAAGGTCTTTAAAACGGCGAATGCCGTGAAATTATGAACGTGTTTAGAAACTATTATTTTCTTAAAACTGTTCAATTAAGCTATTGTTAGAATGTAAAGATTATTTTGGGGAAATTTTGCGTTAACGCTGATCGCCAAGGTACAAAAGATGAACTACTTTGTAGGTTTATTATAGACTGAAATGATCGCAGGTTGTGTGGGGAGCTTTTGCTTACAAGTGAAGTATCCTATTTCATTTCCGTATTCTATCGCTTCTATTCAGATCTGTTTGAAGGCTTTGTTAAACCAGCTACCTTGTGGCATAATCAACTTAAAAAAAGTCTTCCCTTTTAATATCCATAGATCAGATTAAACGGGTTACGTTGGACTCTGCGTTGGAAATCCATGAAACTCGACTTGCAATTTCGAAGTTTTTGAACTTTTTGAATGCTTTAAACAACCCATAACCAGTTTGTAGAAGTCATATGTTCAGATCATTGTATGAAACAAATCTCTCCAATATATTTTCTATAAGAAGCTTGGTGTGATGCAATATGAATTTATTATCAATATTCCTTTGTAATTGTTTTCAAAAATAATGAAATATACGACATTAGCATAATCATTTATTCATTGATTAGTCTGGAGAAAAAGACACTTTTAAAATCTTTAAATAATGCATTTACGATGAAAGCTGTCTTGTGCAATGTATCTTCCCATGTGATTCAATATTATGTTTATGGAGAATGTTTGTCTTTCAGACAGCTATTTAGACAAAATCATAATCTTGTTTAAATATGTATGATTTTTTGATATTTTGAGAACAAAGTGCTCACAGCATACATACAATAGTACCAAATGGTTGAGAGAGCAACAAACAAATCACAATTTTTAAGAAGAATATCACAATGTTTTTTTAATTTATTATTATAAGAAAATGTCTCGATGTGACTCACATGCAAGGGATTTGAAGTTACCATCATTGTTTGTTTTTTATTCAAAGATGAGATATTAAGAATAAATAAACTGCTGGACTTTTTCCAGGTGCATTAAATAACAATGTAGGTGATATTTTTTAATAATTTAGATCATTTTTAAAGTTTTCATTAGGCAAATGTTTAGTTGACTCTTTAGATGTTTAATTTTCTTTCTGTGACCATGCCTGTTCAAGGATGATTTCGTGGGGAAGTGCAAATGATTTTTTGAGATATGAAATTGGTGATTTCATTACTACCGTACTTTTTTGGCCGTAAAATGATTGTATATTATATTCTTTTTTGCCGAGCGGTGTTTTAAGGGGTATATTTGAGGACCCCAGGTTATAATGGTAATGAGATTGTGTTGGCCTCTTCATGGTCTGGGTTCAAGCCTTGGCCAGGGTCACTGCTTTGTGTTGTAATGGGCAAGAAACTTTATCTCTGTCACAATGCCTCTCTTCAGTGGGTTGTGACGAATTGGAGGTAATTCTACCAAAATGGTAGGACTTACCTATAGCACTGGCCTGGTTAACCATGAGGGCTTTTACATTATAATATTGTTTCTTTTTTATTTCACTTTGTCTCAGATTTATGATAATGAATGTAGAACAAAGGAAAATAAAAAGCAAACTGGTTTGAAATCCTTTAAACCAAAACCAAATTTAAACCCAGACACAGACATCTTGATACTTCAATTGCATGAAAACAGGGCTTTTGATAAGATTGCAATACAGGGCATACAAGAAGCTGAAAACATTTCTGTTAGTCCTGTTTGTAGAAAACTGCATGAATTTTAGCTGGTGATTTATAACAAAACACCCGCCGCAGCTCGACCAGCAGGTGCCCGATCTTATTCAATGTAAGCCCTGGAAAATAACTAGCTACCTTATTCATAATTCATCTGCACTTCCTGGGCATGTCTTGTCTTGTGTTTAGAAAGAATTTTATAATCTGAATCAGTGACAAAAAGAGTTTTAAACCTGATATAAGTGAAATTAAATTCATTTATTGTTTCGTCTTCCACAGATGCTGTAATACAGACACCAGTCTACCTTCGTCCAGGGTAAGATTAAAATTAGTTTCTGATTGATTGAAAACCCTGACATATATAATATTAGGTTTACGGTAGTAATAATATGTCAAAGAACACTTAAATAATTTTGATCAGAAGAGATTTTGTAAAGCAAATACAGTAGAACCCGGGTAACTCGAACTTGGATAACTCAAAAACCCCCCTAACTAAAACTAACTTCCTTTTCCCTTAGATTTGACCCCCCTTTTCTTTCTTTTTTACTCCGGTAACTTGGATAACTAGAAAACCCCCGCTAACTCAAACTAAATTTTGTTTCCCTTGATCAAAATTTGGGTCAAATTTACCCCAATAACTCGAATTTGGCGGTTTTTGCCATTTGCCACGGACGCCCATTGATTAGACCAACAAACAGATCACGTATTAGACAGCCATTTTCCTCCTTATTATAATGAATTTATGATCGTGTCAGAGTTTCTGACAAGAAAAGTTTAATTTGCACTGTACTGTATTCTGAAGTGCTGAAAAATCAGTCAACTATCAATTATTTACTTGGCAAAGTGAATATTCAGTGGCCCCTGATAACTCGAAACCCTGCTAACTCGAACTGTTTTTCATTTCCCCTCAGAGTTTGAGTTACCAAGGTTCTACTGTACATGCGAAAATATGCTTTATGCAAATTTAGAAACCCTGTTACTTTTACAACATGGCGTATTAAATTTTATTGTTATTCTTGAGAATGGTGTCTTGACGATGCCGAAACGTCAACTTATATGACATAATTCAACCTTTTAGGTTGCGAATTTTTTTTAATAAACTTTCTAACTATCTAACTTATAACTATAATAATAATGTTATATTCTAAATAAAACTTTCTGTAATGAGCATGCATGGATAATGAGGGGTGGTGAATGGTCCTTCAAAAAAATGCGTGTCTCCCAAATTTTTAGCCAATTTTAGGGTCTCTTCTTCTCAATTTTTTTTTTTTCCCTTTCTCAGTTTCTCTTTTTTTTTTTTAAAAAAAAAAACTCTAAAAAGGCGCGGGCCCCCAAAAAATATATTTTTTTTCCCCTCCCCAAAATTTTCTTTATACCACCCCCCCCCCTATAATGTTATGATTTTGAATTTCATAATATTTTACCAACTTGCGACTGTTTATTGCTATGCTTATGCTATGATATTTTTTCCTCTCTTTCTTTCTTCAGTGCAATATTTATTCCTGATCCTAAAGATGGGAGCCTGTATGCTTTTGGCAGTGCTCATGATGGTCTAAAGGTTTAGTGATAGTTTTGTTATTGTTGGTATAATTTTAATGTAATATTATACCGGGTATACTTTTTTCATTTTCTCAAAATAATATATTCAAAAAAGAAAGCAAGTTGCGGCCAATTCATTACTCATTTACAAGTTGAGGTAAAAATTATTAATTGTGATAGTTTTGCATATTAAAAACCTTCAATATTGTAAGGTTTTTTTATTTTTTTTATAAAAAAATTTATTATATACAGAGAGAAATTGTTATGTTTAATATTGCAGTCATCCTTTATTTTTGTAAACAGCGTTTTAGCATATCAGAAATCCTTGATTTTAACATGTGTCCATTACAGTCAGGCCAGAGGGAGAAAAACAAAGTTGTTGACCACTTTTTTTATAAAAATTCTAAAATAGATTAAATAAATAGATTAAATGACATATTTTGAAATATTTTCAAAATTTAATTGTATTTTTCAGAAACTGCCATTCACCATACCAGAACTGGTGCGAGCATCTCCTTGTCGAAGTTCAGATGGAATCCTGTACACAGGTTTTTAATGATTGTTTATTTTTGTTTGTTTACTTTGTTAGCTTGTTTGTTCTGAGTTTTACCATTTCTATTTATTTGTTTGTTCTATCTTTTATTTATTTTGCCAGCTGTTGTTGATATGTTCATGTTATGTTACACAGTAGATCTTTCATTCATGTGCTGCTGTTTCATTCGTTCTCTATTTTTTGACATCTAGTGTAAAATTCATGTAGAGCCACACTTTCATTCATTTCACATACCGTTATTACATAATTCTTAGAACGGTTTTAATTTTGCTAATTTTAACTTATTCCAGGTCGTAAAACAGATGTTTGGTATGCTATTGACCTGGACACTGGGATTAAACAACAAACTCTTAAACTGGATGGAACAGAGACTGTTTGTCCAATAATGTCCAACAAGAAGGCACCAGTATTTCTTGGCAGAACAGGTAGACTATGTAGATTGATCTGTAAGAGACTTACCCTGATTATGTCACTTAAGCAGGCATTAGGCACAATCTCAGCTGCGTTTTGGGAAAATAAGCCTGTGGGCAGACCAGACCAGACAAGGTGGCGGAAATCGAGTCTAAGTAGGCATGTGACAAGTATTCTTTGAATGTGCTATCAAATACTCAAAACTAGAATGAAAAGAAACATATAAGAATCAGTACAAGGAGAATTAAACTTGAATTGAAATACTTGGACTGATAATCAGCAGTATTATTGGTCATCTGATTGGTATTTTGATTGGTTGATAAGATTAAAAATAATGCGACATTTTCTTTTTTTACAGAGTACACGATAACCATGTATGATAGCAAAACTAGAGAAAAGAGGTGTGTATAATATTTGGTTTGGGACAGTCACAATACACAGTCATCTACAAGTATTATTTAATAATATTTTTGTGTTTTCAATTATAAGTTAAGATACATGTGCACTGGCAAATTTATTGGTGTAGTAACATTGCCAATGACCCAACTTTTTAACAAGAGGAAGAGATCAAGTCTCCTTGCTGACCATGGTTTGCTTTAAGTGTAGGCCGACAGAATTTAGAAGAAGGAAGTCCTTCAAGAAGAATGCTTTTAATATTTCACTAAGTATTGATGTTTATAAATTTAAATAATTAATATATTTTTTCTCTTATTGCAGATGGAATGCTACATTTCATGATTATTCTTCTCATCTTGCCCAAGATGTGGATTACAGTAAATATTTACCTTTATTTTTTAAAAAGTAGCTGGTTTACACTTAACCTAGTACTTAGTTAGTAGTTTCTGGGCTAATAAATGTTATGAATCTTTTTTCTTAGATCTTCATCATATGTGTTCTAGTTCAGATGGTTTTATGGTTACTATGGACGCATCAACAGGTAAATATAAGTAAAATGTACTCAACAACTAGCATCATTCAGACGTTAATGATAGCAGTGGGCTCTTGCTGTATGCTTTCTCACCAATGAAGGAATAATGTTCCAAAGTCAATTGATTCTGACATAATTATGTGAAGGTTGAACATTGTTGGGAGAGGTATCTAAATGTGTTATGCATTCCTTGAATAGACCTCTTGAATGATTTGTGTCAATTCTCACATTGAAAAAAAAAAATAACAGGGAAATTGACATGATGGATGTACATCTACATCATCTGATAATTGCAAAATGCTAATCACATTAAATATTAATACTATGTCTTATCATTGTGTAAAATACCTTTCTACACACTGTGTCCATTTAGTAACTGCTTTTAGCACATAACTGACGAAAGTATGACGGAGGGAGGGGCACCACAGACGGCGACAGACAGAGTGACCCCGAAGCCAGCGAGCGGCGGACGCGCGAAGACCCCGGGGGGCGACGCGGGGGTGGCGACCGGGCGCGGCCGCCGGGAGGCGCGGAAACCATCTTAATAGAACTTTGTAAATTCTTTCCTTTTACTCATATACAGTTTGTTTCCCAAATTAATACCAGAGTTTGCTACACAATTTTATCTGGAATACATGTGCATTCTCAGTTTGTTTTCTATTGTACTTATCAGGAGAAATTTTGTGGACCAAGAATTATGGATCCCCTGTAGTAGGAATCTATAAGATGGACAATGAGGCATTATTGAAAGTCAAGGTCAATCACATAGCTAAAGAAACACTGACGCATCTTATTGGTGCGAATACATCAAGCTCTTCACATGAAAACACTTTCCTTGGTGATGGTGGAGAGATCGTTTTACAGTAAGTACATGCTATTGGCTAATATTGTGCATTTACATATGACTTGCAAACTGCATTGCATTAGTTACTTTGTATTCATTGAAGTGGCGGATCCAGACCTTGAGGTAAGTGGGGGGTCCGATCATCCAGACCCTGTCATAGGGGGGGGGGGGGGGGGGGCATTTTTTTTCGGGGTAAAAAAAAAAAAAAAAAAGGGGGGGGGGCCCCACCCCCCCCCCCCCCCCCCCCCAGTTAAGTCTGTTACAGTATGCAATTATTCTTTTGGTTTTGCACAAAATTATAGTCACAATATTTGGTGGATTAAAAGGTCTTTCTTTATAACGATGCAATGACCCACAAGGTTGCTGGCAAGGCATGAAATCTCAACCTCTGATGTTCAAACTCTCAGATGACATTATATATGTTGCTCTCTGCATGCTTTGCAGACCTACAATGTAGAGCTGATCTTATAGGCTCTGTAACACACATTAAATAGCTGTGATGATGTATAAAGATCAAGGCTACAGAATTTTGACTTTTGCATCAATGTTCTAACAATGATCCTATTAAATTTTTTTTAGGCCAACACTTTACATAGGAGAACATGCTGGTGGATTATACGCTCTGCCGTCACTTGTAGAAGAAGGTTCACCACTGGTTGAGGTAAGGATTGTGCTTGACACTCAAGTATGATTTCTGATTTCCAAACTCTTCCTTCAATATAAGTCTGATCCAAAAGTGTTTTAGTCTAAAATTCTTACTTGGAACTGTTTTCCCTTTGTTTAGGCAAAAGTTTTACTGATTGAAGGCCCCAAACCAGTCGTCCCTTCATCAACTCATTCCAAGGATACAGTGTCATCCAGAGAGCCTTCTGTAAACAGTTCCCCTCCAGTGCGGCGCCCTGTACAGCAGCCTAAAGTGCTTGAACCCAAGGCTGCATTGCTTCTTGGACATCATCAAGTTCCGCTGGTTGCCAGTCCACAGTTGCATATTACGCACATTCCCGACAAGCTGATGCCGCTGTACATGCATCATCTACACAATGCGAAGATGATGCCGAAGAGAATAGAGAAGACAACTACAAAGGAGGAAGACAGGCGGCAACAACAGGAGATGTTTGAGATGATGAAGATTCATCAGCGATTGTTGTACACTATTATTGCTACCATTGGGATTCCTGTGGTTCTGTTGGTAGTGTTTTATATTGACGTAAGTTAGCATGCATCATTAATTGTTGTACACTATTATTGCTATTACTGGGATTCCTGTGGTTCTGTTGGTAGTGTTTTATATTGACGTAAGTTGCATGCCAGCATGTGACTGCACATGGGACCTGGGCTGTTGGGGTATTGAAGCAAGATAGCATGCACTGTTGCAAATGCTGACGCATAGAATGACGCAAAGAATTTGATTTTGTGTTTATTGGATCGTCTTGCATTTATCCAAAGGAGTGAAAAGGATTGTGGATTAAATTATTGATGCAATACAGTAGAATTCCGATTTCTTGTACCTCTCTTTAAAGATGGGAAACGGAGGTTGCGAAAAATAATTCATATATTATACTGTTATACACCCTCTGTGGATGTCTTTCAAAGGGTAAAATGGCGAACGCTATAACTATTACTTTTTTTTTTTTTTTTTTTTTTTTTTCTCCTTGTGTTCTTTTTTTTTCGTTATCTCTTTTTTTTCTCCCCCTCTTTTTTCCCCCCCCAACTACCTTTTTTTTTTTTTCCCTAATTTTTATTTTTTTCCCTCCCCGGGCTAAAAAAACTTTTATACACTCCATTTTATTTTTTTAATTTTTTTTTTTTTTTTTTTTTTTTTTTTTTTTTTTTTTTTATTTTTTTTTTTTTTTTTTTTTTTTTTTTTTTTTTTTTTTTTTTTTTTTTTTTTTTTTTTTTTTTTTTTTTTCTTTTTTTTTTTTTTTTTTTTTTTTTTTTTTTTTTTTTTTTTTTTTTTTTTTTACCCCCCCCCCCCCCCAAAAAAAATAATTTTCAAGAAATCGGGAGATTCGAGAAATCAGGAGTAAAATTACAAAGAAGTACTATCTAAGGGTAAAGAAAATTGGTTAGATAAATCGGAAGCCAAGGGTTTGAGAAATCGGGATTCTACTGTATATCAAACACAAGAGACGGTGTGTTTCATCACATTTCCAAATTCTGAGAAGAGACGCACAGCGGAGTATTTTTGACGACCTTCCAGGTGTTTGAAAATTTAATGAAACACTCTCTCCAGTGTTTGATATTTCTTCTCAATCGAAACTAAACTTACGGTGAAAACAGAGAAAATGAAATCGTAAAAATCTATGGAGTTAAATCCCCGCACTAAGTTTACTAATTTTGTCGCAACTCTTGTTTTCTGTTGTTATAGAGGTCAACCAGACATTCTACTGTGTCTTCAAGAGGCTCGTCTCGTCAATCGTCATCACAAAGCGTTGACGAACAAAAGACAGAGCAACCTCCTGAGAACAACATGAGTAAGTTTAACAAGTATTTTCGGCAATAAATGAGACATAAACACAACACTTCTGTCTGTTTTACACCAATGCTGAAAGTTTATCAAATTGAGAGCTAGTTTTCTCGTAAACCATTTCTTATATTTTTGTCAACAGATAGTTTCGTGTGCGTAGGAAAGATATCCTTCTCTTTGAAAGATGTCCTTGGTCGCGGTTGCGAAGGAACAGTGGTTTACAAGTAAGCTACTTTCTACCATCTAAAACTTTTCTTTCAACTTTATAAAGATATTATCTTGTCGCCGTTTTAAGCTTGGAAAGTTCAGTGGTCAAATGTTGGAGTCTGCGTCCATGAAATTAACGTTCTAGGTTTTGTTCAGAGTTGTGACATCATTCTGTTGTTTTCAGGGGTAAATTTGATGGCCGTGATGCTGCAGTCAAACGCATTTTGCCAGAATGTTTCACTTTTGCTGATAGAGAGGTTTGATTTTTTTCTGGATTTTTTCTTGTTATCAATCGTATTTTTCCACAGTACGTGAACCCATAGATAAGACGCAACGAGATTGTCGCGTTTCGTTCAGCTACATAGACTGTTTTTTATTTTTTTTATTTTTTATTTTTATTGCTTTAGACTATTATTGATATCGGAAGGTTGTTTTGTTATAGGTTGATCTTCTTCGAGAATCAGACGCACATCCAAACGTCATCAGGTATTTTTGCACGGTAAGCGATTCTGGGATTCAATCCATAAAATTCCATACTGATGAGGTAGCTCTTCAGAGAGCTGTGTAGTGTCTCTAATTGGTTGTTTGTTTCGCGCGAAAATTGAAAATCAAGCAACAGCCAATCAGAGACACTAGACGGATCTTTGTCGAGCTACGTCATCAGTATGAAATTTGTGGGGTCGAAATGAGCGCGGAAAGAATAAACTCGCGCGAAAAGAGAGGCTACAGATTAAGTGATTTTGAAGAGAGAGTGATGACTAATCAGTTTTTGTTTTCATTTTAGGAAGAGAATCAGCAGTTTCGGTATATTGCATTGGAATTATGCGAGGCGACTCTTCAAGAGGTAGAAAGAAGCTTTCGTAATTCGTTCTTATTTTGAGCACTTGATGCTATTTTATCGAATTACTGGGTATTAACTTTTTTAATTTTTTGTTAGTACGTGGAAGATCCGACGTTTGAGCGCCATGGACTTACGCCAGTAACTGTACTAAACCAAGCTACCTCAGGATTGGCTCATCTTCATTCTCTTAATATTGGTAAAATAATCTTTTTTCTTTGAGCGTTGTGTTAAAGAAACTGTCTCCGGAGATCACCGAAAAAACTCGTCGCCTAACACCTAGATCTGTGTTTCTTCATATGTCGTATTTAGTTTAAATACTTGTCTAATTTGTTTTCAGTTCATCGCGATATCAAACCTCATAATGTGCTGATTTCAAAGCGAAGTGCGAGCGGCGAAGTGAAAGCAATGATATCGGACTTTGGACTTTGTAAGAAGCTGGCGCATGGGCGCAACTCGGTTACGTGTCAAACAGGCGCTATAGGAACAGACGGCTGGATTGCGCCAGAAATGTTTAAACCAGACAACAAAATGGTAATGCTCTATTGCTCATTTGTCATGTGTCGAAACGTCCTTTTTCAGTCTGATCTCAAGCCTGTCTACTCCATTTCGGAGCAAAGGCCACCGACAAAACTCCTCCAATCCCCCCTTTTCCTGGCCAGGCGTTCCATCTACGTCAAGGTGTAGTTCTTCAACTGTATAGTGCGTGGCGTATCCCTTCTCCAGCTGTTACGTGGTTTCCCCCTCAGTCTGCTTGTATGCGGCGAAATTTTTCCCGCCATTTTTATGATCAATTTGGCAAACTGTGGGTTGTTTATACTGTGTTATCCAAAATATGCTGAGTTAACAGTTGTTCCCCGGCCCATTTCCCCGTTCCGGGTAAAGGCCAAAAGTGAAAGTGAACAGTTGTTCCCAAAACTTTTCTTTTTTTTCATAGAAAAAGTTCCGTATTGTTAAGCGAATCGCCAATACCGCTTTATTACCTCAAGAGAAAATTTTAGATCATAATTAATCTTAGGAACTTTCGATGTTTTGGCCAATGTAGGACTAAATTAACTTTCAGAAAGGTTTCTAAGCAGTTCTTCTTACGCCCTTTTGTTTTATATTATTTTAACTTATAATTTTATTTTTCTCACTTCAGAATCGTTCTGTGGATATTTTCTCTTCTGGTTGTGTGTTTTATTACGTGTTGAGTGGAGGACGTCATCCATTCGGAGACCAATACAGACGACAAGCTAATATCTTATCAGGAGAATACGATACAGAAAAGATCATTAATTCTGAATGTAAGGATCCCAGCTTACGATTCTTGCTGTTTGACAGGTTTATTTGCCAATTTCTCTTTTACCACATTTCTAGTTGCGTCGTGTACGTTTTTGACTAATAGTAATAATATTGTACCTTCGCTTTTACAGTAGTAACAGAAGCAAAAGACCTTATAAAAATGATGTTGAACCCTTGTTCTTCGGAAAGGTAGGTTTGTTTCTGCGTCTTTAGCGGTTAGAAATCGAATGAGCCTGCGGTTTTCGGTAGGGCTGTTGCTAAGTTACGCAGTGGCTGTCTCTGATTCGGATAAAAAAGAATCGGGAACTTTTTGGATGCTGCTTCGGGGGTTCAACAGACAACCGTTTTGTTTTTCAATCTTTCTGTGTTTTAGCTACGACCACCTCTTTGAGACTTGTTGATGAAATACAAAATAACTTCCTGTTTGTTTACAGACCCTCAGCAAAAGCAATCCTTAAACATCCATTCTTCTGGAACAGAGAAAAACAGCTTGCTTTCTTTCAGGTAAGGACGAGGAACGTCGAATAAGAGGAAGGTTTTATTTGGTACATCTGTGAATACATTAAGCAATAATGACACTTGATAAAATCCGGATTCATAACGTCAAATGTTGTTATTGTCGTTTTCTCAGGACGTAAGTGACCGGATTGAGAAAGAGTCTGAAGAATCAGATCTGCTAATGACACTACAGAAAGACTCCATACCTGTGGTGCGAGGGGACTGGAAAGTACACTTGAGCAGCGAGTTACAGGAAGGTGAGTACAGAGAAAGAGACTGGGAACCAATGGTTTTAAAACCTTCTCTCTCTGCTTGTGGGCTTTCAATTTGAAAAAAATCTAAAAATAATTAGTTTCCTCAAGTAGTAAAACACTAAAAAAGTCTAATTAAACCAAAATAAACGTGGATTGTTATGGCTGAAGGGATTAAGACGGATTACAAACGAGCAAAATTCAAAAATTGGCCCTTTTTAGTCTGTGACGTAGCTCATTTAATAAAATGCTTTAATTGTAATCTTTTTCCTGTTTGACAGATCTTCGTAAATTTAGGACATACAAAGGTTCTCATGTCAGAGATCTTTTACGCGCCATGCGAAACAAGGTAAATCCTTTTACATGTTCACTATTTGCTTTATGTTTTCGTACTGAATTCACAATTTTTAGTAAATCGCAGTTGCGTCCATTCCAGTTCAGTTCTCATTAAGTGAGGCCGCGAGTTTTGGTAGGAACCGATTTGTTTTCCACTTTTTTGTTGCTTATATTTTTGGCATTTATTTTTGGCACGTGAGGATTTGCCCCTGTCCTTTGATTAAGCAAATAGTAAACTCCATAGCGGATTCACGCCGTCATATCTCCTCTCTTGCAGGGACGGCGGAGCAGCCAGGGGGGGGCGACAGGACAAGGGGGGGGGGGGGGGCAGAACCCCAAAAGCAGGAAAAGGGGGGGGCAGCCCCCCCAGCCCCCGGCTCCGCCGTCTCTCTCTTGTGGCTGGTATCTTTTTGGAAAAGGGAAGGGAGGAGGGGTATTCTCGTGTAACTTGTGATCTGGTTGTCTTTTCCGAAAGAAAAGGGATAGAATAAGAGAATCTCTCCTCCCCCCCTTCCCCCCCCCCCCCCCGCCACCCCTCTTTACCTTGTTGACCTATGGGTACATCAATTCATTCGCTGACTTTTCATGCCCGGGAAGCCACTTTAATGACTCTCTTTCGGAAAATGGTTGGTGGTAAGGTGGTGTCCCAGTTTATTTCGGCTAGCTGGCAGTCAATGTTAATCAATGTTGATGTCACGTGTTGTTAATTTTCACAGAAACATCACTACCGTGAGCTGCCTGATCACGTGAAGCAATCTCTGGGCTCAGTTCCTGATGGATACATGCGTTACTTCAGCTCTCGATTTCCACGGCTTCTCATGCACACGTACTATGCTATGGCCTCGTGTAAGACAGAGCCAGTCTTTCAAACGTACTACTTTCAAGACTGAAATATTATTTTGAGAGATTACTCTGAGGCCGATGCGATTGACACCTGGTCATGTCTGTCCTGAATATCTCTGTGTGACATGAGGAACTTTTTTGCAGGAGCTTCCATAAGAGGGCACTTTCAGGACTGCGTCTATTTGTCCCCTTATGTAGTGTTTGTGCGTATCGGGACCATGAATGAGTGTGCCCAGTAGGAGTCTCTCTCATTAGACAGACGAACCGAGGTAGAAGTTCGACTGTATTGGTCAACATAGAACGCGGCGGCTTGCGTGACACTTAAAAAGATCCTGCGTTACATTTCCGTGGAATAGACGATCACTCGTTGTCTTCCCTTTGTCAATATTATACAGAAAAATATTTTTTAAAATAATAATAAAAAAATCACGTGAATGTCCTCATCTCTACGCTCCGAACTGTCAGGAGAAAAAATAGATCAGATTATTTATTCTCAGGTTACCTCCACGGTTGTACATAATTATCACTAAATTCTTTATAATACATCTAGTTAGAATTGTAGAAAATTTTGTAGTTTTAGTATTCAAAGACGCCCATCCACAAAGTAAATTTACATAAATTAAAATAAAATAAAATACGAACATAGTTTGTGTTAAGTAAGAGTTTGCAATAAAAAAAATCTTACTATTGTAAAGTGATTTTTGACTGCTTTTTTCGCGCGATTTATGGCAAACTGCGGGCGCCAATCCACCCTCGTATCCTATCTTCTCTTCCCCTCCCTCCCCCCCCCCCAAAAAAAAAAACAGTAAATTGCGCCCGGGTACGAGTCTGCGGAGAGAATAATTGAGGGAGGCGCGCTGGGGTCTGGTCCGGGTTAGTGCCCTGGCTGGGATCACCGTATTGTGTTCTTAGGCAAGACACTGAACTCTCATAGTGCCTCTCCACCCAGGTGTATAAACAGGGTAAAGGTATATACATGGGGGGTAATCCTGCGATGGACTTATCCTGGGGGAGCAGAAATACCCCTAGCCGCTTAATGCTACGGAAACCGGGATAAACTACGGCCTAATGGGCCCCTAGGCTCAAACGCAGACTTAACCTTACCAATCAGAATGACTGTGCTTGGTTGTTACTCGCGGGAAGTTAACAACCGAGCAATATCCAATCACAACGTTGTGGAGTTAAGTCTTCAAACTCTCGCTCTCGTTTGGCCTAAAACTCTCATGCACTCGCATCGACTCTCATGCGCTCTCGTCGACTGTGAACGTGCTCAAATTTTCACGAGTCATTGAGAGTTAAACGGACTCTCGTTCACGTTTGGCCCGAGTTATGATAGTCGACGAGATCTTACAAAAACTTTCATGAAGGTCAACTCTTATCCTCGTTTGGCCCAACTTTAAGCTCTTGAAACTTTTAAAGGTACTTTACTTCTGCAAGAATTTTCAAACCGGGACTTGTTGCCTGTGGCAGCTTACATATCCCCGGAGAGCGCAAATGTGTACATTTTGAACCTTCCGTTTTCTTTCTAAATTTTAAAATAACCCGAAGGAGACTAGATGTTCAGTACAGAACATTACAGCGCACCAACGATGCGAAGTTCGTTAGACCGAATGTGTGCAGCGTAGTTGTTGAGTGGACAATCTATCAATTTTGTCTGTTACTCAAGCATTATTGTTTCAACTCAACTAAGTGAACAGAGGGTTTGAGGAGTAAAGAGGACTTAAAAGTTATGAAACCAAGCACTGGGTTTCGTTGTTTAGTTGGGGGGGACTTAAAAGTTAATGAAACCAAAGCTACTGGGTTTCGTTTTCGTTTAGTTGGGTTCCTTGCGCGTGTTCTACTAGCACAAACAAACACACTGTTTTCGGTTGGGTTGGTCGGTCAACTTTTTAAAGCGGTATAATGTTACTTGGTAGAAACAGTAGATTTAGTAAAGTTTCCCAAGACAACAGCTTTCCAATTCTCTTCAGAGGAATCGGCTGAATCAAGGTCCTCCATCCCCAGACAAATAAATTGAAACTCATCGTGTTTTGAAGAAAAACAAGGACACACTTGTCTGTATAGCATGAGGCGATTTAATCAATATTGAAACATTGATGTAGAAAACACATAGGACCCATTTTCAGGGCCAACTCACACACATTACAACACACGAAACAAATACACAAGTAAGCGGTAAAACTACAAAGCGATAACGCTGCTAAATGATTCCAAGTCCATTATCACAGTTCATTCTCAGACCGGGTCCCCTCCTCCATTCAAAAGCCCGGGCGGAAGGAACGTTGTCATGGAAGGACTAACCAGTCCGTCCCCAGATCCTGACTGAGGCTCCACGTCACGCGGGACCCCAGCGGGAAAGGACCACATGCTGGGAACCTGGGAAAAATTTCCTCCAAGTACTGGCGGTTGCGCGGGGCCTGAGCCCCACAAGTACGACGGTGTTGGTGCGGCCACCGGAGCACTACCCCAGGGCACGCTGGGAGCTGCAGTATTAGGCTTGGCACCAGGCTGCTCGCTGACTTGCGAGCCGGCTCCCCACTGAGTAGTGGGTGCATTCACTTTAGAATGTTCACCGGGAGCGAGGCCCTGTGAAGGCAAAGCCCCAACTGCCGCACCCCACTGCATTCCAGGAGCGGGGTTATTGACTTTAGGGGGAGGCTGTTCAGCGCTTGTCACTGGTGGTTGGTTCTTCGCAATTGGTGCTTTAGCTCCAGATTGAATGCTGTCACTTGCTGCGGCGGATCCAAGCACATTCTGGAAAGACCACTGGTTCCCGTATGTGTTGCTTGGAAACGGGTTGGCGCTCCAGTCCATAGTTTGCTCAAAGAAGCTCCCGATGTCACTATCTGTAGCGAAGTGTGCCTCTACCTGCGTACCACTCAGCACCAAGCCATTGAGCGCCGTCCTCGCCTTAGCAGCCTCCTCCATGCTGCCGTAACGTATCAAGCTGTTACCATGGCGAAGGTTCAGCTGAAACGTGAGGAGTGGTCCATGCCTCTCACACAGAGGACGGAGAGTTTTGGGATCCATCTGCAAGCAAAAGACAAACTGATCAGAAACAGCCCATGAGAACTGAGATTAACCCCTGAACGTCACAAGCTCGAAAGATTTATTCCCCATCCTGATTTAGTTCTGAGAATAATTTGGTGTTACATCAAGACAGTATCACCAAGCTGATAATTTTCTTTCTTCTCGATACCTGTCTGTTTCGAAATGCATCAATATTGTAAGGAGAAATCTGAAAGATTAGAACAGCCAGCTAGGCTTTGCCACTCGTTCGTCCAAGTAAACGGACATCTTTCTTTCCCCGCCCTAGAGAAACCACCGAAATAAGACCTTTAAAATTCCGTACTAATGCCGTAGCTCTACAGAGATCCCTATAGCGTAGGCTTGGATAAATTCTGACAGAGCATAATTCACTTTTTCGGACAGCGGGCATTATGCCGGCAAAATTCCACATTTTCGAGCAGAATCTGAGCAGAATTTAAGGCTTAAACTAAATAAATAAAACTAATCGAAAATACCTTGTAGTTGGTATGACGCACTGCATAACACTGCCTAAACGCGCTTACTACAGTTTTGTTACACACAATGAAATGAGTGAATAAAGCTGTACCGAGCAGGATTTTGAGCAGGAAACGCGATTTTTATTGCCGACAGGCATAATTCGCCAATTTACGAGCACTGGCAGAATTTATCCAAGCTGTGACTAATTAATTGCTGTTCCGTTTAGAATTTTCACGCGTAAGTACAGCAGGTCATGAGTAGATCACGTCATCGATATAGGCATAAACGAGTCGAATTGAATTATTATAAGAAGTAATAGAACTCACCCTTGGTGACAGATTGCGCAGAACTAACCAGGTTGACATGGAATTGACAACGTTCCTAGATGGAGCAACGCCGCTGGCTGCAGATACAGCAGGAACAGACGCCCCAGGGAGACTCCCGGGTAACTTTTCCTGCGCACTGGGGATGGGTTGATTTGTAGACCAGATTATTCCCGAATTCTGCAGGTTAGATGGCTCAGCGGCGTTGACACTTCCACTCCGAACATTTTCACTTGTTGCCATGGAGACTGCTGGCCCTGATGATGATAATGTAGGAGCAGGACCCCCCACAGCAGCCCAGGGCTGAGGGTTGGGTGTCAGAGGACTATATGGCTGCGGGCTCGCATCTCTCGGACTCCATGGCGCAGGATTGTTAGCAAAACCAAAACGACTGAACTGAAATTCAGGTTGAGCTTTCTCGCCACCAAGGCTTGATCCGTCTATCAAACTTTTCAACCAAGCTGGAGGTTCTTCGTCAAATAGGGGGGACTCGGGCAGGGAAGTGTCAGTTCCCAAACCAGGGGGAGGTCTTAACAGTGACGCAGCACTGGCACCTGGTTTGTTTGTTCCTTGTGGGGGTGGGAGTGGTGCTTTACTGTCCGTTGGTTGCCATGGTGTTGAACTCAGTCCAAAATCAATCTGACTCGATTCAAATGTACTGTTATTGATTGACAGTCCAGAGAAACCGGAAGTTACAGTAGTGTTGGCAATATCGTCCGCAGCCTTTCCGGTGCTCGCAGCAGGTGCATTACTTGGTGCACTGACGGGTGCGTTTGCTGGATTCGACCAACTATCTGGTGGAGAATCACTACTACTGGAGGACGAACGACTTTGCACTTCTGCGGTGCCAGGAGAAACAACATCTCTGCCATCATCCTTTTTATCATTTCTTGGAGCGGGACGCCATGGCACACCTGGTTTAAACTCAGGCGGATCTGCCGACAGCTTGGGACCCGCGTCCACACCCCACCTGCTGGAGACTGGGTCAGGAATCCTGGTGCGAGGAGAAACATTGTTGCTGTTGGGAGCTGAAGGGTCAGAGACATCGCTTGTTGAAATGGATGGAGCTGACACAACACCTGGAAGCACAGAAGAAGCGGACTGTGAAGACGAAGAAACTGTTTGAGGTTTAGAGTCCACTGGGGTTGGTGTGCTACTAGTGACTGAAGGCTGAGCGACAGATGTGGGATCCTGTAACAATGGCTGCTTCCACTGTGTCAGTCGAGATTGCGGTACAGGGGAAGGTTGTTTGGTTTGTTCCTCTGTAGTAACAGGTGAAACACTAGAAGGTTCGTTTGCTTGAGTTTTAACAGTGTCTGTTGTTTTACTCTGTGCAGACTCGCTCGTTGGCTTGTCGTTCACTGCAGGTTTATTGCCTTTCTGTTGTGCAGTAGGAGACTGCTGCTGTTGTTGTTGCTGAGCAAGAGATTGTTGCTGTTGTTGCTGCTGCACTGCACTAAACGGCAGAGCAGGATGCCTCCCTGCCAGACCAGGCTGCTGCTGTAGAACTTGCTGCTGCATCTGAGCGATCATGAGAGCGATCTGCTGCTGTTGCTGATACAGTTGTTGTTGTGGTACCACCTGTTGTTTCTGCCCCATGTGTTGCTGGGCAACAGACTGAGCAGCCAGACGCTGTTGAACAAGTTGAAGCTGAGCGATCTGCTGCAGCATGGCGAACTGTTGAGGAGTGAACGGAGGCTGAAGAAGACCTCCCTGAGCCATCCGCAGCTGCTGCAGATGGAACTGCTGTACAAGTTGTGGGTGAAGTAATGGATGTGCTGCCAGAGGAGGTCTCAAGGGCGCCTGTACGCCCGGTCCTGGCGCAGGAGGTACTAACGGTGGGCCTGCTCTTTTACCGTTCGCTGGCACCTGTGCTTGTCCATTAGAGGGCTTTGCAGCCCCTGTTCCAGACAATGGCGGTTTATCACCTTTTGTCGTGGGTACAGTAGGTTTTGTTTTAGAGTCCTGTTGTCCTTCATCCGTTTTGGATGTAAATTGAGTCTCTGAAGTTATATTTTGTTGCTCGCTATCAGGTTTAGAAAGAGTTTCACTGGTTTGATTTAATGACTTTGACACTACAAGATCAGTTTGTGCTTGTTTCGGATCAGTTTTTGACGCAAGAGTTTGTTGTTCAGCTTGTTGCTGTTGTTGAAGTTTCCTGCGCTGTTTCCTGTTCAGTTTACTCTGACTCTGTTGCTGCTGTTGTTGGATTCTCGCTGCCTCCGCCGGATCAGGTTCCTGAAGTTTTCCTCCTGGAACTGATACAGTTTGTTCCCGGCTCTCACTGATGTTCATAGCAAGGAGGTCCCCTGAAACACAGCAACAGTTGCAAGGTTACAATTCAAATTCTCCTCATTTTCTCCTTCATGGCACCTGTTACACCGTTTTTCCGCGCTGGGCACCGATTGCGACTTCTGATTGGTTCACTACATAACTTGTGTAAATTGGATTGGCCATCGTTGATTTGGTTTAGGCACGTTTTCCCGCGCTAAGCACAGGTTTTATAGTTATATTTCAGGTTATGATTACGTAGTCATCGTAAATAGTCATCGTAAAGAAGAAAAATTCAGTAAACTTACCTATTGCACTCTCGATGTTCATATGATTTGCCTTGAGAGCTTTCTCCGCGTCTTCTTGCTATACACAATAAGACAACACACATCACTTTATTGATCGCTGATATTAATTTCTCTGAGTATGTCAAGAAAAGAAGAGTGCAGCCATTCAATTATCTTAGTAAAGGCTGGGAGAAAGTTCAGAACTAAAAGGATATTCATTACTACTCCGCCATAAAGCTATAAAAGACATTATTTTAAAAACTTTAAAAGCCCTACGGTCTTAAAAAGAACTATGGGTTCTGAATTAGATTGCAAGCAGCTCTTCATTTCGAGATTTTTAAAAGTAAATGAGCGAGTCTTGTATTGCTTTTATGGGCCCGGTAAGAAGAGTCTGATTAAAGGTTGGCAACAAATTAATGCAGTGTTGGAGGAACGTGCTCTGACTTAAATAAAAGAGAAATGGTAATCTGTGTCTTGTTTTAGGTACCGATTAGCCCTCTTGTCTTAAAGCCCAAGTTGATTAAGAGATTCACTTCTTCCAAACCCCCATGTCAAACACCCATGTCAAACAGTTCTCACGGAAGTAGTTACGTAATCAATTTCCTTACCTTAAAGCCCATGTCTAGCAGTTGTTTAAGAGATCTGTTCATCCAAGCATTTGAGTCATTAGCAGGTTTAGGAGCCTAAAACACACACACATGATTAATAATAGTAACCCAAGTAACCCTGTTAATAACCAACCATATCAACCCTTGCAACCAGAATAAATGTTCAAATGTTCACATAAGACAGAAATCAAAACTGAGTTACTACCTACACAAGGTGTCCTTTACCTGTTATCCTAGTCTGCATAGCAAGTGTTCCCGTATGTTGCTCTCACCTCAAGTTTCAACATGCAGGAACGGTTGCTATGCAGGCTACTGTAATCTAAGAGGAAACTGAACAGTAGAAAGGTTATACACTGATGAATCAGAGAATACTAGTAAAATCTCTTACCCTGTTTCTTTTGGATGCTGTAGTCCACCCATCAAGAGATCCTTCAGATCCTTCTTCATGTTCCATGCCTTCTTGTCCCCATTCTAAATCTGCTAATGACATTCCTGCACTTTCTAACCACTGTGAAACTTTGCTGTTACTTGCAGCCTTAAGTTCTGAAGAATCTGATTTTGACATTGCATTGTCCCAGCACGCAGCACCCGTAATATCTGCAGAATTGCCCCAGTTGGATGGATTAGATGTAGGCACATCACCCCAACCGGACCCAGACAGTTTAGTGCCAGAGTTTGGCGTTACACTTTGTTCAGATTTACTTTCCGCACCAGATTTAGCAACAGAATTAGAATCCAAAAGTGGTGGTTTACTTGACTTTGAATTTTTCACTCCATCAGAACTTAAGATGGGTTCAGTCCATTTAGTATTGGTCTCGGCAGGAGTTCCACCCCATGATGTAGTTACGTTAGTAGTCCCGACAGCTGATGTTGTTGGTAATTTGGTCTTGAAGCCTTTTCCAGGTGTTTTGCTCCAGCTTGGAGCCTCAGATACAACAGAATTGTTCGCAAGCTCGCACTTTCCAGATTCTTGATTATGTACTGTTGATGACGAGTCCTTTACATTTAAGCTGCTCTCCCAGTTTGAACTGTTTCCTATAAGCCCTCCCAACCCCCCTTTGGCCACTCCACCCCAGCCTGCCGCCGCAAGTCCTACACTGTCTTTAGCTGTCGCTGCTTCAGCAGCATCAATAGCTTGGTCAATCGACTCATCAATGACATCCCAGTTCTCAGTTGGTGCTGGATAAACCCCTGGCCAGTTACCAGAAGGCAATGACTTTTTGTCCACATTGGCAATAACATTCCCTTGAGCTGAGCTTGAATTGTCCGGTTTAAGTGCAGCAGACATTGAAGAAACAGAGGTTTTAGGTGAAGAATTAGCTGAATACTGACCCTTTTCAGAGCCAGCCTCACTTGTGGAAGTCTTTAACTTATCGCCTATTGCTCCCTTTGATCCAACAGCAGGCCAAGTGTCTTTATCTCCCCCATCTACAACAAGTTTATCCCATGTCCCTTCCTTATCACCCCACTGTCTATCTTCACTGCCCCACTTCTCAGTGTCATCCCAAGTTTCCAGTGCATTACCCCAGCCTGAACCTTTTGCAGGTGTTGATTGAGACCATCCTGAGTCATCCACTGGTTCAATGATATCAGCAAACTCCTTCGCCGCAAAACGATTTGGATCCTTCTTCTTGCCAACTAACAAAGAATGGTTAAAAAAAGCCATCACTTGCCAAGAATTTAACTGTTTTCAAGTAGATATTAGAGAAATAAAAGTGGTTTTTTTAATCGCTGTTAAGATAGCTGCCTGTTCAACCATGAAACGATTTACAAGTCTTAATGCAGTTTACCTTTCTGTAAATGCAACTTTTATAAAAGTGTTTCCAGTGATTACAGTTATTGTAGAAGCCCGGTAACTCGAACTTGGATAACTCGAACACCCCTCTAACTCAAGCTAACTTACATTTCCCTTGGATTTGACCCCACTTTTTGGATAACTCAAAAAAAACTCTGCTGACTCGAACTAAATTTTGTTTCCCTTGATCAAAATTTTGGTCAAATTTACCCAAAAACTTGAATTTGGGTTCTTGCAACTCGCCGTGGTTGCCCACTGATTAGAGCAACGAACAGATCATGTATTTGACAGCAATTTTCCACTCTTATCATAAGAATGTGTGGCTGTGTTAGAGTTTCTCACCAGATAAGTTCAATTTGCACTGTACTCTATACTGAAACAATCAATTATTAACTTGGCAAATTAAATATTCAATCAACCTTGATAATTGAAACCCTGCTAACTCAAACTGTTTTTCGTTTCCCTTCAGAGTTTGAGTTACCGGGGCTCTACTGTATTATAATCACTGAGCACCTTTTGTTGTCAACATTAACAGAAACTGAATTAGGTGTAAACCTGACTTTAGATTTTTGTTCAAGAGTTGCATACATTTCACACTAGAGTATAATTTGCGTCACCTGTAGGAGCTGGCTTTGGTTGAAACTTTGTCTGCTGTGGAAGTGATTGTTGCTGCTGTGTTTGTTGTGAAGGTGCTTGATACTGTGATTGTTGCTGTTGTTGCTGCTGTTGTTTCATTTTCTTTTGAAACCTTGGTGGTATTTCCCTAGGATACTGTTGCTGATCTGTACGCTGTTGTTGCTGTTGCCTCTTCATGTTCTGCAAGTATAAAACAGTTGGAAAATAAATACCCAGTAAGTTGTGATACACAATTCTTAGAAAAGATGCACTTAGATTATGTCACCAAGCTCAAAAGCCATGTTTGTTACACAACTGTTTTGTGTTTGTTGTGATTTGATTTTACCCTTGGTACAGTTTGGAATTGTCCTTTGTTCTGGTGTATGGTGATATATGATAACGAAACCAGTTCAATCAATTTTATCTTCATTTACCTGATTCTTATTTGCAGCTTTCTCCTTGTCTTCTTTTTCTACAAAACAACAAATTATGCAGATACTTGAAACAAAATAATACTTCAAGATTAGGTCATTCAAAACTAAATATATCTGTGTTAGTATAAAATTTCATGGAATTTATTAAATCCAAAGTTCAGTTTTACATGAAACTCACCTTTTGCTGCCTGTTGAGCAGCCTGAAAATAGCAAAAAAATCAATGTGTGGTTAAAACAAAGCCTAAACACTAGAAATAAAACAATAGTACTTTAAGTCGTAGAGACACCATGGCCAAGTATTTGAGTATTGAACTTGAAAATGCATTCTATCATCAATAGATAGCAGAAGTGCTCTGTGGGCCGAACGTACATTGGTCAACGAATAGTTTCCAATAGTTTCCAATGCTTTCCCAGTTGTGGGTACAAATCCTTTACAACTACGAACTAAAGATACAATGTAACTTTCACTTTCACAGTACAATACCTTCTTTGCTGCCCTCTCTTTGTCAGCCTTTTCCTTTTCAGCTTTCTTTCTCTTTTCTTCCTCTTCTCTCCGCTTTTTCTCCTCTTCCTGCTGACGACGTCTTTTCTCTTCTTTCTCTTGCTCAAGCTTCTGTTGTTTTTCACGTTCCTTTTGTTCCCTAAAAGTGAATTTTAAAACAGTAAAATTGAGAGCAATTCATCTTTTGTTAAAAATAGTTAATAAAAACAGAAATCCACTTTGAAGATGTGAGCGAATATACCAAGAGAGCAGGGTAAGTGGAATTAAAATTAAAGGAAATTTGGGACAACTACTTCACAGTTTTACTCTCAATTCTACCTTAAACAAAATAAACAGAAGATCTACTCAAGTATAATTATTTTTCTTTTAATCATAACAAATAAGTAGATATTTAGCAGTTTTATCTCACTTTTCACGCCTTTTTCTTTCTTCATTCTGTGCTTTTATTCTCTCTTCTTCCAGCCGTTTCTGTTTTTCAACCTCCAGCTAAAAAGACAAATATACATTATATACTATTTACTTTCTGGTATAAGAAAACCTTTCAGATGAATGATCACACCCTAGGTATTCCTACATACGATTTGAGATCAAGGCAATAACAGGGATACATGTTTACAGGCAAACAACCGGTAAATAGGGATATAGTTAAAATGCACCCGATAGCATAAAGTTGCACATTTAGACTCCTTGGCATGTTTCAACGAAAAAAGATTAAGACCTATTTCTTTGCACACTTCAATAGTGAATGCCAATAGCCTTGTATTTTTTCCTGTCTGAACATGTACCACATAAAAAATGTCAGATACATCTGACAGAAGTCAGAGTCACTTGTTCTGCAAAATGAATGTACACAATGCTTCTGCATTGTTTGTTTTTCAAGTTTCAGGTTGTGACTGAAAAAAAAAAGGCTTACATAACCCATATGTTACACACACTTTAATTCACGGTTCATTACAGACACACCATAGATTCATCTATCCTATAAAGCAAGTCAAGCAAGTCACCTGTTTTCTTTGTTTCTCTTTCTCTTCTTCCTCTTTCCGTTTCTCTTCTAGTTCCATTGCAATCTTCTCCATTTCCTGCAAAGCACATAAATTATCAAACAGGGTAAGGTTATATACTGCTTTACAAAAACTAACATACCAACTGAAAACAGATTTTTTTTCAAATCAGTGAAGGTTAGTTGATGAGGGACACTTACTTTTTCTCTTCGTCTTTGCTCAGCTTGCAGTTGTTTCTTGCTCTTGGGTTTTGGCTATAAATAAGGGATATGTTTAATTATTTACATGTACAAGCAGTCACTTGATGGTATGGGTGCTTATATAGCGCATTTACAAAGCTGGTGATCAATGCCCTTCACAATTCGAATCTATGGGATGAGATCGGACATACATGTACTGAACATGTACATTTAACTACTTAACAGTGTATATGTACAACTAGAAACAACAAATTTACTCCTACTTAAAATTACTTAACATAACTTAATTCAGACAAGTCAACAAGCACTAACCTTTGCAACAGGAACAGGCGTTTTTCCTTTCTTACTTGATTGCTGAAAATGACAAAGAGAGTACATAAATACCAAACAGACAGATCACAGGAATAAAAGACAAAATATTTTCTTTACAAATGCTATGCATTTCTTAGAGCTTACAAAACAGAAATGTCTTGAGATAACTTAAAGCTGTTACTAGAAAGGTTTCAACAACCTAACTTCTTCGTAGACCTTCCTTACCTTTTTCGATGCATCTTTCTTCATATCCTCTTTATGCTGGTTTAATTTCGTCTTCATATCCAGCAGCTACAAGAAAGACAATCTTAGGATTTAATGAAACATTATAACCAGAAAACAAAGACCAGACAGGCAAGTCAATCTTATAAGTTACAGGTTGCATAAAGCACACAATCTTTGATAACCTTTGCTTATAAACTCATTAAATTTCCCCACAACTGACAACAAGACTGTAACAACTGCTTACTATTTCCTTGATGCTAGGACCAAAATTTTAGATAAACACAGTCTTGTTCCCTTGCCTTGTCTTATCAGATGAACGACCTACATATAGGAAAATTTGAAAGTGTTTATCAAAGGACTTACATTTTCCTCTTTGAACTCTTCAGGGACATGCTTGCCCTTCTTTTTACGATTCTGATGAGACAATACAAATGTAACATTAACATGCATGCTTGGTGAATTTATTTCAGGGCCAGTTGGTTAGCTCTTTTAACCACTACACCAAAGATATGGATTGAACTTTGAACAATACTTGACTATTACTTTCATCGCACATTAAATATAAAGTCAGATACCTATATAACAGGAAACATATTCTGGTGCAAATACAGTTGTAAACAGCCCATAGGATACCACCAAATGCACACTACTGCGTTTTAACCTACTGATAAGTTGAATCTTGCCTTTGTAAATAATTCTTTTTATTTACCACAAGCTCACTTTAAATTTAAGAAATCAACACCAAGAGTTATACATAATTGTTAATTGTACATAATTGTTAATTATAAGGTTTTTGCACAATTGTTTGAAAAAAGTAGGTTTTTGACTTTGACCAGACATTTATTTGAGGGAATATAAAACATTTTGCAAAAAAAAATTAGTTTGCTAAATTCTAGAGTTATAGGAACACATGTAAGAGTGGAAATTGACAAGTGTTTTTTTTTCACAAGTGTTGCCACAACTCAATAGAAACACAAGAGAATGTTTTCCTTTTCTTTTAGAAAATACATGTACTGAAGTTGCAAGGCATGGTCATTACTGTAACAACAACAGCTTGCACTAATTCTGTGTTTCTAAAGAATTGTAGAAACATGGCTTTAACCACAGTTAGACCACAGGTGTAGCATCGTCAGCCACAGTTATACTATATATCAAAGTACCTTGATAATCTCCATAATACTGTCTAGATCACTCTCTCCATCTATGTCCTCCTCCTCCTCAGTATCCTGGTATCTGTTTTGAGTGAAAATATATCACAAATAAAATTGTCAGCCACAACAATTATCAGTTGTTCATAATTTGAGACATTTAACTGATGGTTATGGGTATGGTAAACAAATTTTGCTATAATTACAAATGTAAAATGTTATACTACCATGTTGCCTTATTCTAGCTGTCTGTAATCATAGTTGTGATTTACAAAAATTGAACTCTCGCAATTGTATTAATCATTTACATGATTTCAGACCGAATTGGACTCTACCTCGTCACGTCCTACCATTATAGAGAAGTTTTCAATTGAGTGCTGTAAAACCAATACCAAAGTAATTACTTTGGCCAGTCATAAGGTACACAGACAATCTAGTCTCTCTCAAGCCAGTCAAAACTCAAAGCAAATACATGTCGCAGGCACGAAGCAGGGAAACGTGCAAGAGTCATGATTGGTTTTGGTTTTAGTTCTGATTGGCTTAACGAGAGTGGCGCAAGATTTTTAAACCAATCACTAAGTGTAGAAATGCAAAACCAATGCAAACGCAAATTACTTTCAGTACTCAAGTAAAAACCACTCTAATCAATGGTTATGTAAGTGGCACTAACATTAATAAAAAACAAAACAGTACTGACTTACACACAGGAGTCACATAAATTAAAACAAATAAGCAAAAGGTTACTTCTGTTCGAGAGTAATAAAAAAGCATAATCCTAAAAAATATGGCAGTTGGACAAGAGGTTCTATCAATACTCACCTTGAATCAAAATCCATATCAGAGGAACAAGGGTGTTGCTTAGATCCACAGAAGTACATGAGAAAGTTGCTAGTGCTGCTACCTTCAGCGTCTTAAAACAAAGTTAAAAATACTGAAACCTCAACGGCAAACCACATGAAAAATTGTTCAGTAGCTTTTGTTTGAAAGGTTACACAACAAAGAAAGTTTGGTAATTGACTTGTCTGGCATAAAAAAATAACAACTGTTGGTGAGCTTTAAAAGACGTGATCATTATAACATATTTTTCGACGTATGATTTGTGATGGGTTACTTAAACATCTTGCACAAGTCACAAGTCTTTGGTATTCTTAAGCTCTCTCAATTTCGGCCATCGTTTGCTAACTGGGCATCATAACAATTTGCTAGCAATTTGACTAAAAAAAAAAACAGTACAGTCAGCTATTCAAGCTTTTATTTACAAGCATCTTAATTAGTAAATAAAAGTGTCAAACATATATGGAAGTAAAGAAAATGTTGAGAGCTTTTTAACACAAACAGAGAGAATAATAATACAATATTAGATAGCAAAAAGAAATTAATACTCCTTTTTAGAAAAAAAGGAATACAATCAGTCAAAAAGGGGAAGTAGTTGCTGGAATGGTTACAAGATTAGAATGAAAATCAGATAATGAAAGAAAACTAAAGGGAAATCTTAGTAACATGATTATAAATTTAAGCTATGATTTCCTAGTGCGTTCATTAACAGTGTAGATTACAGTTTACAAGCTCTACTTGTAACTACAGATGTAAACCAAAACATATGCCAAAGTCACGTCAGCTTTTTATTATAATCAACTGAAAAATCACGGAATGGCATGTTTACAAGAAAACAACGCAGTCAGAGAAACCCTTTCCGGTCCGACTTGTGTCATGTTTACGTGTCACTCACGGGATTGAAATCGCAGGGAGGGCATTGTGTTGGGTTACACGAAACCAACAAATCGTAATTTACACTAAGTGACTTTGTTTGGAGGTGAAAGACGTGTAAAATATTGCCTTACCTTCTTTCCAGTCAAAGATGTCCCGTAAAAAGTCAAAGAAGACCTGAGTAAAACACGCACAATGTTAAATTAAACACTGTACCTCCAGGAAAATGGTGTACATTTAGGAAATGTGATTATCGGAAGAACGTATTCAGTCGAAAACTCTTGACATTTTAATTAAATGGAAGTTGCAATTTTTACCTGATCGTAATCTGGTCGATATGAATCGTTTTTGTACTCTGTAGAAAAGCAAGAGGAACAATGATATTACACAAAATCACACAACAATCTTTCCAAATACGGAGAACTAATTCACGGTAAATTGCTACCCCTGATATCACGAGACACGAAACCGGCCGGGTAGATAGAACGAGCTCACTTGTGTAAGAACAACTCTAAATTGTCCAGATTAATCGTTACTAAATAAATGGGTACACATTAAAGACTTTTATTACCTAGAGTGAGAAATTCAAAGGCTTTGCTAACTTCATCGAACGTCTTTCTTGCTGAAAAGTCGTTCTGGTTCTGAAAAGTGAAAGTTAGCAAGGTCAACTTTAACAGGCGAATTAATGGCACAAAACAGAAGTATAAAATAATGCCGGGATGTAAATATCTAACAAAAGATGTTATAGAAGTTTTTGAGAAACAAAAAAGCTGCTCTAGTGTATACAAAATGACAGCACGACTACAATTACAATATTACACTGCTGACATACCTTGTCGGGATGAAATTGAAGTGCAAGTCTCTTATATGCTCGTTTGATTTCGAATTCATCTGCAAAATAACAGGCGATTCTCGATAAGCCAACTTATTCTACCAAGTGATGACTCAAGGGAGTCTTTATTAACAGTAAATCTGAGCAAACTAGAGCTTCAATTCGCCAGTAAACCCATATTCCTTCGCCCACTTTAAGTCGGAAGTTCCTGCATGGTGAACCGCTTATGATGTACGGTAGTAAAGAGTTACGATATATCCAACACAAACGTACTTTCAGATGAATATTTATCCACTCCTAATATCTTAAGGTACTCCTTCTCCTCTTCTTTTGGCATTTTGATGCGTTGTCCTTCATGTACCCATAAAACCCCACATCAAATTTCAAAGATTTCTAAACTCAATCGGCTCAAACGCTTTGTAAATCCAACATGGCGATCCCTTCCGATGACGTCACGTGGCTAAACCTATCCCAGAATTCATCTGTTGCCACGGCCGAACGACGTTCCAGTCAAAACAGTCAAATCGTCTAAAACACAGATTTTTATTTGAACAGTGTAAATTAAATCGGAAATAGTTATATAAACCATTGAAAGTCATCTTAACCCGTTTTTTTTTCCCCCTTTTTTTTTTTTTTTTTTTCCGTTTTTTCCGTGGTTTTTGAAATTTTTTTTTTTTTTTTTTTTTTATATATTTTTTTTTTTTTGGGGGGAAAAAAAAACCGGTATAAAAAAAAAAAAAAAAAAAAAAATAGACCCAAAAAAAAAAAAAAAAAAAAAAAAAAAAAAAAAAAAAAAAAAAAAGAAAAAAAAAAAAAAAAAAAAAAAAAAAAAAAAAAAAAAAAAAAGATCCTCTACAGTGAGAGGATCCGGTACTTCTATTTTGTCACGGTGGTCCTTGCAAATTCACGTTAGTTTTACAAGAGCCCCCGAGTCTAATTAATATGGTATGGTAGTATATTATATATAAACTAATTTAGCATCCTATGTTAAAGAATGATGAAGCTAGTAACCTAAGATTACATCAGTAAATCCCTTTCTTTGAAATATTTAAGAACACGAATTAGAAGGTTACAGAACTGGTTCAGAGGGAAAACATTCCGCATTACTTGTGGCTGCTTAAATTAAAAACATTGGAACAGGAGAGAGGAGAGCTTATCAGAAAATGGGAACTTTAACAGTAAAATTGGGACCACGTGGCCACTGTTGTAACAGAAGGCAGTAAATAGGGGGGGGGGGGGGGGCGCTTATTAGAATTAACTTGGAATCGGATGTAAAAATATAAATCCTTGAACCACTAAACTCACGCCATAAGTCGGCATAGTTAAAGACTGGTTTGAATCAGATTCCGAGAGAAAATTATAAGAGAAACTCCAGTAATTTACAGGTTCCATTCCTCAAAACTACACGATCTCGCAAGCCAGCCAAATAAATAACCTATTTCGGTTTGTTACCCTTTTGTTGGTATTGTTAAACAAAATACCACGAAGGTGCGACTCGAAATTCCAATAACTTACAGCGCAAATTTCTGCGGAGCAAGCACTAGTACTGAGTAGCCAAAATTAATTTGAAGCAAATGGAGACTTCAACCATTTTAGTTTGCGATTATGCTAAGACAACTTAAATGAGGGATCAGATTTTACAAATGGCGCGCAATTGACATTTTGAAAACGCGATCTCCAGCAAAAAATACCAACAGTGAAATTATGTAAGCGTATATAGGCAGTCGAACTTCTACTAACGGCCAAACCTCTACAAGATTGCTCGTCCCGATCATATCAGGGCGGGAGAAGGCGTGTGCCGATCCATATAAACTCTTAGTTAAACATCGTCACAACTCGAGCATCCTCTCTACAACGGATAGCTAAAGGTTAGTTAGAAAAGTATACTTCCCCACTTAAAGTGAATTCTGCGATAACAAGACAATAACACTATGGCATTTTGAAGACGCGGTTCCCACTTCATTGTTTAACAAGGTTGTTTTCTTTTTTAACGCAAGCGCGCGCTTCGATTATGGAAAACTAGAACGAATCTCATTGGCTACTTTATGCGCGCGCGTTTTTCTTCCTTTGCTATGTCATAAAGGAAACACTTCAGCCAAAAAACGAATTCGTTCGCTTCATACTTGTTTTTGCAAAGAGAGAAAATTTCTTGCTTAATTACTGAAAATGGGAATTGCTTGGAGTTCTTACAAAGAAAAGAGAAAGGAGAAAAAGGAACTTAAAAGGTGTGTTGATTTTTTCACTTGCTTAAATAAGTTATTTCATTGCTTTTTGTTGAAAAAAAAAAAACGTGTGCGCTGATCGTAGGCGACGTAAAAGTAAAAGTAATCCAAGAAGAACTAAAGATAATAATCTCGTAAGGAATTATGGAGAAACAAGAGTTAATAAATAATCTTTTTCTGCAACCTTTTTAGTAGTAACGTTATGCCTATTTTTAGAACACGATGCATTTGATTGCCATACTAAGAAACAATTTCTTTTATCGTTTTTGGAAAGCTATACTGTTGCAACAAAATATTTTTGGGAACAAGTTAGAAAAGCATCTAAACTAAGTCTCAAGGAAAATCTGATAAGAAAAAGATAAAGCCTTTTTTTAAATTTAAATTTCCCGCTTGACGCCGGCTAACAACAACCTGTTATGCACAGGTTCATGCAGGCTACTTTGGATCTTATGACGTTACAAGGTTGTAGCTCGTAAAAAAAAACATACCGGTATTGTAAAATAGAATAAAATAAAAAGTATCTTTATTACATTTTGTTTGTCATTATCTTTAGGAAGCGTGGGCTTAACAGTTCCATGTCCGCGTCCGAGAGGGCGAAGTTAATAAAGATGAAAGCTAAAATGGAGCAAGAAATTCAAGCTCTTGATAAGCAGATTTACCTTGAAGAAATAAGACTGCTTGCCAGAATTAACAAACCCCAGCAGCTAGTCAAGGCTTTAAGGTGCGAGGACCTTTCAGTTCAATGCTTGTATTCTCATCACTCGTCTGCTGGAGTATGTATGATAAATTGAGGGATAAATTAGATTCGAATTAGATTTGATCACTAACTCTTGAAAAATAAGAGTTTCAAGAGTAAGCAAAATTGTGGGAGGGTTTAAAAACGTGGGCAACCAATTTTTTAATTACAAAAGAGTTTATAAAACGTCTCATGATAGCTGATTTAGGTGGTGAAGCACAATCGGAGATTGGTTGTTATTGTTTTAAAAGGCGAGCAGTCTCTCGTTTTCTCTAAACTCCGTAAGTGAAGGCGAAAATAGCGAGCGCGATCGTTAACAATTATCCTGCGAAATTGCGCGGAATATCGCCTGATACTTAGCCGACGAGCTCGAGGCCGTAGCTATTGCTGATCACATCAAAACCACAGGTAAGGCTTTCCACAAGTTGCTCGGCAACTTTTGGCAACTTTTCATGATTCTAGCAACTTTTTCCCCTTCGAGCAACTTTTTTCCTCTCGAGATCTCCGAAAATTATCCGAGTGTTGTTCAAAGGCAATACGAATGTTTCCGAAGAGTTATGGAGTTTGCCGAAGACTTTCGAGGAACATCTAAAGACATTTCATTTTTCGGCTCATTTTGCATTAAAACATTAAAAAAAACTCGTCAGCAAAAATAACGTCACTGATATCTTCACGATTTTTCTCAGTTAAAGAAATCCTTGTTATTTAACACATTTTCCCCTTAATATGTTATTTAGATACTTCTTTTGCTGAAAAATTGCATAAAACGGCTTAGAAATCTTACCCTCAAAGGGAATTAGCATATATTTAGAGAAATTCTCTTGATTAGAAGCAGCGTTTTGGATTTTTTGGAGCAACTTTCTAGCAACTTTTATTATCAGAAGCAACTTTTTTGGATCTTTGGAGCAACAATTGAGCAACCTTTTGAGAAATCTCGAGAAACTTTTGGAAAGCCCTAACCACAGGCCTGATAACATCAAATGGGATCATTTTGAATTTCTTGCGTCTGGCAAAACTAGTTATCAAGAGTCTATATAAAAACAGACAAAATTCCGCAAGATTGAGCAGGATAATTGTTTTATTATTCAACAAATTGTAAACGAAACACATTTTGCAGATAGAAAAACTGTAATTATGCAACGCTTTACAAGATTTCGAACGAATCTTCGCAATCTACGTATATCGCAGGATACCTGTTATGTACGGATGACAGATAACGTTAACATTTTGACCATATATGGGCAGCGCGCGCATGTGTTGAATAATAAATACTAGTTATGCAACGCGAGTGAACATGGAAATCCCAGAGTATGACCGGAACACGAGAGGCGAGGAAGAATACAAGTGACAGGGGACGACACAGAGTGTGTGACAACGCCAAGAACGCACTAATTAATCGAGAAAAGACGCAGCGCACGAGGGAAGGTGGGTGAACCGTCGAAATACAATGGCTTCCTGTATTTGATTGGCTGTATTTTATGGCATGGTATAAAGCACGATATTCGAGCCGGGCGAGGGAGCGCAAGTCGCGGCTTCGCCGCTCGACTGATATCGCGCTCGCTATTTTAGCTTTCATCCTACGGATTTTAGAGCAAAAGAAAGACTGCTCGCAGTTTATTATTTTTTCTTCAAATGAAATTATTTACCGCTTTGACCGCTACAATTCGTGCACTATTTATTTACCTTGTAACCTTCTTATTAATTTGTCTTAACAGCTCTCCTGTAGACAACAAATGGACAGAAAAGCAGCAAGAGGCACCAAACCTCCAATCCATGAATGTCTCTGAATCAGAGGTACTGATGCTTGAAGCCTGTCAGTTCGCACAGTTGAACAGGGAACATCCGCTTGAGAAATGGACAGCAGGCTCGCTACCTAACCTGACACGCTTAAACAACCTATGAACTGTGAACTTTTAATCGATGAACTGTCTTTGGAGAGCGTTAAATGAGACTATGTAATTCTTTTTCCACGGATTCTAAGTGGATTTTGTGAAAAGTAGTTTGTAAATGGTGTTACATCCTGACGGTGTTAAATGTAAATGTTTTTATGAGAATGCCATAATTTTTTCTTTTTATGTTCGTACGTGTTGTAAATAAGAACGTATCATTAAAATTAGTTGTTTTGAATCTTTGGACCAAGAAAAGCATTTGATCCGATGCTTGGTTTGTTGTTTGAATAACCTTTTTCGTTCCCAGAGTCTCCCAACAATTTCACCCAGCCTAATCAAAGTCCTTAACCCCCCCCCCCCCCCCCCCCCCCTTACACCAACTCGGGCTGTCCCAAAGATGCTCAAAATTTCCCAAAAAGTCTCGAAATTTCTTAAAAAGTTGTTCGAAAGTTGCTCCAAATGATCCAAAACGTTGCTTTTGAAGAAGAAAAATCTCCAGATATGCTAATTTCCCTATGAAGGTGCAATTTAACTGCACTGCAACAGAAAAAACTAAAAACAGAAAAAAACAAAAACAAAGGAAAAAGGAAAACCAGAACGAGAAATCAGACGCGAGCCAAGAAGAAGACGAAGAAGTGAGGAAGAAACCCAAATGACAGGAAAGGATTCCACTAAGAACAGTCGCAAGAACCAATGACGTGCTGACGAATGGAATGATCCGAAAGTGAAGAACGAACCCGACCGGCAAAAGAGTCAAAAAGTACTACTTACTCGTTTATCTTCGGAAATTCGAAAAATGGTCGGAAACATTCGTATGGCCTTCGAGCAACATTCGGAAAATCTTCGGAAATCTTTGGTCTTAAAATTGCAAAAAGTTGCTCGAAAGTTTCTTAAAAAGAAAACAGTCTGTTGCTCGAAAGATGAAAAGTTGCCCAAAAGTTTCCGAGCACCTTTTAGCCATGTTGCGGGAAGTGCAGTGGGAGCAGAGAGGAATGCGCCCGACCTCGATTTGAGATTATAGGTGCGCCCGCGATCGATTTGACAAGTTTGAAAACAAAATGGCGACACACGGCATGCCACACGGAAGGCGGAAAGGTAATTTTGCCGATTTCTAGCGTAATGATTCTGTTCTTTCTTTGCCATCTCAAGGTTTGTAGGCCCATATGATGTTCTCTGCCTTTTTTTTAATTTAGGACCTAGAAATGTTGAGCGTCAAATGGATCAGAACTGGAGAACGTAAGTGAATTTGTAACATGCTCAATTCAAAGAAAACGGAAGAAACAAGCGTATAAATCACGAAAATTAACCGGCGTATTTTTAAATCAGTGGTTTAGTCAACAGGGTGTATTTTTTCTTTGATCCTTATTACATGTGTATTGTTTCATGTGGAAAAACTGTGTACAGTCATTTTATCTGCATCTTATTTTGCACTTGGCATCCGATCCGATAGTAAGCCTAGGTCACTGGTTGCTTTAAGATGGGAGATTTTTGAGTTAACTGAACATGAAATTGTAATCCACACCGCATCACTTATTAGCATCCACCAGAAATATCTAATTTTCACTTAAATAAAGACTTAGATCATAAAGGAAGTATATGATACTTTCCGTAAGCTTAACTCTGAAACTCTTTGGATGTTTTTGACAAATGGACCTTTTCTTAAAAAAGGCATCTGCCCTGTGTATCTTGTGTCACACGGCGAATTGCGATCTTGAAATTGTTCTTGATTTGTAATAAGTATTGATTAATGTAATCTGCATTGTGCAGCCCTGCAAGGTCGGGTTCACCTGGCTCACCACTCGTCAATGGCAGTACTTATCCATCATACAAGAGAGAACCTACCGTGCCTCCTGCTGACTATGAATATAAAAAGAATGTTGAATTTTTAAAAAGAGGTAAGGCATTAATTCTTTTTTTTTCATCATGTTAGTGTGTGTACCTGTGTCAATGGCCAGGCTGCATTCTATGTAGGTTACGCCGAAGTTCTTCTGCGTGGATTTCAAAATTGCGCATACAATCTTAGTCTGTACATTTCAACTGGTGTACAGATGACTTGCTTTAGGTATCAATAATAAAGGACCTTGGCATAGACCTATAAAAAAAGCTTTGCATATCTTTGGTGTGGCCTGTACACTGAAGTATACTGGGGTAAATGGTTGTAAATGATATGCTGCATAAACAAAAATTAACAAGGTGATAAATATAATGGACTTTCTGGACATTTCCACATAAGAACAATGCTAATTCTGCAATCCCTGACAAAAGCAGTTGAGACAAATGCATTTCACAGATTTTTGCAAATGTCTTCAACTGGCAAGCTTGTTAAAAACATGTTATCCCCCTCTCCCCCAACTCAATGTTGTTTTATGGGGTTTGCAATTCACCAGGCTTTGTTTCCATAAAACGACAACATTGACAACATTGAAATAGGGGGGGGGGAAAAAAAAAATGAGCTGTAGTACCAAAATTGGTAAAAAAATTTAGCAAAGTGTCTCAACCCTTTTGGCCGGGATTGTGGGACCTTTTAGTAAGACCTCCATGCCTGGGGATCGGGGGAGGGGGAAGGGAAGAGTCTAATCTTATATGAAAGCGATGGAAATCAGTGTCTCACTTAAAAGGTGTAAATTGTAAATTGCAGATACTGCTTTAGTGTTCCAGACAGAACACCAATTTTTCCTCATTATTTAAGGGTTGCACGTAAAGGAATAAAAAAAATTGCCATCATACCATTGTGACAGTCTAGACCAATCTGGCATGAAATCATTTAAAAATTGCATCTTTTAGGGTTTATAAAAGCTTGTGCCATTCCCAGATTTCCCAGATAATTTCTATTTGAATTTTCTGGCAAGCATCCCAGGCCTGCCCTTTCCATATACTCTCAGTCTCTAAGGCAAAACTGTTGAAAAATAGAAAAGATTCTTTATTTAAGTGTACTTGTTTTGGAAGCAGTAACCTACTCTCAAAAATATCTTTTTACCTTTTCAAAGTAACTACAGTCAACTCTCTCTAAAATGGACACCATTGAGACTGGCACCAACTGTCTGTCTTACAAAGGTGTTTTAGGGAGTAATGTTACAATAGATTGACTGACAGGACCAATGCCAGGTGTCTGTCTAAAAGAGGTGTCCATCTTATAGAGGTGACCGTTAAGAGGGAGCCAACTGTAATGTCTACTTTATTTACAGAATGGAAGAAGTTTGAAACAGAATATAGGACTAGAAAAGGTAAGCTTGTCATGGTCTCGCAAATTTTAGTCAATTCAGGTCGTTGTCTCGTTTTTTTTTTTTTGTTTTTGGATAAATAATGTTTGCTTCATTCATTAGAAATTGCTGTAATTAATGTAATGTACATGAAGATACACAATCTGCATCAAACAAATATATTGAGTAAGGAGGACAAATTATGGGAAACTGTCTTTTAAATTTAGAGGAATCTGGCATACCGGTAACTAAGCTACAAAGGAATTAAAAATGTTTGAAACATATTAATGTGTATATTATTACATATATTATTTTAAAAAAAAAATGATGCTGAAGTGTCGACTGCTTACAATCATTTTGGCATGTATATGCTTCACATAATCTCTTCTGATTAAATGAATAAAGCAAATGCATATTAAAAAATAGATTGTGAGTAAATTATTTCCTTGCTGCAACAAGGGAAAAAACACCATTTCTTCTTAGAAATTTCCTTTTCTTAATGTCAGAAGGAACTAGGACATGCTGCCTTTCTAGTTAAAAACAAATAATTATTTATTTATTACCCGGTGATAACCTTTTTGTGTCTTCACTTTGATTTTAGATAACGTAACAGAGTGTGTTCTACGGGATGAAAACAACCCAGGTATTTTTCTTTACCCTGTACATGTAGAACCTCACATGATTGTCCAGTTTTTTCGAAGTCATGTCACATACCAGTTCAGATTTTACTGTGGATCAGATCACAATGGCCAGGTCGTGTTGTTGTTATTCATATTTCCTAATGACTGTCATGTCATTTCCAAGCATGTTCAGGTGTAAATAAAAACAAAGATGGCAAATGTAATGCTTGGCCTTACTGTAGTAAGTAACTTGTATTCATTTTGTTGTAAGATTTGGGGAGCAGGGATGGCGCAGTGATGAGAGCGCCCCCCACCATGTGGCCCGGGCGATCCGGACCAGCGTATATGTGGGTTGAGTTTGTTGTTGTCCGTCCTTGCTCCGAGGGTTCTCGGGCCCGTTTTCCCCCCCTCACACCTCATAGGACGAGGGGGAGATGGTGCACCCAAAAAAGTGAGAAGGTGATTTGATGCATAACAACAACAAAAATCAGACTGAAGCAGTGCATAAAACATATTTTCAATTATTATTAATATCCCGTTGCTGGTAGCCATTTTCTGTGGCGTTACTCAAAGAAGTGGCAAAACTCCAAATTTTCTCAATCCTCATGTAATCACACACTTAAACATTGATCTAAAACACACCTATGAATTGTCTTGGGTTATTGAAGGCAGTTTCCTGAAGCCAATCATTGTATAACCTGCAGTTGATCTCAGAAAGCTAACAGAATTGAGCCAGTTTA
>NC_135769.1:33067346-33072346 GCF_052425735.1 Oculina patagonica
CGTAATGATAAATGTTTATCCTTTATTTTGTGCAATTGTTACTTATTATAAGTGTTTATTGACTCTATTCATATAAAAGAGTTTTAACTGCCACGTGCGATGCAAAAGCTTTTTACGCCCTTCTAGCCTAAAAGTTTGCTTATTTTCTAGAATATGACTCCAACCAATATCGAAATACGCGTAATGAATAAATGTTTTACTTTATTTTGTGCAATTATTACTTATTATAAATGTTCATTGACTTTATTCAGATAAAAGAGTTTTAACTGCCACGTGCGATGAAAAAGCATTTTACGTCCTTCTTGCCTTAAAGTTTGCTAATTCTCTAGAATATGACTCCAACCAATATCGAAATACGCGTAATGAATAAATGTTTTACTTGAAATTTTAAAAGCGTGTTTTTCGAAAAGCAAAGAAGCCGTTTGTTTACAAAATATTTTGTACAAGTTTGCTCCACTTTGCAAGGAAAGACTGAGTAGAAAAATGGCTGATTTTTTACAATTTTACTAAAATAGAAAAACAAAGCTTAAGTGTATTTATCTCTTGACATTTTCAACTTGTAGTGCATTACTTGACGCGTATTTATACTGGTTTTAACAGATTTAGTAACGATATTCATGTTATTGTTCGTAGTATCTGTATATCGAGTGCCTGTCAGAGATCTTTTTTGATAAAAAGACACTTCCCAGATTGGATGTTGAATGTGGCGTGAACTTTTTACCAAAGTGATAAGATGGGAATTTTATGCTTTCTTCCTCTTTTGTTCCTTTTTGTATATTAGGTGTTTAGTTCCTCCTTGTTTTATGTTGTAAAACTTCATCTCTTTTTCCTCTTATAAATGTTCTGATTACACCTTTTTACATGTACTACTCATGGAATCTCCCAATCTATTTATCGGATATTTGCTGCACTATTTTGTACAGTTCTTAAAAGAACTGTTCAAAAAATGTTACACGGCTAAAATTGTAACTGGAAATAAGTGAAAACATCTTTAGTTACAAAATCCTTTGGTTTATAATTTTTACTATAACATTGCCTGTCTGATTGACAATTTGAAATAATGACCGAGCAGTATTCTTAACTAAGGGGTAATAGACATTGAACGCTTTTGTGTAACAAGGGCTACATGTTAGCCCAGTGAACAAAAAAAACTAGGTATTGAAACAATTATTTATAAAACTTACTGTGAATTTCGTTCCTTTCCAGATTAACGATGTTTTTAAGACTTGCCATCTTTTTTTTCTGTGGTTTGCCTAGCAAGCTGCGAAGCGGAGAAAAAATCCGAAGATCCTCCGTGGGCCGAGGCACTTAACGCGAAATATTTTGGCCATATTAGAGGCAAAAGAACGGTAAGAATAAAGGAAATAAATAAACAACCGATAGGATAACTTTTTAAGTGAGCAAAACATTGTATCTCTTTAATTCAAAGAGCAGATCTCGCAATTATCATAAAAAAGAAATTTGGTTGTTACTTTTAAGTATTTAGATAAAACACTGTTGTGTGGCAATTCAAATTAAAGCTTTTGAGCAGTGCGCTCGTGTACCGTGTTTGCTTATTTGTAATTAATTATATCTTTGTTCATTAACATACATATCATCTTTTTGTAAGCGACATTAGAACAATATCTGAACGAATCGAAAAAGGCTTTAGGGATATAAACATTTTCAACACCTCTGTGCATTTCATAATTGCAATCATATGATTTGATAATGCCTGTGAACGAAGTTCTTGTTTGGAGTTATCACAGTCAATCTCTTCTTCTTTAACGTCTTTAAAACAAACACTTCATTGGCTAATTTCTATTCGATCTAAAAGTTTCAAAAACAATTGTTCGCATGTCGTATTCGTTAAAAAAATTTCTTTTCAGTCAATCTTCTCATGATGAAATAAGTAGTTTTGTAATTTTAATAAAGTTTTTTTTTTTTCACTTTTTTCCAACACAGGACTCAGAAGACTCTCCACCAGGCTTGGAAGAGGCTCTAAGCAACGCTTATTATGGACATATTCGTGGAAAAAGAACGGTAAAAAATGAACAAACTCTCAACACACGTATATATTGAAAAGTGGTCATGTTACCTTTCATTGTGAGGATTACTTAGGGACGAAATATTGAAAAACTCGCAATCTGATTGGTTAACTAGTCCATCGTTACGCGGGCGTTCTTTGCGTGTGAGCAACTGAGTAAGTTCACGTTTCTAACGATTTTTACTTTACTGACATGGCAATTGGTGTTAACTCATTTAACAGAAAGATTTAGAAGACCATCCACCATTAGAGGAAGCACTTAATTCAGCTTATTTTGGACATATCCGAGGAAAACGAACGGTAATAATTATCTCATACAAAATGAATAATGGGATGCTAATATATGTGGTATTCACTCATGATTTTCTCTTAAACAAACTTAACCCCTTTGAAACAAATTTTCCCTCACCGATTCGATTCTGACTTTGGATCCAAACATTCCGTGGTGCAGACACTCCTTCTGTTATCTTATTTAATGGACTGATTGAATAAATATTTTTTAATCAGCAGTTCTTTATTCTCCGTTAATGCATGTTAATTAAGATATTTTAGGGTTCACTTTTGGACCAAAGTTAATTGGTTCATTTATGTCCTTAGTCTTAAAAAGGCACTTTATTTGTCGTGATGGAGAGGAATATCGAGTGTTAAATCACTTAAGAACAGTACAGTCACCATGGCTACAAATGGCGCGCGTTTCTCCCTTAAGTTCCAAGAATGGTAATCTTCTATTTTCTCCTTACAATATGCCAAACAAGAAATCAAAGAACATGATCTCCTTGATATGTTCATCAAATTCTCCCGACTAGTTCTATAAGAAAACGTATAGAAGCCGAGAAGGGAATTCGCATTTAATTTTGTTTTACTTTTACTTTGCATTTGTTTTACTTACTTTACAGCTGGAAGGTTGGGGTTATAATCCTGCGCTTCGTGAAGCTCTCAATAGGCAGTATTTTGGCCACATTCGGGAAAAAAGGACGGCAAAACAGCAGTTAAACACGCTGGAGACGTTTCGCGTCACATAAAAAACAATGAAAATTAAAATTGAAAACGTTTGCATTGAGCTGTAGCTTGCTGCTTTTGTTTTTGCAGGGAGGCTGGGGATCAAATAAGAACTTGCTTGAGGCGTTAAACAATGCCTACATGGGCCACATCCGCGGAAAACGACAACAGGTATATACAGAGCACATGCTAAACACTGCAGTTTGATTCGTGTCTTTTATTTCGGTGATGAATTGCACCTTTAAAGGCTCATCAATTATTATAAAAGCTGGCGCTAAATTGTTAGGAAGATAGTTAAAATTTATAAGTTATAAGGAAAATAAGAACAGAGGGAGTTCTTTTACTGTGACCATCTGTCAGTTTTCTTCGCCCGGCTATTTCGTATTTATGACGTCGCACGGTCAATAAAAGGGCTATTTTTTGAGACCCAGTCTGACGTAGTATAATCAATACAGACTAAAATGGTTGATACTTGGATCCAATTTTAAATGACTGTACTTCAACAAATCTCGACAATTAAGTTTAGACAACAGTCAGAACAATTTAACGGCAGTTTCATCTCGTTACAAAGTGAAAGTTTCCTTAAAAAAGGAAGACGTGGCAATTGGAAGGTAGGAATTGTAAAAAGGTAACTTACAATTCTTTATTTTGTTTTATATTTTCAGGACACAGAGGAGAAGTCAGCTGAATAAAAACCTGTTGAGGAATGCCATGAAACCCGACAAATGATACCATAACGGATCTCAAGTCAACATATATGCTAAATAACTAAGAGAAATTGATGTCAAGTGAAAAATAAATTGTAAGTTCCAGTCGACATGTTTCATGACAAGATATAAATAAATCAGCACAGAGTCGACTGAACACAAAAAAGCTGTAAATGTGAAATAGAAAATAAAAGTTTAACTAAAGAAGCAGACCAAATTAAGTTGCACTGGTGATCATCTGTTTCTCAAGAAAATAAATGAAAAATAGAAAAAACACGAAAAATACTAAAACAACCAACTGAACACAGAATAATGACAATATTAAGCCAAAAAAGAAATAATAATAATAATAAGAAATGTTATCATTCGATGCAATTTTTTCTTTCTTTTCATTGGCCGAGAGCCCACCATGTGATCTGCAAATAACTGCCTACAAATAATGGCCTGCTCGTGCGCTTTAGCGTCTGACAGTGATTTTGCTTGATTTTGCTACAAATGATATTCTGCTCATGCGTAGTTGTGTCCACTCCCAAGAAAAATGGCAGCTTGTTTTCCAGAGTTGTGGGAGAGCGGTTTAATTTGCGGAAATGCAAAAAAGGCAACGGAAATTTCCTTAAATGTTTTTCGGCAATATCTGAAAGGAAAAGAACTGGATGAAGACCAGCTCGTATCATCAAAGGCGAAGTTCTGCCTTCGTCTGCATTTCTTTAGCAAGAAAGCGCGCAGTTCCTGATATTCCCGAAGGTAATTGTACAAAAACAAATTCAGTGATCGAATGTTAAAACAATTATTAAACTCGGCTTTCGCAAAATATCGTGATTTGTCAGGGTCTCGCAGATCAATTATTTGATCTGCTCGCCACTGACAAATCACGATATTTTGCTCAACCTCGTTCAATAATTGTTAATTTTGTTAGCTGTCTGTGTTAGCTATTAGTGAAATCCACCGCAATTTATCACTCCATAGGTGGAAACGCCGGCACTGACACATGCTTAGATAATAAGATTTCTATTTTTGTTTATTACTGCCTATTAATCTTTCAAAAATTTCATTTAACAATTGCTGCGACATTTGTCAAACCAATATTCAATGACTTCCTTTATCTCAAGCAATTTATAACGATTCGTTATAAATAAGGTGATATAAGGTGATACGAATACTGACCTCCGCCGGAGCACATCCCTTCTTTCCCTCAATTGCATCGCATAATGCCATGTAAATGAAATAATAAAATTTATTTCGCAGAAGAAATTTAAAAACAGTAGATC
>NC_135769.1:33074846-33467257 GCF_052425735.1 Oculina patagonica
CTTGGTGATGATTATGTAAGATCCGTGTTTTTCACAACTAAGCTTGTTTACTTCAAGCCGCCACAATTTGCATGCAGTGGCGTCCTGCTAGTTTTGAAACGTGGACGGGTTAGCTGAGAATGAATCTCGCCGGTTTCGGCCGCCCAAAAGTGTGCAAGAAGATTTCTTGCTTACACAGTCCAACCGTAGAAGTACACAGTACAAAGACAAGTGAGCCGTTGAGGCTTTGAGAACTTGCCAAACAGCGCGCGAGCAAAAATTCCTTTTTCTTGACATGGAACTTTGTGTTCATCGCGTGCAGAGTCTTGAAGAGTGGAGGACCTGGATAGTCTGTCTTTAAAGTATTGGCTCACAACATTCGTCCAAAACTCGGTTGCGAATAAGAACGGTGGTCGCTACGAGATATTTAGGAACGTTTTTGAATTGCGCGGTAAACGTAAATTTTAGAGTTATTCCAAACAGAAGCTTGTCTATTCAGTCGGTGTTTGTGTCATTAATATTTAAAATTAGGATAACCCTGCATCACAAGGGTTTGACGTTTTATCAAACTCTAGAGTTTGATATTTCATCAAACTACCGTGGAAAGGCCTCTGTCCAGTGTTTCATCGGGGTTTCAAACCACACGCACCTGACCAAATTGGCGTATCCCGATTGGCTTGTGAGTTCATGAATTATTAATGAGTTTGAGAAATTATATTAAAGACAATCGAGAACCGCGATAAACCATACCAGGTGGTTTAACGGGAAGAAAAACGTCAACATCAGTCATGGTATTTAATCGATATTCAATATATACCAAAGAATACAGTGTTACCGAAATCAGTCTACACGTACCTAAACTAACGTTACGGCGAGAAGTAAAAAATAAATAAGTTGTATAGCTTATCGTTGGATACTTGTCTTATAACTTCAATCTGGTGTGAAATTGCAATTCCCCGAGGCATCTACACCGTTGCAAGTAAACATATGGTGGGTTAACAAAAGGTTTCAAAACTGCTGTTGAAGAAATGTTGTAAAAGATGTACTCTATGGACCACAAGAAACAATTGAATAGGTTCCATTATAATTAAAGGACATACATCTATAAACGACACCAAGTCAATCGCGCGTGTGCCGCACGTATTCTCGAGAAGGCCATATTACTCATAATGTATCTAAAGCACAACACAATGATCAGTACTCGATCGTTCCCGGAAGGCTTGATCCGGCAAGAGTTCGACGAACTTGGCCACAGCTAGGTGCCTCTTAAACTATTCCTGCTTTATTTGTGTTTTGAATGACAAATGGTCTGAAGTTATGAAACTGGTTCTGTGGCACCCGGCTTGCTTCAGTTCTGGTCCACGTGCAATAGACAATAATGACACTCTTGACCGCATGTTAGCTCATCACGTTAACGTAATGAGCATTCCTGATACATTTTGAATTTTTCCAGGTCTCACCATCTTGAACTGAGAAACTCAAATTACCCCGAGGGTTACAAAAAAGGCAGACACGATTTGTCACTTGTACGTTGGCCCAATGACAACACCCGACAAAATAAATATCCCAGGGGTTACGGTTCTGACGCTTAGCACGTTACGTCCCGGTATCACGTGATGTGCTATAGTAAAAAGTTTAGTGTGACCAAATACCGAGCGAGTATTGATTATAACTCCTCTTTCTTCGTATTCATTCAACCAGACTTTTGCTGTGCCGCCATTACCGTGTGTTCTCACGGCGACAGCGACATTCCTGGCAACAGTTGAATCTTCCAAAAGACACTGTTTAGAAAGCGAAGTTAACGGTACTAGTATTTCTAATTCCAGCATGGAGTTGGCCGACAGTGATTCCCATCCACCATATGCATCAGTTCGGAACTTCTGAATTTCAAAAGGCTGAATCTGATGCACTGAGTTGTGCTGGTCATATGTCGTGTTGACTGAACCTCTTTTGTTAATGAACATTTTTTGCATCACCTTAAATCCAACACTTCCTATTTGTTTTACAGAAAGGCTTTGACGCAGTGTCATATTCTTGGTGAAGTCTGGTGTTATCTGAGTAAAACACAAAGGATGTTCGCGAAAATTTTTTCTGTAGCTCTTAAACACGGGCTCAGGAAGATCTCTGAATTTCAACGGACAGCCTGGCAAAATGATTTTGTCGCCTATTGACGGCAACGAGAACTTAGGTACAGTTACTTTAACTACTTTGGAAGTCGTTAAACGGTCGAGCGCACTTAGCATCAATTGTCTCACGTGGCTTATGATCATGTACGCCATTTGAGCATGACCCAGGATACTCATGTGGGTGCCGTCAGATGTAAACATTCTCGAAAACTTCTTGCCTTTTGCTGAAGGACTTGAACATAAGAAATTGCGCAGAGTAAAAGTTGTTATTCCGTAGTTTTGAGCCACCATAGTTTGTCCATGGTTCTCGAGGTTGTTGCATATTGGACTTTTTAATTCCCCTTGAACAAAATTAACGTAGAAAACTACAGGCGAGTTTCTTTCACTTAGAATTTCTCTCGTCAATTGTTCTAGGGGTAGCGCCATAGGGAATTTGGAAAATCTCAACTGAACATAATCATTGACTGTGAAATCCAGAAGTGCAAGATTCATTTCAGTGTTTGGGTTCAACAAAGCATTGTAGCAAAAGGCGAAAAAGTTACTGCTAGTCCCACCAATGGCAAGGTTATGAATCCTAGCTACAGATCCTGTTAGTGGTTGAACTGTTTTCCTCCACCAGTCGCTGAAAACTCGGTAATATATACCTCTTAAGTCTTCATTGTCAAGATTTAGACCTCCACCTGCCGATATTGAGCCTCCCATTATGGCGATGTTTACATCTTGGCCATTCAATGATCGCAGGATTACATCCTTGAGACGATTTGTTGTGCTATATCGCTGAATCACTCCGCTGTTCCAAAGTTGTGAAGTTATGAGCAAATCCTTTTCGGACTTGAATCGATCTTTGAAAAACCATATTTCAAACGGATTCCTTTTGATGGCGAGCTTGAGTAGCTTGAGTTCCTTTTGAGACAAATTACTGTTTACATTTGACTTGTTGGTACCATTTAGTTCGTCAAGTTTAAGTCTTTGCCTTGCAGCCATGGCCCATTTACCCACTGACGGCCAGTGTATGGTGTTTTCTTTAAAAATAAGCACAAACAACAAGAGTTCAACAAAATAACCTCTCCAAATTGACCGCGGCATTTGACCTTCACTGAATAAAGATTGTCACTGATCTAACAGCCAATATGGAAAGTAACCTTTCTTTTACAAGACTTTTCTTACGGTGACAGCTTTTTTTGGGTCCTATTCAACCCAAACAATCAACGATACATTCATGAATTCTCCTAAGTAGAAATAAAGTGAGAGTGATAAATGATCGTCGCAGTGAATTTCCAATTTAAGCAATTAGAATAAAGAAGCCTGAAAAAAATTCAGGGCTTCAACGGGATTCGAACCCGTGACCTCCGCGATACCGGTGCGATGCTCTACCAACTGAGCTATTGAAGCCACACATTGGGAGCGAGGTCAATTGTGAGTTCATATTTTCCCGTGAGAGGAGTGAAATGATGTAATGTATATGAAATGATTCATATATGAACTGCGGATGTATATGAGAGTGATAAATGATCGTCGCAGTGAATTTCCAATTTAAGCAATTAGAATAAAGAAGCCTGAAAAAAATTCAGGGCTTCAACGGGATTCGAACCCGTGACCATATACATCCGCAGTTCATATATGAATCATTTCATATACATTACATCATAGAAATAAAGTGTTTGAGGTTAAAAAATATCGTCTCTTAAATGGATTTAAGAACTTTCACCTGCTAAATGAATACATGGATGAATTGTTTTAGGGTGACCTGTCAATTCGATCTCTAGTGCTGTCATGCTATGGTGGTCTTTTTGTTTCACTGATGACACGAATAACTCGCCTGCAATAAGTCTAAATTGTTTACCGTAGCCGGCCAAATAAAGCCGTTTTTATCGCCTGTTGTTTCACACTGCCGAAAAATACAGTGGTGTAAACTAACAGGGGAGGAATTGAAACAGGTCACCTTTGCAAGCTACCCTGATTGACGGAGCATTATCCTACATATAGTAGACTGACCCAGAAATTCGACCACCAAAATCCGCTTGTAAAGGCGGTCGTAAGGCGGGATATGCCCGGGGGGGGCACTCCCATACATGAGCTATATAGGTATGTGCCGCTGTGAAGGGTATGGTTTTCAAGCAGTTTAGTCTGGGATAGGGTATAGAAATCAGAGAGGTTTGGTCTAGAAAAGGGAAGCATTTGCCGGGAAACCGATCGACGGTATGACGAATATAGTTCAGAAACTCGGAAGAGAAAGAGGCTTTCCTAAACGTAAATAAAATCATCGCGGCATCGTTGTTCACAGATGGTTTTCCATTAAAACACTGATAATGATACAGTTCTAACAAAATGCAAGTCTGGGATAGGGTAGGCATTTTCAGTGTTTAGTCTAGTATAGGGTTGCAAAAATCAGCTGAACATGGTCTGGTATAGGGTAAGGGCTTCAAATTCCCAGCGGCACACCCCCACCCAAAAATATACCGGGTGCCCCCCCCGGGGGGATATGCGCCCGGGATTTGCGTTGTTCAAGCTATAAAACGGGAAGCATATGAGATTACTCGATTTAAGGGTTGTTTACCATTTACTAAGAAAAACCTGGAGATTTAAGTTGGAACACAATGGAAGATGCTGGCGCTGTTACCGCACGATTAGCCTCAGGAAGATCTACGCATCGCTTGGCCGCGGCTCGTTTTATACACTTCATGACCACTGGTCAATGCAAGGAGAATGGTGGCTCAAGCATTGGTTATGAATTACTACCCGTGCTACCTTTTGGTCTTGTCTTTAAGCTTTGTTCGGACAACGTTAATTAAAATATCAGTCCATGGATCGCTTTAAAAGTAATCAGGAAAATAACCATAAAATAGGTTCGAATTGAGCTTTGGTTTTCCGCAAGGCTTTTGCCTTGGTCCTTGATTGATTGATTGATTGATTGATTGATTGATTGATTGATTGATTGATTGATTGACTGATTGATGACCATGTATATGGCGGACGACTGAAGAGGCTCGAAGAGCGAAATTCATATTGAACTTCCACAATTTGACAGTTTTATTAAGTTATTTTTCAAACATCCGCGACTTTACAGTTTTATTAAGCTATCTCAAGTGCATCAAACTGACATATCTAAAAGACGTGATGTCTTATTCTTCTCGTTGTTCTAACACGTTCGTGCCTTCGGCGTATGGAATTTCTCTTAAAAGATCGATAAAGGAAACTTCTTACTTAAAACTTGCACTATTTGTCTACTACTTCTAACCACCCAAAGGCAAATGGAGAAGAATATTTCACTCGCAAGGCGTTCGGTGCTTCGTGGTATTTATTACTGTGACGATAGGTTTTTTTGGAAGTAAAACAATTTTAATTAAAAAATTTTAAAACAATTAGTATTGAAAATCAATAAATGTAACCGACTTCAGAATTAAAATTAAAAACTAGATAAAAAACTAGGTATCTGGGAGGCCATGGGTTCGATTCCCGTCGGGGACTCAGATTTTTTCTTTGTCCCATGCTCGTGTCATGTTGAACACTTCATCTTCATTATTTATTACCGAGCTTAAAATTTACCATCTTTATTATTTACTACAAACTTGATGAATTCGACATTGCTGATCCTAGCAGTATGCAGGACGTGTGTCACTTATCAACCTAGTAAAATGGCCCAGCTCATAACGAGTCTCTCGTAGCTCAGTTGGTTAGAGCGCCCAACCGGTATCTGGGAGGCCATGGGTTCGATTCCCGTCGGGGACTCAGAATTTTTCTTTGTCCCATGCTCGAGTCATGTTGAACACTTCATCTTCATTAGATAAATGACACTGTACACTTACGTTTTTCATTCCTGATTGGCATATTTGGACAACCAAATATGTATTCATCATTTTGAAGGAAGTCTTTGTTGTGTTTAAGCTTAACGTATGTGATCCAATTTTTTATAAAGACCTCCCCCCCCCCTCAGCTCCAGATGTTGTCATCTGTTGCATCTTTTTGCAAGTAAGAGTTCGAATCATCTTTATCATGTGTGTTTTCACGCGTTTCTGGTTACCGTCTGATTTATCAGTTTTGCAAACTTACTGAGGTAAGTATAGTTTTTGCTTCGAATTTCTTCATTCAGTCAACTACAAGCGAAGTTGTCCTTTCTTGTAATTATTAGTTTTTATTTGTTGCTATTTAATATGCGGGCTGGCCGTTCAAATCTCAGTTTCTTTCCACTTTTCCAACGTAGGAGGGTTTTTAGCTTATTTGTTACTTCAATGCTCATGCTAAAACTATTCATCGTGTTTTTTTATTCTGTTTTCTGGTATGAAATTGAGGCCGTTGTTTATTTAGCGGAATTTTATGAGATGTCGCTTGGCTAAGGTGGTATTTCCGATTAGATGGTATGACCGTGTTTAAAAGTTTTTTGCACGTCCCATTTTTGGAAATGAGATGATTTTTGGCTTCAATCTATTGTTCCCTCATGTTCCCTCGTGTTTAGGTTTGCTTTTACATCTAGTTTTCAAACTGTATTTTCTAACCCAGTCCATCGTTTTCTTTAAGACCTTTTTATTAACCCAATGAACCACGTTCGCCGTTGTTTATTACTGATAATTTTATTTCGTTGTCTTGCCATGGGAGCAGTAGTCTCCCTCGCAGCCGTTCTTAGTGTCGTCACGCAAAATTCCTCCCCACTAACGGCTGCTCACATTCGAACAACATTCCTTTCCACCATTTCAGCCAATCACCATTCGGTTCATATATCTCAGGAACCGTACCCGCCAAAGTAATCTAACCAATCGCATTGCGTGTTTTATTTTGGAGTTCTCAGCTTTCAAAATAGTGACCCTTGGCCTTGAAGAAGCTTTTGATGTTGTTTAATAGCAATACATTTCGAATTTCGAGCTTAAATACAAATGCGTTGAGAATCGTTTCGATTTTCCGGCGATTATTCTGATTTGTTCATGACTGGATGTGAATGTGATCTGCTATTCAGCGACCAGCGAGTTGTCAGCTTGCAAAGCGTGCTATCAAAGGCTTATAACGTTTAAAAAGGCATCTGATCATCTTCAAGAGCTTAAAACTGAATTGAAGGGAATCTTCAAGGATCAAACAATTCCAAGAACAAAACGCTTGTTAAGAGTCGTGAAAGACGATGGAGAAACTGCGACAGCTTCATGCCGTGGGAAAGCCTCGAAATGTTTACAATATCCGATCAATACAACTTGATACAGGAGAGACTTTCCGAAACTCATAGGTAGGTTGACAAAAATATCCTTCTTTTTTCTCGACTACATTTCTAAACATTGTTTTTTGCTGTGAATTCGCAATGTTATTTCGTCCGTTGTGAAAACTTTTAGAAATGAATAAAATATGTTTCTTAATTTACACGTTTTTTGCTTCAGTTCGAATGTTTGATCCGAATACTGGAAAATATTTCGCTCTGTTTCAATAAAGCCGTCCAGAACCGCAATCTTTGAGAAAGAAGAGACAAGAATACGAAAACAATAATTATATTTGTCGCTCCCGAACGGATACTTCGCCGTGCATAACTTGCAATTGTTGGATGACATGAACCGTCCCGACATGAACTGGCGAAAAGTAAAGTTTATCCCAACACAAATTAAATTCAGTCAAATTTAACTTTTTTTACACAGCAGAGGAATTTAAAACTTTTTATGAGACGTATGGTCTTCGGTTTTTAGTCTTCTGCGTTTGTAAACCGGTTGAAACTGAACGGTTTACAGATCTTTTCAGGAAAATAATTTTTCGAAAGCAGACACGGCAGACAATGTAGCGCCGCATTGTTGAACGGTTGCTATAAAATAAGCTAAAAGATAAAAGTTTGCGCCTTTTATTTTCATGCTGTTTTATTGCAACGGTCAGCGAAGCGAAGCCCTTTTTGATAAATTTCCCGCATAAGGGTTTAATCGGCACCAGTTATAGAGAGTTGACGCCGCGGAATAAAACAAATAAAATTTATTTATCATCAGAACTTGTTGCGTGCGTGCGAAATACATGGGATCGAATGTCCTTTGAAACGCAGACATAACGTCGCAAAATGACAGGGTGTCGGTAAAACGCCGACTCGGGGTCGGGGCCGGGGTCGGGGTCGGGGTCGGGGTCGGGGTCGGGGTCAATTTTTTTAATTTTTTTAAATTCACTGATCGAGAAAAAAATGATTACAAAGTTCATATTAGCGTGTGGGACATTTCGAGTCAAAAAAGCATTTTCTTCACAAATTCGCCACAAATCTTGATCCTTATAAGTTCAAAAGTATAAAAGAAGAAATTTGTGGTCTAGTAGGCGACAGGTGAAATTGTCTATCTCGGCGGATAGAATTTACTGACGACTTCTTTCTGAGCGCTGGCTCCTCGCTCAGGTTGAAATTAAATTAGTCCTTAAATTGTACAAATAAAGCCGCGTTTCGTATCCAAAAACGTATTTATGAGGAGGCAGAATTGTTTTGTTTAGAAAGCGAAGCTCGCATTAACATGTCTCGCAATATTAAAGTTTCTACATTCTCTTATTTGCGTGACCGAAATGCGGAAAATAAAATTGATCTTAGTAAATGCACACCGTTTTCGACGCAAATGGTAAGTTGTAGCCTGCCCGCCTTTCATCGCTCCCGCTTACTAAACACACCATACAATCTTCGCTTGCTGTTCAAATTCGATCTCTGTTTATACCTAATTTGTTTCAGTGGGACTAAAAAACCAAAGAACCTCCCAAAACAAAATCTATTTTTTTTAAGTTCTTATGAATCACAAGGTGGTTCTGTTGATCAACTGATCAACAAAATGCAAAATGAGCAAAAAAGAGCTAAAACTGAGGTTATGCTGACGAGGAAGTATTACACCCGCTTTCAGTGTTTGGTTTAGCGGTTTGTTGAAACAAACAACACGGATCGAAATCCGCCAATCACCAGCATGACCTTTTGACCTTGTGGGTGAAACCAACAATGGTATCCATCGGTTTTGATTGGATCATCACGTCGAAAGATGCTGAAGATGGTGTGGAAAGATGGACGTAGAAAGATAGCTATGTACGTAACATTGAAAGGCAAGCGGGTGTAAATTATTCGATTACAGAGAAGTAGACAACATCTTACCGCTAAACGGTATGTAAAAGTTAAATTTCACCTCTCACCTGTTAGACCTTAACTGAAATTCTTCTCTTATACTTATGAACTTATAAGGATCAAGATTTGTGGCGAATTTGTGAAGGAAATGCTTTTCTCGACTCGAAATGTCCCACACGCTAATATAAACTTTGTAATTTTTTTTTTCTCGATCAGTGAATTAAAAAAAAAAAGTTAAAAAAATTGACCCCGACCCCGACCCCGGCCCCGGCCCCGGCCCCGAGTCGGCGTTTTACCGACACCCAAAATTACAGGAGTACTCCGTGTATTTGTTCAGTTTCTGCTCCAAATTCAAACCGAAATTAATGATGTAAGTGGATTCAAAATACGCTGTAGAGAATTTTAAAAGCTGGCTCAACAGTCCCGTGAATGATTCTAAATGCTCGGAGATTTCGTTGAATATCGAATGCCGTGATTGTTAATTTTATCGAATGTTTCAAAACGTGCTGACAATGTTTTGAAAACTGAATTATTTATAAATGGAATTGCAACGCTTTTTGATTCCGTTAAAAAACATTGCTTGCGTTTTCAAAACACATCGAAATGTTCTTTTCTGCAACAACCGAATTCGCGGGAAAAAACATGTTGATTACGATCTCCCGTGCTGTGATTGGTCACATAAGAAACAAAGGGAAAGGAATGTTGTTCGAATGTGAGCAGCCGTTAGTGGGGAGGAATTTTGCGTGACGACACTAAGAACGGCTGCGAGGGAGACTATGGGAGCAGCGTTGTTTCTAGTCTCCGTCGCAACAACGACACTAAAAACGGCAGCGACGGAGACTACGTTGTTTCTTGCTCATATCTCTATCATGCCAACTTCGTCACTTTGTTCTTCTTAAAGCTAAGGTCGACATAAATCTCTGGCATATTTAATGTACGTTCACATTTTTAATTTTTAACTCTACTCATTATTGACATGAGATGCAATTTAGACTCTTTAGCTTCTTTTCACTTCTTGCAAGATCGGTGATAGTGTTTGGCATATACGCATTCAACCTAAACTTCACCTGTCCCCTGGCGCCAAGTTGGTGCATAGGGCCGTTTCAACCTAAACTATCACAGTGAAATGTTCTTTAGCTTGTTTATGGTTTTTACAAGTCCCTAGACTGCAAGCAATCTCTCTTTTGAGCCCGTGGAGACGATATACGAGAGGTTAATAGCCCTAGGTTTCTTCCTTGCTCGCTTTCGAGTTCATCCTAACAGAATTTAGAACAAATGAGATGCTCGCAAGTCCCATGTTTATTTTTTTCGAACTTATATTTTGTGAAATCAAGGACCAATATTTGACCATTTTGCTTTACCGCCGGAACCCGTAAACGTTTTTTTCACCGGAGTCCCCATTTTAAGCTGAGGTGCTTCTGTCGGAGACAAACTGAGTCAGGTCTCCATCTCACCGAAGATTTGGCGAAATATGCGTAAAACATGGCTGAGAGAAGTCCGTTTTTACATGTTTTTCCAAAGAACTTCTTTTGGTAATTACGGGTGCATTTATTCATTGATATCTTTTAGAGAATTGATTTAGGCACGCAACATTTCATCGAAACATATCGATCGCAACATTGTAGCACACAACATGTTGCAATCGTTTGGCCACCCTGTTGCAATATATTGAATGATGTTTGAACAAGTTTGAAAATGGTCAAATTTTTCTCGCAACATTTTTGGGTGTTGCATGACTGATGTTGTACGCTCGTGCAGCGTTGTTGTGCCGTACATGCGCACTAGTTCGATTAATTGCTATTTCAAAGCGCCATCCAACATGTTGCAACATCTAACAACCGGGTGGCTAAACGTATGCATGCAACACGTTTTACACAACAATGTTGCGCTGTTTTGCGCGTTTGTCCAGGTCCTTCTAGAAATCTCGCAACACGATCCAACAGTGTTACGATATGTTGCGTGCGTTTGGCAGACTTTACGATGTGGAAAACATGTTACTTTTCTCTAAGTAACAAGCATGGACAAACGGTTCCTTTCGATCGCGAGATGTAGTTATATTTTATCTTAATTCAGTAAATTCTTCGCCTTTCTAAGGAATTTACCAACTACTGGAATCCAGTTGATCATACACTTTGTTTGGCAGCACATCTGTTGTTCATAATAATAACAATAATAATTTATGCATTTATATTGCGTGGCTTCATGATCGCCTGAGCATTACACCATCCTGTTCAGTGTTTACAAGTACTTTTATTTTTCGCTTGAAGATGTTTGGGTAGAGGACCTGTCTAATTTTAAGTATTTGGAAAAGCCCATGCTCGTTCAGCTAGTAACAAACTATGGAGATTTCAAGGTTCCTTCTTGAGATAGATGACACGGACTTTCCATTTATGATTTTCTCTCTTTTGTGAGGCATTTGCCGCAAGAGATAAATGGAATTCATTTTGTTTTCTTTAAAAGATGTCGTTCGGCGTTATAAAAGACTTTTAACTTTCATTAAATGTTTTGATAAGCCTTCATTGGCAAACCTTATATTTGTTGTTTAACATCCTGCAACTGTTTAAATACGGGTGCCCGCTTTTAAGTGTTAAAAGTGAAGAAGTGTCAATTTGTCTTAAGGCATAATATAAAAGCTATTTTCTATTGTATCAAAAAACAAAAAAAAGTGCAAATAAAGCAGTTGAAAAGAGTTCAGAGCTGTTGACATAGCCTTCAAAACCAGAACCATCCAATTGGGAATACTTGTGTTTAACACACTTTTAATTCTGTTTTCGGATTTGGCAGATCGTAGACGCAAAAAGCTAGTTCCAATCAGCTCTTATGTCTGCTCGAGTGTGGAAACAAACATAGCGAAAAACAAATAAACATAGATTTATTTTACATGTAATAGTTGTGTACATTTGTTAGTTTTAAGACTTCTGCCGGTTTAATTTCACCTTCTGTTGTAATTCACATTCTAAGCTTTCTTGCCTTGAAGAATGTGCCGCCATAGAAAATGTTGAGGAATTTTTTACCCGAAGTTTCTTAAGGAACGCAAATAAATGAAAGTGGAGAATGGAAAATTTGAAGAAGCCATCGATAAAAATGTCTTATTTTTTTATGATTCTACCAATATGTAAACATACGGTATATACAGTTTAAGTAATTTGCAGTTTTTTGTCAAACAAAAAACGTCCGTCATATAAGCTTGTTAATTTATGCTCTGTGTTAGCTCGCTCATTAAAAGTTATTTACAATCTGAACCATTCTGTATAAACATCTGTAGCTATTAAACATTCATTGCTTTGTCCCGATAAACAGGACCTGATGATTGGTACATTGTAACTCACTACCCCGAGTAGAGTTGTGCCGTTACAATTTTAAGTTCGGGCTTAAAAGCTTAAAGGTTCTTCAAAGTGCCATTCACTGAAAGGGACCGATTTTTCTGTGCTAATGAGGCCTCGGGAAATAAAACGCTGCCAGTATTTTCCAGCGCTGTATTTGCTTTTGCTATTTGCCGTTTGGGGAGGCTGGCTTCACTGTGCCACGACTGCTGACCACCATGGTGAGTAAACTGTTTGTATTAAACGTTTAAACGTTTCTGTGTGACAACTTCAATGTTGATGGGTTGTTTTCAAGTCATTGCTAAGAATATTAACGCCTTTTCTGCAGTAGAGGTCCAAAAAGATATTAGATTCGATTGGTTCGAGCATAGTTGTAACCTGAGTTTATCGAATTTAAGATTCATCATGACATGACTTGCACCTCCAGTTCATGTGTACCTCTTTAAGTATCAAAACTTTATATTACTTCTGAAAAATAAAAGGAAAGAAATTCAAAAATTTTGTTTTCCTCAAATTTCTATGTATTCCCCAGAGTATGCAACACATCAGAGAAAATGAAACCATGAAAATTTTAAGGATGCAATCAGAATAAACTTCATTTTGGTTGATCAAAACTAGTCTGAATTGATAATAATGATGTCGTTGTGAATAAGAATATAAATTGTTATTGTTTGCAGGTCTTGGCTGCCGCAGTCTTAGGTTTGTCAAGCCAGTTGAAGGGTTTGCTCTGCAAGGTCACGTGATTGAAAGCATCCCTTCAAACATGGGAATTGATGAAATACGATTTGAATGTAGAACTCTATGCGGCATGGAAAGTACATGTGTGTCTATTAACATCGGCCCGGCAGCAGACGACGGTGCCAGGCTATGCCAGCTAAGCAACTCTGACCACATAAGACACCCTGAAGATCTTAAACCACAAGAAGGATTTCTTTATTGGACCACTAAGGTTAGAAATTACAGTCGATGATACCTTGAGGTTTAGCTTTGATTTTGAATTTAAAGAGTTGAGTAAAATGATATACCGAAAAGAAATGCTTTCTTCTTATCAGAATCCATGCTCCAGTAACCCATGCCTTCATAATGCCACATGCCTGAATGGATTCACAGACAAGAGATACATTTGCCTGTGTCAAGCTGGTTATACAGGAGAAAACTGCGAAACAGCTGAAACAGGTGTGGGTAACTTCATTTGGACGTTTGTGAGTGACAAAGTCTCTTATTAGCTACTGGCTTGGCTTGGATTGGATTGGCATGGCGTGGCGTTGCTTACCTCAGCTTTGGCTTGTCTTGTCTTGCCTCGCCCTGCCTCTCCTTTAGGTTAAGCAATTCTTCGTCCTAACGCATAGTCAAGCGTAGTCGGTTGCCATTTAGTGTCATATCGGGTAGCGGGAAAGAAGCCGTTTCTGACCAGTCACAAATGAAGTATTTCAATGATTTTTAAACGATGAATATGAACATTAATAACTGAGCTAAATGACTCCAAACAAATGTGAACCTATTTCTAGTGAAATTCCTTTTGTTGTAATCTGTAACATATTTTGTAGCCAGACCACTGACCAGACCAAATGAGACTTACTGCAATGAACTGATTCCTTTTGTTGTTTTGGATATTGACGAGTGTCCTAACGCAACAAACACTGTGATGGGAAATGCTGTTTGTTACAAAACCTGGGGATGCTTATCGTTATCATTATCAATATGACAGGAAGCTTAAGGGCGCAGTACTACATGGGCTCCTAACTACATCCATTGGTGGAATTATGATCAAAAATACCGCTGTGAGTTTGTGAGCCGTGAGGGCAGTAAGAACATGAATTCTTATTTTTCCTTTTCTTTTTTCTTTAGAGGAACTACGGTCCGTAATCATTTGTGAGAATCATAAAGGAAGCATTAACTGCCAAAGTGGAAAAATAATTGACGTGCTGGACGCGAACTATGGCAGGCTGGACCGTCAAACTTGCATTCATGACAAAATGGGCGACATAAACTGTGTTTCCAGCAATTCCCTTGAAATTGTGCAGAACAAGTGCAGCTGCAAAACCAGCTGCGAGCTGCTTGCAAATAACCGAGAGTTTGGTGGCGATCCATGTGCTGGAACATACAAATATCTGGAAGTCAAATACAGGTGCCTGAAATCAACAAGTAAGTGAAAAAATGATAAATATAGCTGTCAGTCTGTGATACATGACTGACTCATTCCATTTACTGACAAAACCCTGAAAACCACGCTTGCCTTGCCTAATAATCACCACATAATGCTAACTTTATTTTTCCAAGATCTACTAAGCCATGTACTTAGATGACACCATTTTTTACACTTCAATGAATGAATGTCAAAAAATAAAATCTGGAATTGAACCGTGAATCTTACTTTGGACTTAATTTTTTTGCAGATTAAGCTTGGTTTTAACTGAGTACTTGAGCATAGCGTAAAGGCGCCATAGGAGGTGGTGGAGAAGGGCTAGAGGATTTCTTCAGGGAGGAGTGGGTGGAAGAGCCAGCGTACGCATTGTCGACGGCGGATTTGGTGGTCGCGGTGGTGCTGGTGGAATTAGTGGCGATCACGGTGGAAGGTGGAAGTTCTTACAACAATGGAGAAAGTCAGCAGAATGAATGTTGTTACAACACTCATTCTCTAAACACCTAGCAAGAATTTTTTTCTTCTATTATGAACAAGGCAAACTTCAATGCCCTAATCTAGACTGAGGATGTAAAAAATAAAAAATCAAAGAAAATTTAAAAGTTGTTTAGTATTAGTCTTTTACTGGTGCGCTCGTGGCCACCGTGTGTTGAAAACGCTTGTAGCAAATTCACCAAAATAGCAAATTTGACCTAAATTTGATCCACAACATCTTTTCCTACCGTAAGCGCCGTTCGCTAATACTAGAGTGAAAACAGCATTCAGACCATCAAGAGCCAAAGTTATAATTGACCAATTGAATCCTGATTCATGACCGAGCATCGTTCCCTTTGGTAGCGTCATGCTGTCGTTTGCGTCGAGATGTAACGGAATACAATGAACAATGTCTCTGCAGTATCAGAGACAAAATCAAATAAAAATGACCACAAAGACACAATCATCGCAAGAATCCCTTTATTTGTTTTCATTCTCTCAAGCTTGTTATAGTAAAGAAGCTTACACCTAAGGCTATGTTCAATGTATAACATAAATGGTTCTCCATTCTGTTTTGCAGTCTTGAGATGCTTGAGTACTTGTCATAAATGTTTGTGTCTGACTGAAAAGAAAAGAAAAATAAGGAATAACAAATGCAAAACTGCATGTCACTCTGGTTGCAAACGGCGGTTATACTCCTCGCGCTCCGCAGCTACCAGGGCCGTACATAGCGGGGGAGCAAGGGGAGGGGGTTCAGTTGCCCCCGCCAGGAAAACTAAAAAAAAAACTAAGACAACTAAAGAAAAGAAAAAACTAAACAAAAAACCTTAAGAAAACGTAAGGTGTGCGGAGTTTGCCCCCGCAGAAAAAAAAGTCCAAGGTACGGCCCTAGCTACGGCGATGAAATGAGGTGCCCGTTAGGGCTTATAGCTGCGTGCTAAGAGGATATGATCCATACGACAACTTAGCACATGCTGGCTATAGCAAGGTTTCTGGCGTAGGACCACAGCAATCTCAAGGGGTTTCTTTAATTTTCCCTTGAACATTCTTAGTTCAGGTAGGAAAGAAGCTAGTTGGGGCGTGCGTCTCTAACGCTGAGCATAAATTGAGGTCAAGTAGTCGACACAAATTACTGTTAAGCATGATGAAAATGATCAGTTTTTACTTTATAGTTTATTTTTGTGATGAGGAAAGTGACAGTCGAAGCTTTCGTAAGCGACCATCCTCGGGCATTCGAAAAAGTGGTCGTACCTAGCGCTAGTCGTGAAATAAAAAGAGGCAGGTCGACTACCAGAGCTTTAAGAAAAGATAAAAAGCTTTCTTCTACTTCAGGCAAGATTAATACTCTTTCTGATCTCCAGCGTAAATAATCTTGAACTTTTTATTCGGAGCCGATCTTTATCAACCAACATCATTAGGTAATGTTATTTAATGACGACTGGATAAATGTGATCAAGTAGTGCATACGTTATGTAAAGTTCTGACTAATACGAATCAGAATATAATCTTTGACTGATTACTTATCTTTAGGATAAAAACAGGAAAAGACCTCGTGGTAATTCGCGAAGGTGATCACGGACGCTTACGGGAGCGTTCGCTTAAGAGACCTTTTAATTATAGTGGAACCCCGATATAACGATCCTCGATATAACAATATTCCCGATATAACGATGAATATTCTATGTCCCGGCAAAAGTTACAGTAAAATGTATGGGACAGAACCCCGATATAACGATCTTCGATATAACGATATTCCCGATATAATTAACGATGAGAATTTAGCGAACCGAGCGTAAAATCTTCCCCGATATAACGATATTATCAGTACACTGTCACATTTTATTTGCAAAACATCGAATTTAATGCAATAACATTACAGTAAAGGGGTTATCTCTAACGTTTCTGACAACAGCTTTATACGATGATATACGAAAATGATACTGTATTTTAAGTTTCTTTATCCAGTATGTTTGGTTTACCCCGATATAACGATATTTTCGGTTATTTTACGGAGATATCGTTATATCGGGAGTTTCGATATAACGATATAATTTTACTGCTCCCTTGGCATATCGTTATATCGGGGTTCCACTGTACAGAGTTTGAGTGACAACTCAAACAAGGTTTCACAATGAGCTGCAGTGGTGGTCGTAAATAGAGCTGGTCGCTGTACTTTCAAATTGTCAGAAATTTTATACAGTCGAAGCTCTCTTAACGGACACTCTTGTAAGAGGACAGCTCTACTTACGGTCGCCTTGTTTGTAACCCCGTTTTAACTCCCATACAAACTCTGTATTTTTACATTCTCGTAAGCGGACATTCCCGTAAGCGTTAGCATTAGCATCCTCTGTATCATTTTTTTTTTCAATCAACTTCACATCGCCGTTCGTCACAATGATTTTACAGTAATTACAGTACCATATTATCCACGTCCCTCCGATTATTGTTAGCTGGGCAAGCTCCCGTAAGCGGCCATCTATCCCCTTCACCTCTAGTGGTCGCATACGAGAACAATTCTCGTAAGCGGCCAGCTCCAGTTACGGACACTTTTTTCGCGTCCCGAGGGTGTCTGCTTACGAGAGCTTCAAATGTAGTAAAGGTACAAAGGTAAAAAACTCCAAAGACTTGGGACCGACTGGCCGCGCGTCCCCCTGATCACATGAATCGCTAACTCGTTTGTCAGTGTGAGTTAACTTTTACTAAAAATCAAGCCATGTAACACCATTTTATTTTGACTCCTGCAACTCATTAACCGGGTCTTACTCAGTTTTGCGAAAACGAAACAAGATATATACATAGTAGCTCACCTTCCTCTAAGCTCTTTTGCATCGCTCTTCGCATTCTTCCTTTGTCTCAAAGTTGTTTTCATTGCCCATGCATCCTCCATAAATGAATTGCTCGCATTCTCCAGAATCTTTGTTGTAGTAAAATTTTGGAAATGCGCCTCGACATTGGCCTACTACTTTAGGTAATTCACAGATTGAAGAATCTTTAGGCTTGTTGGCTTGGGTCATCACTGAAACAACACGAGAGACAAAAATGCCTGCGATTACTGGCTACATAGGTAGAAGTTGACGGACAAAAAGTGACTTCAAATTATCACGGGGACAGCAGGGAAACAACCACAAAAAAGGACGTTGGCAATACTTGTTATAGGTATAGCACAAAATAAACATGAGAACCACTGACTAAATACTACATCTATGATCAAACGACTCCTGGGGACTGGGACCGCTTTCTCCCAAGGACTGGTTGATGTTTATACAGGATGTCAAAACAGGTTCCCGCTTTATCTCATATCGTTGTGCTATCGAATTGCGAGGCTAAATACCGTAAAATTATAATAATAATAATAATAATAATAATAATAATAATAATAATAATAATAATAATAATAATAATAATAATAATAATAATAATCACTTCTATAGCGCTATTTAGCTAATCTTTCATAGCGCTTTACAATCACTATGCTAAAAAATAAAATTCCGGTTATAGCCGCCCCCCCCCCCCCCACCCGCTTATAAGTCCCCCTCCGCTTGATGAGCATACGGAACATGTTGCTTTATTGTGATTTTTTAACTTAAATGCATTTTTCGATTAACACTAGTACTACCGTGGCTCGATTCGAAACGTTTTTTTAATCGGCTTTTAAGCCCCCCTTCCCCCGGATATAAGCCCTGTCGTTTATAAGCCCACCCAAAACCGCTTACGAAGTTGTATAAGCCCAGCAGGGCTTATAATCAGCATTTTACGGTAGTTTACAAAACACAGCATCTAAACGGGAAAAAAGTTGTTGGGAGATGAAAGTGTATTAGCCCTTAATGATGATCTAAAGAGACTATAGGAGAAGAAGCCAAATGAAGAGAATAAAATAGCATAATTCCATCGACGTTTCTTCTCTTGTCGTGATTTCATTGGTTCAAAAAGTAAATAGTAATACCCGTAAAATAACAACAGCGTATTATGAAACGTGTACAGCAGAAAATACTGATTTTAAATTTGTTGAAAAATTTTAGAAGCAGGCGTTAACTATCCACCTAAAGCATTTCATTTACTATTCCGGCTGAGTTTTTACTTAAGAATTTGCAAAAAATAATGTGAAAAAATAAAGGTTTCTACAATGATTTTCATGGTTATTAAAATTTTATCTTTGTAATGGACCGATCAAGCGGGGATGTTTCGGTTCTTTTGTTTTGTTTTCTATTTTTTCAGTGTTTGTTTCTGTTTTTCAAGCGACACAGTTGTAGAAATAACTTGGAGCAGAATCAAATTCGGTCTTTTTCGAAATAACAAATGACTGTCAAGTGGCAGATGGCACTGAAACTACGACAATTCTCGCTCATGCTCTACGACTAACACTCCTCTCATGTGGTTGCAAGAAGCGCCAGTCGCAAGCCAATTACGAGAATTAAAAGTTCAAAGTTTAAATTCGATCGCTCCTTTCTTCTTACTGAGCATATACAAAAGATTATTTGGTAGAGAAAAACTAGCAGTTACCGAAATTCTTAAGACTGGCATTTTACCATCACCTAGTCTCGCTAGTCAAAACACAGTCCATTCGTTTAAGACATGAAATAACTTCCCGGCGCTTTCAAAATATTCTCAACAATCACTTTTAACTCTTTACGTCCCAAGATTAAAATCATTATTTTCTGTTTGCCGATTTTTATGGTAAGTTTTAATATCAGTTGTAATATAAAAATGCAACATCGCCTCGTTGGCAATCTGATCTTAAGTCTTTGACGATATAAAGATATTGTGAGCAGATAACACATTTTGATGTATTCTGTACTTACCAATGAGAAGGGTAACCAATAACCACACGGCTTTCATCGTCATTGCGGCCCCGTATTTTGAATCCTGAAACTTTGAAAGGACTTTTGAGGTGATAGAACTGAGTCTATATCGTAATGATGTTGTAAGCGCTTTTGACAGAAGGATTATCCTACGATGGAACAGACCAGAAATGGGAGGAACATACACCATGAATCCACATGTGACATTTCCATGACAGCTAGCAAACTTAAATTCTGCTCAGCTTTGTTTGGAGAGCAATTATCTACTTTATTATTTTTCGATAGACTTGGGCCTCGTTGCTTGGGTGGTGATTAACAAGTTGGAAAAAATCAGTCGGCTATATAAGTGCACTTTTGGTACGTTACTGCTTTGGCGGCATATACCGTATTTATTCGATTAAACGCCACCCTCGAATAAACGCCGCATTTTAGAGCAGAAATATTAATAAACGCCGCATCACGATGCGGCGTTTATTCGTATTATAGACTCAAAAAGCTAATGCAGTGAAATATCAAGTTTGAGCAAGCCTAAAATAGTCCTTCTATTGACATTTTTAAGAGACATTTTATTATTATTTATTATTATTTTCCTTGATGATAACAATTTTTTAAGGTATTGAAAATGGCTTTTGAGACAAGTACTACAACATGTTCCTGTTTTCAAAGTTCAAATGTTCAGTTACCATGCTGTTGTTTGCAAGAAATAAATCGAATTTAAAATAAACGCCGCCTTTGAATAAACGCCGCACTGGAATCGCGAAAAATTTAATAAACGCCGCGGCGTTTATTCAAATAAATACGGTAAGGCGGGTTTGGTCCGCGCAGCCAGTGGCTTGTATTTTGGCGAGACGAAGTGAAGGTAAGATGCCAGAAACAAACCTGATATGTCGATAAAGAGTACCAACTGGTACTTATTACCGTACAACCACCCGGTTCAATTTCTCTATGCGCGCAAACTAGATTAATTCAGTATTTTCCTTTGAATCAGAATATGTCAGGCAGACGTTCCTTTAGCCCGTATTTCAGCCGTAGAAGAGGGCTGACATTCAGCCGGCTAACGTTCCTCACTCTTTCTATGTGATTTGGCCGAGTGCTAGCATTAGGTCTAAATACTAGTCAGTGACTAGTTGTAGTTTGAAAATGACTACATTTCAGGTTTAATATCTATTATCATAACTTAAATACTCTTCCCAATCAAGACTCATCAACTAATCCGATGTAGGGAAAGACCTCCTCGTTGGTAGTACACGGTTCGCTTGCTATTGTGGGACTGACGTACACGGTTCGCTTGGCGTTGTGGGCCTGATGCTCCCCCGCGCTCCCTGTTTTCCCACCTTACCGCCTTTACCATCCGGCCGACTGGCGCCTGGGGACGAGGCAGCGCGTCATAAGAATTTTGCTACAAAAAGCCTTGAACTAAGAGAGAAACTATTTGATCCGATATTTGACGTCACAACTCTCGCTCTCCCAAACTCCTCATACGTGTTCGCGACTCGAACGAAGTCCTATCTCAACAGGACACGGAAAAGAAATCTATGCACAAAAGCATTCGACGAAAAATAATTATTATTTTCCCAAAAAACATTTTTTTGGCATTGCGTTCGCCACAGGTGTAAGGTAATCACAGATTGCAGCAGAGAAAAACAAACAAACAAACCAAAAAAACTTTTTTTCTTTCTTTTTTTATTGCTCTGACTGCAATGCTGCTTTGAAACGTAAAAAACTAAAACTTGCACCAGCCTAAGGCACTCCAGGATAAATCCAATTTCAACTCATCATAGGATGTTATGGGTTGAATTTGAATTTTACGAGAAAACGAATTTTCGAATCGATCTGAATCCAGATATGGGTCATATATTACTGGAATCTTTAATCTGCATCTGATAGTGAGGTGTCACTTTTTAACGGTGTTTGTAACCATTCTGAACTGAGGTGAGTAAATGATGGCCGTGAAAGACGTGAAAGCTCAGCCTCAGCATTAATGATTTGCCAGGCTTGAAATGCACTGTTGACTTTACAACGTTCTTTCAATGTAACTACATCACACCAGAATCAGCAGCAAGAACATACATTTTTAATAGCCTCTTAAATTACGTCAGCACAAAACATGCACAATTACAGGTATTCCATGTGTGATACACTGAACCGTCGAATTTAATGTTCGTTGAACTCTCAGCATCCCATCAACACCATAGTAATAATGGTTGTCATTCGCTGAAAGTTAGAGTTTTGTTTAACCTAATTTTAATGTCTTATAAACTTGGTATCAGTTCCGGGTTTAAACTCTGCTAATTCCAGAAACTGCTAGAGATCGTCATTTTGAGAACCTGAAAAATAAAACGATAAAGTGTTTAGTAGGCCCTATAAAGGAATTCCTCTCAATGGTTTGAAAGAAGAAATGCTAGAACTGCAAGGATAAATGTAGTAAATTTGAAACCATGAGCATTTCGCTGCTCCACTCAGCCAGTTGAGATAGACATCGGATGAGCTCCGCCACCCTGCCAAGGAAAGCCAAAGGAGACTTTGGAAAGGCAGCTGAATGTGTAATGAGAAACCCAGAGCCAGACCTTGTTCTACTTGACAAGCGAGAGAAGCCTGAACTGAAGGGAGTTTCATTTCTTGACCGCTTACAGTCAAAACCTCTTGTTTACAAAACGTAAGTTTTGAATGGATTGAGTGATGGACTCGAGTTTCGAAGTCGAAAGTGATTCGCGTTTGCTTTGAACACGTATTACGCGATCATTAATTGCAATCAGACCAATCGTGACTTGCTCACGCACGTTTTCCCGCACTTTGCGCCGGCTACACGCACTTGCTTCTAGTTTTGATTGGTTCACAAGATTGTGTGTATCCTTTGTGATTGGTCAGTATGATAACTTTGCTTTTGGTTTTAAAGGGACATGGTCAGCATTGTCACGATATTTTAAGTCATTTTTGTCTCGTGTCGTCATGACGACGTTGTCATGACGACACGAGATAATTGTACAGGGGGATATTTTCCCGCCATGTCAATATTTTTCTGATTACTTCCAAATTGAAGGAAACCTCAAAAATAATAGTTGTGTAATGTAGGAAAACAACAAAGGAGTAATCAAAACCCGAAAATAACCATGGATGGTTTCGTCTGACGAAGATTAAGACGGATTACGACTGACAAACTTGAAAAAACTTGCCAGTTTTTTCAAAATGAGTTGGCCGTGACTGAGATCCTTTAAGATACCAAATTCACTCAATTAACACTCAATCGTTCTATACACAGAAAATAACAATTTGTAATACACACCTGTTACTGACCTCCACAAGCCGCCATACACTCTTTGTCTGTATCAAATCTGTTGTCATTTCCATCACATCCTCCATACGTGAACGATTTGCAGGATTTTGAACTTGAGTCATAATAGAACTTCGGAAAGAGTCCCCGACAAGGTCCTGTTTCTGGCTTTAAGGAACACCTTCCACTATCTGCCGCCTCAACACTTCTTGTGTTTCTTGATACACCTACATAGAAAACAACACCTGCGATAGTGTCACGGAGAGAATAGGAGAAAAACATGTCTCTACAAAAGGACGGCGCGTCAAGTTTTACTCAAAACGCTAGTGTGACTGAGGTGGACATGCTAGCTAAATTTAACTTGACTAAACTACATGTAAATTGAACTAAATAACTAACTTACAAAACTTTGATTAAAATTGTCAATTTATCGCATGATAACTGCAGACGGACGGCTGATGACATCTGTTCTTCGACCCACACTGGGAACAGTTGATCTTCTTCCCCCCAATACAGAACCGCCCTTATACAATGAAATGTCCATGTTTTTGTTACTTTTGTTTCTACATGCATGTAAAGCTGATTCAGAAAATGTCCTAACCTCTAAGATAGCTCCAATAAGTTGTAATTTAAGTGATAAATTTGGAATTTGGCTGACTTATTATTACTTTGAGAAATGTTCAAACGGAAAGAACTGAACCGATATCCTGTAAGCCAGAACTTGTGCCTGCCACTCAGTCACTTCACAGAGTTGTTGAGTAGGAAAGAGAAAATCACAAACACCGGCCTATTTTGCTTGTAACAGCTAATTTAAAGTTTGAAGTCGCATTGTACAAGTCTCCATAAACTGTCTACAGATAGTTGTTGCTGTAATTACTTTACGAGAGAATTTTGCTACTTTAGAGAATTCTGAGTAATAAAGAATAATAAGAGGTTGGTTAATAAAGAAAACAAAGAAAACAATAGATTGTTTGATACTCCAACATTCAAGATAACACCGAGCCCGTCCCGTGTACAAAGTACGTACATACAACCAGAAAGAAAAAAATTGAAATATTTTTCACCGTGCTGGAAACTTGCGCAGTCAGTGGCAAATTTTAAGTAAACTTTCAACCGCGGCCGGTTAATGTTTGTTCAGGCTTACGCGACAATTATCGTGGTTAAACAAAAGGGTGAATTGATCGAAATTAAACGTATTCAGATTTACGTGTGTGTTATTTTGCATGTGAGAAAATCGTGCTTTAAAACATGCATCTTTTACCAGATTTCATCCGAAGACACGGAGTTTAACCCGTATAAACTCGATTCCACGGAAAAAAACAAACTATTAATTATATTCCTTCGAGCTACTTGTAAATCTCGGTAAATTCAGTTTGTGAATATATTATTATATATCTTTCAATCCGAATTCACAAATTAACTGCGATCCGAATGCATGCTCAGAAATCTGTAAATGATGATATGAAGCCCCCTTTCTTATTTCGGAGCCCCTTATTTCAAAGTCATAAACTGATGTATGTAAGCAGTGGCTTCAAATGAACATAACAATGACCATAGAAGCTTTTACCTAATGGTGAAACTATGACTTTATCTATGACAAATGAGTGTAGCAGCGTCGAACCGAAGCAACAATATCTGAGTGTATTTACGAATAGTTCCATTCGATACATTTGTAAGCCACTATTTTAGCTTTGAGAGAGCACTAATGAACAGTATCCTTACCTGCCACTAGTAAAACGGCTACCACCAAAACCGTTTTAACAGATACCGACGAAAGTTCTTGCATTGCGTAGCGGGGAAAATGGCCAAACTCGGAAATATTTCACTGCCGAACGTTTTAACTCCCGCTCGATAGAAAATTTTTAATAACACAAACGTGTAAAATGAACAGGTCTGCCGCCTTTTGTTTGTCTATTGAGGCCATATATGGAGCATCACCTTCAACGAATAATTTTCGGTATTGAACGTTCACGTTAAAACAATGAAACAGCTGTCGCGCGCAAAAAGCTGAGCAAAGAAAAATTAAATGACTATTTGAAAGGTTTAGTGTTAGTTTACATTGTTTAGTGCTTTTGCAGGCGTAGTTGTTACGAAAGCACTTTGTGCGAATATGGCTTTGAGTCGCGAAAAACACAACAAAAGCAAGATACGGGAATTAAAACTAAATCCTGAGAAGAAAACAAATCCTAAGATTGTTTAGAAAGCGCTTGCCTCAAATACATGATCGATGAGTTGTAACATTTTTGGGACTCATTTTAAGTCAAACAAACACTCAAATACGACGCCAAATATCAGAAACATTACAGACTGCAAATATCACATAAAATGTATAAATTAATGTGAAAAACGGAGTAATTTTCATTTAGTGTCCGCCCTTAAAAATCAAACAACTTTGGGACGGTGTAGAAAAGATCGGCAGCATATAATTTAGTTGCGCACGGTTTTATCACGTTTACTTACATGACCTTACACCAGTTTTATATGGTAGCGTTGATTTAAGTGATGCCGTTCAAACATATATTTCAAAACCAAACTCAGCTTTCAGAAAGCTTTTAAGATGTCAAATAGTGCTGCCTTTTCATATGCTAAGAACATCTGAACTGCATGTGACAGTTTTAAAATTGATCACGAGGCCTTTTAATGACTTGTCTTAGATGAAGTTGTTTGTACATTTCAGGTGCGGATTTGGCAGCAAATAAGAACAACTTAAGGGTTTTTAAGGAAAAATTTTTTAAGACCGTAAATACTGACAATTTAATCTGTTAACATGGTTAAGACCACTTGAGGGAGGGGGGGGGGGGACAAATCTGCCTTGAATCCGCTGGCTCGGGCGATCGAAATTTTAAATTAGTTCAGGAAAATTTTCAAGGCAGTTATTTATTCAAGCATGGGTAATGAAATGTTTTACTATTATTTTCAGTTTGTCATGGTTATTTAAGCAATGGAAAAAAATAATTGTACTTTAAGCGCTCTGTACATCTGTACACTTCGTTAAGTGGAAATCTCGATCAAAAACTCGGGAAAGAATGTCAAGCCCGAGTTAAGGGGTGATGGGGAAAGACAATGTTATCCTTTCCTTGCTTAGCGAGAGTGGGAATAGCTCACTCTATTCCCTTGGCGGGTCAACTTTATTATTTACTACACACTTGATGATTTCAACATTGCTGATCCCAGTAGTGGGAGGCCATGGGTTCGATTCCCGTCGGGGACTCAGAATTTTTCTTTGTCCCATGCTCGTGTCATGTTGAATACTTCATCTTCATTATTTATTACCGAGCTTAAAATTTACCATCTTTTTTATTTACTACAAACTTGGTGAATTCGACATTGCTGATCCTAGCAGTATGCAGGATGCGTGTCACTTATCAACCTAGTAAAATGGCCCAGCTCACAACGAGTCTCTCGTAGCTCAGTTGGTTAGAGCGCTAGCGCCCAACCGGTATCTGGGAGGCCATGGGGTCGATTCCCGTCTGGAACTCAGTTTCTTCTTTGTCCCACGCTAGTGTCATTGTTAAACAATTCATCTTCATAAGCTTAGAACTTCTCTCCCTCTTCTCTCAAAAATTATTTCTTAATAGACTCTTAATAGCATGCTAGACACCTCGATTATCTATGCCGGTAAAATTTTTGAACTGAAATAGTTTACGCTTGAGCACTGAACACAGGCCACCGTTAGCAAGCAATCAATCAATCAGTCAATAAATCGTATTTTTGCGACTTTTAATAAATTCAAGTCAAAAAATGAAATTTACTAAGTGACAGACCTAAGTGACAGATTATTTTTTTTGACGGAGGACCGCGACCGGGCAATTACCAAAATAACTTCTACACAGAAAAGCTAAAAAAAATCGTACAAGCGGAGCCATGAGAAAAAAAAGATAGAAACGTCTTTAAAAAAGAATCTTGCACAACCTGAAGGTGAAAAAAATATCTTGCCCAGAAAAATCCCCTACCCCCTACCCCCTCAAAAAAATAATGATCCGTCCCCAAGCTAACATAGGAACCAGGCTTTACCGACCGGCATCATCGCTGAGGTAGCGTGACTTAACGGACATTCCTCAGAGTTTTTATTTCAGATTGGATCCGCACCTAACACTATCATATGCATAATGGAGGCTAAAACGTTATCTCCTTTTTGCAAACAAATTTCAAAAATTGGAACTCTTTCAAGATCAAGGACATCGAAGATGCGATATGTGCTCCTGATACACTGATATTCTATTTTGGTTTTTAAAACACGTCGGTTTGATTTTTCCACTCGCGCCATTTTTCAGTGCTTTTGTAATAGGATATATAATATTTGTGTATTTGTACGTTCCCTTATGAGCTTGCTCTGTTGTTTTGAAATTTCCCGTCTGTTTTCTCGTCGTGGAAACAAACCTGTGTTGTCTTCAGAGCCAACGATGAAAATAAGTTAGAGTGAAAGTTGGGATTTGTAACGAATCAAAGTATCGCCTGAAAACAAGGCTGTCCTTTCGCACAGGAACCTAAAAAAGAACATCGGAATTGGTAGTTTTAGCTTGTTTGGAGGAAATATTATTAAACTAGCAGTCCTTTTAGATAATATAAATACATGTATGTATTTTAAAAAAACGCGTACCGCAGGTTTGGAGAATACCGCAATACTGCAATTCAAGTTTAAAATTACCGAAATACCGCATGAAGTACTGGCCCATACTGGAAACCCTAGTGTTAATAATAATAATAATAATAATAATAATAATAATAATAATAATAATAATAATAATAATAATAATAATAATAATAATAATAATAATAATAATAATAACAACTTTATTTAATGAGGGTTACACATTACAGTTGAAAACTGAAAAACCTGTGGCCCTCCCCTAGGGCCACAGGTACTCTCAGTAATCACAAACGTGGTCTAATTGCTACTTTTTCATGTTGTTGTTTTACACAGAATTAATAAAATCTGTGTCATTGCTAAATGTCTGATGCTCAGTTTAATGTTTGCAAATCGATTAGTTCAATAAACTTCCGTGTGCGCCGTTAAGCACTGAGACTTCGCACGCACTGCGGACCTTTTTTCTCAGTTGTCGCTAGTGTTTCAGTTGCATTAACCTTACGTTAACACAGTCGCGATTGAGAGAGCAATTAAATTTAAAACTTTGCCCATTGTATATCAGTTTTCCAATTATTTTTTAGTCACTAGCTAACGTGAAAATTCTTTCATCACAAGCTGCTATTTGCGGTTTTCATTGCTCCGGGGGCTAATTTATCAACACGACAATTTAAAACTGATCCAATCAAACCGCACACAATGATCACTAATAAAACGGGTCAAATCTGCGACCCTTGCAAACCAAACAACAACAGATAGATCTTTCTAGAAAGTCGAAAGAATTCGGAAAAGCCATTAAAACATAAAGGAAATGTAATAAAGGAAACAAAATTTATGTGTTGCAATTTACTGCTACTGTAGACATGTTTTGAGCCTGCCGGATGACCATACAGACTTCTGTAACAATCGTGTTCATAAACCCGTGTACAATTATTAAACGTTTAATTATATGTGCGTCTATTTTAATAAATACATGTCGTTAGTCGATTGTTATTTAAAATTTTGTTGCGCACGAATCTTTCTCGTCTTATTGTACTCTACAATAAACATAACTTTCGTCTTTTGTGCTTAAACGAAGAACGAAGGCTACAACAATATTATAAAGAACGGCAGACCTTATTGTACCTTATTTGTACAAAGTTATTAGATTCTAAAGAAACTTTTTGGTTGTCTTAGAACTTGGAAAAGTGAAGGTAAAACTTTAAAGAAAGCTTAACTTTTAACATCGCTTTACACCGAACGAGATGAGCATCTAATTATCGATAATTAAGTTTTTGCAAATCCCAGTCTTAATTTTCATAAGGAACTGATCTAAGAGCCTGTCAATTTTACAAGTAAGTTCTAATACTGTATTTTTATTACGAGGGAAAAGCGAAAGACCTGTAGACCATACAAAAATTATTTTTTCGCGTGTACGGGCATTACAACAACGAGAATTGTGTTAATGCGATGGATCGAAGCATATCAACTCTCTTTTGTCTTAATGTTCTTCCAGGCATAGCAATGGTTCTTTTTTCAATCTCATCGCAAATGGCATTACGGCGCCTCATAAGAGATGGGCTTGGAAGACAACACTTCACGTCATCACTGACTCGGGCTACAATCCGCGGATAACTGCATTGTTCACAAGATCCAGAGCTACACAATTTAACATTATTAGGTTTTTGTGGCGTTTGAAAGCCATTCGGCTCTGTCACCGAGCTTGTTCTCCTCAAGGGATTAAAATCCGGTTTTCCTTTTGAGTTCCAAGCATTGGAAGATTTGTTTATATCGATGATTTGAGTCTGTTCTGCGATGTCGGAATTGCTGCCCGAGATTAGAAGCCATCTTGTTTCGTCGCATATGTTCTTCCTAGTCACTAAGCTCCTGCGGCTTAGTAGACTGTGGCCTTTAAATCTGACGTTCATATCCTTTGATTACCTCAAACCAAATGAGTAAAATCCAACAAATAATTCAGTTAGAGTGACTGTATTTGGAAGTTGAGCTGTCGAAGGCTCGAAGACAGTTTGTTTACTAGTGACTAGTAAGTCACAGCCGATCAGTTCAAGGAAATGGTAACAATCTTCTTCCCACAAAACTCCGCAACTTTACGTAACCTCAGACTATTGCTTCCAATGTAGCTTAAGCTTGCCCAAATACAAAGAATTCGGTTTGGTGAATGTGACTCGTAACTTTATATGAGCAAATATCCTGCAGTTGGCTGGAGGTTATTGATATAAGTGACCTTGAATTACCACAGTAAGCGTCTTTTGATGACCTGAAACGAAAAACTGAATCAATGCCGACTTGTTGTTGTCATCGTATGCATTTCAAACATCAACAAACAGGCCCCGGCTTCCTTACAAAGTCAGATAAAAGATAACTTAAGATGTTCTTATCAGGGAGTAACAATACAAAATCACACTGCATTTACGTAAGAAGATTGATAAGTTTGCCCCTTGAGGTTGCCCCGTCCTGCCGACAAACAGCGTTCTCATAAAGAACGAAAACTTACACATTGAGTAACGTGCCTACACAAGCTTTTTGTTTTAAATGATTACCAGTGGTACAAACTAGCTACTGCAAAACAACACATGATCCTGCCCTTGACTAGGTGATATTGTCGATATTAGTGAGTTATTTAAACCGCGCGGTATATCAGTGATATTGCATGGTGATTATTACAATGCGATCAGAAATCATGTGCTTGTTTTGTCCCTGACACACACTGAAGGAAATCGTTCATGTCCTAACTGCGTTCCACGACGTAATCAGTATAAATTCAGTAATGATGACTTTCAAGTTCTACTTACCCGAGATGTAATCTTTCGATTTCTTTTGCTGCACAGAAACCTTCACTTGAAAACAACGTTGATACCTGCTGCAAAGCGACAGTGACGTTCCGTTATATTGAATCACGCGAGGGTTATTGCAACAAGTGGCTTCCTTCCGGTGACGTCAACGCGACAATTGCGGTTTAAGTGAAAGCAAGGAAGAAGGGATTTTTATGCCCACATGAAGCTTTTTGTTCTTACTCAGCCAGCTGAAACTGTAATTTTTCGCGCTTGTTTTAATTCATTTTGTTTCTGATAAAAAAGCAATCGCAAAAAACATATTGAAATGCAAATGTAAGCAGCAGATATTTACAAGTTTTCAGGCGTGGCGGACTGATATTGTTCAGGGGGCGTGATTAGGGTGTGACGTCACTGACGTAACGAAAGAACTTGCTAGCCTTTCAGTTGATTTGGAAACATGTTGGCGTTAGACTTGAAAGAGCCACAAACACGTACCAAAAGCTATACCAGATTTGTTATGTGATGGAAAATATTGGTTTTCATGCATTAAAATCCCTATGTTTTCAAAAAAGCTTAGACTGCTTTTATTCCAAATTAGTCAAATTACGAGTTTGAATTTAATAGGGTAAAAATGCGTAAACTTTTCATTCGCCACGTGGCACAGGCTAACTTATCAAATGTCTCTTTTATAAGTAATTAGTGGTTTGCCAGTTAAAGTTAAGGTTTCGTTCGTTTAGTTTTTGTGCCTTTCCTTTTTGATTATCTGAGATTTGGAAAACTTTAATTTCGACTGTGAATACTGGCAACAGATATATACAGGTATATATAATTGAATTTGTCCATTGACAAGAAGCTCGAGGTTTTTGCAGGGTTCAGTTCGGTAAAATGGCCATGGGTGGGCACAGTGTCCAGAGGTTATCTGTCCAAGGCGGAGTCTGTGGTCTGGGACCCATATCAGTAAGTTACCTAGAAAATAACAACAGTTTACTGGCTAAGGTAAGTTATTTTATTTTTTTCTTGCAAGGTGGTCAGGACGATTTACAAGTCTATCACAAGAGCTGTTTAGTGGTCTACTTTATATTCGTGTGATAATTTTTTGTATAAGGATTTAGTTTGTTTCTAGTTGTGAGGAAGTAGTAAAAACAACAACAGCGTCCGTTTGGAAAGTGAACCCATGCAACCGGAAGTCGGATGCTAAAGTAATACCCACTCATGATCAGCCTCACGTTTTTAAATCCGTTATTTTTTTATTTGCATAACCAGCCCGCGAAGTCTGATAAGCATTGTTGTCGCACACTTCCTTGAGCTGGAGATGACATTTTTTGGTCCAATTTTTCTAGAAGCACGTTTTTCGTGCACGCTAGCGCTGGGACGGACATCGTACGTACAATCATTAGATGTTTTCTACATATATGGTGTCTTCTAATAAATTGTTGGTGAAAGCTGAATGTATGGACACTCCACGGTAAAAATTACTGACATAAACAAACAGGCAAGAAGACTGTCACAAACAAACCGACGAAAGGAGTCAGCTCCATCTTATGCATATCAAGTTACGCCCATCCGCTTGTTTGCATATGTCTGATGTTTCAGTCATGTTGTAATTCAAAATCAAACAGCCAATCAAAACACCAAGCATCTGTCCCGGAAGGATATTTAAACCACAACTGCTGGCGGATCCTGGCGGGGCAACATTGAAAAGAGAAAGATAGGATACTACCAGTGATGTCACATACCCCTCCTACCCCTAAAATACGCACATTACACTAAACATGCTCATAACTCCTTACTTGAAGAAACATATCCTTCTGTCCTCTAGCTCCTACCTTACTACACGACTTGTATTTATTAATATTGAATTTCCTTTAAAATTATTAGTAAATAAACTCCTTCAGGCGGCTGGTGTATTGGAGGATAATGCCCAAGGCTGAAAAATTGTCCGAAAAATGAAAAATAACATATGTTGAAAAATGAAAAGGAGCCCTTAATGTCGTCAGCGTAAAATGGCTCGTTTCTCTGCTCAGAGTCCGTGACGCTTAAACAAAATGGGATTCCAAAACGCGTGCAAAGCCAGCGATATTTCAGGGCAGCTTGACATTTTGTCGGACTGTGACCGAGCCCTTGGAATGCCTTTGATTCGACATATCCAAATCAAAATACTTTCAATACTTGGTAAGTCGGTTAACTCCTTGTTCTGTTGTCTTTTCGTAGCCTGCGTTGCAAGCGCTTTCATAGCCGATAGGGCTTTCCGCAGGTTTGAAACATCTTTCGCTTTTTTAAAGCGCGAAAATTGGGGTGAGCACAAAAACTCTTGCACTCGCCCAAATTTTTGCGCCACCAAAAAGCGAAAAATCGCTTTCGAACGGCCAGAAAAGCCTACGGTAACGCTTGCTACGCAGGTTAGTCTTTTTGCTGCTGCATACAATTGCGGCGTGGGAACGTTCGTCTTTTTCCTCAAGCAAGAAATCGAAATACTTTTTGTGGCAGCAAACATCATATCTATATGCGTATTTTAAATTTTTAGCGCAAACCGACACTCATCAGTCTGTTTTTTGGTACGTTGGGAACATGCCCGTTGGTGTTGAAGGCCACTCCCTTTTGAGCGTCAGACGGATTGGAGGGTCTTGTACGGAAGTACGGTGATTTGGTATCACCACACCAAGCGTCACACTTCTTGTAACAATTACTAGTGTAACCAGAAACGAAAAAGCCGGAGTAGAACGGATCATTACAGATCAGCAGCTGGTAGGAGTAAGCTTTGTTTGTTTCCACGCCTTCCCACAATCCAAAAGCACTGGCAGGCTTCCCATAGTTCAACTCGGCCATCATGGGCAGGTTGGATTTTCTTTTGAAGTAGGCCTTGTTTCCAGTTTGGTGATCAATGAAGATAATTTCTGTGAACTGGAAAAAACACGAAGAGAGAAAAGCTGTAAGGTCAACGAAACTCCATAATATTTCTAAGAAGGGCAGTAATTTTAATAGGGAGACATTGGCGTTTTTTAAAACGTCAACACATATTTTGTATGTCATTATTAGTTGACGTTTTTTCTCTATCTAAGAATGGTTCGATGGGCGTCAAAATAATAATAATAATAATAATAATAATAATAATACTTTATTTATATAGCGCTATTTCGATCATGAACATTCAACCCTGAGGGACATTGTCCCTATATGTCCATATATGCCCACGCTATGACATGTCACACGCTTAGTGAACAAACTTTAAATGCAGGGCTGATCAAACAGCTAAGGACTGAGGTTATAAATTTATTTTGGCCCAATATTTCGGTTGAACAAAACCAACCTTCATCAGGGGCATACAATGCTAAGTGAGTATGGAAACAAACGGTAACAAAATTCACATTAACTAAGATGAAAAACCGGTACGTGATAGGCTGATAATAAGAAAACAAAACAAATAACGGTAGAAGATAGAAATAGCATACAACTAACAAGCATAATATATATAACAAGTTTCATCCCGTATATTCATGCCATAGGGTTCATGTGTTTTCCTTTTAGAAATTAAAAACGCTTCTGTGGCTTTGCGGATGCTTTCTCTATGTGAGTTTATGAGTTCTATGGTTCTAGGCTTAGTGTATACCGGTGTATACGTGTAGTTTTAATGCTATATCTGGTCAATCAACTTACTGGAATGTTGTTGCAGTTTGACCTGTACCCGTCACTACCATAAAGAAGTTGAGGGTTGTACGTGACCTCAGTTCTAGGTTTGGCTGTGTCAGCGGTAGTGTAGCACATGGTCCACCCTCCATTGTATGACGTCATATCACAATATGCTTGAAATGCATTTTGGGCGCTTCCTCCATCCGGGTCCAACCAGTACATGCCATCTCCTGTGGAATATCCTTGCTTCTTGATATCCTTACAATCAACTCCTATAACTGATCACATTGAAATATCGAATGTTGGTCCAGCTTTACAACAGCAACAACAAACGGGTCTAAAACTTGTTTCACTTGCAGGTACCTATTGCCGGTCAACATACAGCTATTTCAATTAACGTTGTCGGAAAACCTACGCAATAAGACCGCAATGTGCTGTTGGTAATTTTTGAATAAATTTACCACACTTAACTATGGCTCAGCCCTACACAAATTAAATCACACAGGCAAGTGTTCATGGTACGTTCGCAGGCTAAATCAGTTTAGTTAATAGATAGCTACATAGATAAAGAGACAGACAATTTTGAACCCCTTTGAGAGTGGCAGAACACCACAGACCTGCGCTGGATTTAAGGGAAACATTCTTGTCCAACAGTTGAACCCAGGATTGCCCGTCACAAAACTCAATGTGCATTCCTGACATGCGCAGTAATCCCTTGTTTCCACGGTTACAGCTGGATGAATGTTCATGAACACGAACTTCCTACAAGAAACGCGAAAATTCACAGACGTTTTCATTATATTTGAAACTTCCTTTTTAGGGGAAATATAGAAATAACAATTCACGCGCACTAGGAGGGGAGGAGGTTCACACTTTCGCCGACTCTATAACCGCAAATAAATTTTAAAATTTCGACTAAGAAACAGTAAATTTAATATAATCCAGCTAGAGACAATGAAACAACTCAAATGGGCCACTCGTGAAACTGCGAGGTTTCCTTGGGAGAGGTACAAGGGATTTCAGCCCGCGATTTCGTCGCATATTTTTTCTTAAATAACCTACGTGCAGAATAGAAGACGCCTGCGTGCAGGTTACCTCACAGACCGACTAAAAACAAAGACATTTACCTGATGATCTCGAAGCTTGATTTCTCCGAGCTTCAGAGACTGGCCGTTGCTCTGAAAAAGAACGCTTACTGGACCACAAACGACGCCACTGTATGGAAGAAACAAGCTTAGTTAGACATGGAATTAGCTTGCGTACTGACGTCTAATCAATCAATGTAGATTTGGTTAAACATTTAATGCACAACGTTTCGACACCGTCATGGCATCATTGTCAAGTGAGTAATAAAAAGGAGAAAGTTAATATATTCCGGTTGAGTGTCAAATGTAGTTTCATGTAAAATAAAAAAAAAAACAAGTAATGACGTATTGTTCAAAATTAATAGCTGAATTACAAAGGTGATGAATCTAACAAATACTTTTGCACGGATAGAGTCTGATTGTGTATTGAGTTTCGGTTTTCGCGCGCGGATGAATAACATTTCATAGATAAGATAATCCAACTTTCCCTGACACTTTCACAGGATTGAGAAGTGATTATCTGCACTTACATCTCCTACTTTTTTGCTTCACCCGTGAAGAGAAGGAAATAGCATGGAATACGTTCTTTTCTTTTGCATGGTATATTTATACTTACTTTAGACACAGAGTCGCCAGGCAAAGAATGAACAGTAACCTCAACAGCATGGTCAGTTTATCTCATAAAAAAAATTGGCACATCAAAAATTAAAAGTACGATGACCGTGCGTTGTTTCACCCACTACTGATGACGAAATAAACAGGAAGAGCAGTAAATACGGAGACTTTCTGAAAACGTGATGAAAGTAGTGTAATCTTGTGACCTTATACGGGGCGCTTTCTCGGTATTTCAAAAAGTGAAATTGCGCAACTATCAAGATGACAATGAGTTGTTGGGTTGTTGTTGATCTCTGGGTTCTTTGGTCGGTCTAACCGCAAGTAGTTATTTTATTTCTGTCTAACAAAGCGTATTTTTCCTATCAATGCTTTCATATGATCTCGGCTTGCACTGAAACACTAGTTAGTAAAATTCTCATGTCTTCCGACCCTGTCTCGTTTTTTAGCTAGTGTTCAACATAGGCTGTTTTTTGCTTTCTACCCCTCCCTTCCTGTGTTCAGGTATTGGTAGCTTTGTCATTCCTCGTCCCTACTTGCAGCTTTCTCATTTATAACTTCTGTTAGTTAACGTTTTGGTTTTTTAGTAAAGTTTTGGTGGTAGGGAAGCTCACCCAAGGCTACACTTTCCCACGGTAAGTGCTATAGCCACCCTAGGAAATAGGTCCGGATTTTTTCCAGGATGGAACCATCGTATCATCTGAGCTACATATGACCTCCCAGAGGAGCACCCCTCTTCCGGTCTATCTTAAAGGACCCTAGTCAGCCTCCGCCATTTTTGATGCCCTCGAAAATATGAAAACTGTATGGCGAAGCGAAATCCTTTTGTACTTGAAGTCTGTTTAATTACCTTTTGCAGTTTCACAATGATCTCTTTCGGAGAGCAGAGCATACAGAGCATGGAGCCCTAAGAATGTTTACCACAGAGCCCGGTGCCCCGGCGCCCAGCTTTTATCGGTCTGGGATCTGGAGCCTTGGAGTCCTAAACTCTTTTGGGACCCTGATTTGTATGTTTGCTTCGTGTGATTTTGAGTCTTGTTTATGACATTAGATAAAAGTAGGTTTAGCTCCATCCCCCGATACTATTCTGGAAATTATAAGATTTTTAAGGAAAGCAATTTTAGGAGAAGTACCAGCTTTTTACACTCTTTTCTTAATATAAGAGAAAATCGAGGCTGAGATTTGCGATCCAGCTTCTCCTCCCCCAAGTTGCGTTACGTTATGCGTTTGCGTGATGAATCGGGTTGTCAACAGGTAGACTGGTAACTACTATCTGCAACTGTTCCGCTTACAACAAGTACTGCAGCAACACAAACGATGTGAAGATGGCTTCCTCTGATAAGGTAAGGATAAGTGCCTGTGTCACGTCTCGTGTTTTATAGTTGTTCTCTCTGACAGATTAATGTTTTCTGTGTTTCAGCAATTCCTCCTAACAGGAGCTCAGGTTGACGGTAAGTCAGGCTTGTTTGTTTTACTTATTTTAAACATCTCTCGCGTGTTGTTACTGTCGACTCGTTACTAAAATGTACACATGCCCGGCCCTCAATCAAGGCTTTAAAAGCATTCCTTTGCGCTTAGAATAAGTGTCTGGTTAATAAGTTTAGTCTAGCAAATCGCTTTTATACAACTCTTTAAACAACACTTTCTGTTATTTGCAATTTACACCGTATCTTGTATATCTTCGAGCTAAAAAATCATATATTTTGCAGATTCAATTTTGTCGTTTTGCAGTTCAAATTATGTATGCATTTCCGTGGTTTACACAAAATCATTATTGTTCAATGCGCTTTAAACTTTTATGAAGGTATGCGATAAACCGATTGGTTAATTTCTCATAACAAACTTATTGTTTTATATTCTACCCCGCTTTGCTTTTGAAGTAATCAGTTCTTTTACACTAAAACTTCACTCGTGTGTGTCTGTCGAACAATCAATTGGTTATTTCGCTTTAACCAAATACTTCATGGATTCGGAATTTCCGGATAAATCTGTCTTTCGTGATTGTGAGTATTATTTGCTGGTGGCGAGAATCATTTATAATTCACATGTGCTTAGGCTTAAGGGTTTCAACAGTTTTCATTCATCACGAATGGGATGAATCAAAGAAGTCGGTGAAAGAAAGTTTAGTTCTAAATGCATAAAAACCTTTACAACGAATTTATTCGGGAATATGAATGTGGGGGAAATGTACAAAATATTTCTATGTTGTCGTTTACGGCTTGTTTGAGGGATTTTACGTCAAAAACATGATCATTGAAATTCGAACCCATACAAAAATTTGAGCATTCGCTGCACGAATTAATTGTTCAATTTGCTATCCCATTTAATCGAAGCACGAATATTGTTGTGGTGTAAATATAATTTATTTTAATTTTGATTTTACAGTTTTAGTAATTTAAAGGGGAGAATTAGAGTAAAACTTGGCTGTACACCAAAGTCTTTGTGGAAGGAAGGGAGTGTCAACAACAAAGCCTGCTTGCCACACCTGTCACAAATCTATTGTTTTTTGTCACTCTGAGTCACACTCGGTAAAATTCAATAAAAAATTCTTGAACAATTTTGTACAAAAAAAATCCCTGTTGCTGTACAGAAATTTTGCTTTAGTTGTCAATCAGAAAATATGTTTTGGTTGTCAATTCCTTAATGTTTTGTTGCCTTATTAAATATTTTATCATCATATATGTAATGTGGTATAGCAGGGGTTTGATTTAAGCCTTCCTCTGGTGATTTTACCAGCAACCAGCTATTTGTGTAATAGATGTAAACCAGTAGTTCATTGGTAGATCATTGGACCTTAAAAATTATTCAGAAATGGCCTTTGTCAGAGTACACAATTACTTTCATTAGAAGGGAGTCTCAATTTTTTTATAGTGGCTCATTATTCCAGTTCATCAGATCGGCAATCTACATAGTTTGCATTTAACTTATGTTCAAACATTTGAGACCCCTAGAATTAAGTTGAGATCCTAAATTTGATGGAACTATGACATAACTTCTGGTGTATATCGTAATCCCTAATACTTTAATTTCCTTTTTCAGTCAATATCAGTGATAATAATATTATTGGTACATTACAAATTTCTTCCCTGGTTACTAATTTGAGTCTTGGCACATTTGACATTTGTCTCATCATCATTTTAAAGTGATTTAAATAGTATTGTTCAAGTTTGCTCAAACCAAGCCAGTGTTAGTTATGAGTACCAGTATATTTTTTGTGAAAAATGTACCTCATTGGGGGAATAAAGATAGGCCTTTAAATGTAAACCCTGACTGCAAAATCAGAATTTATAAATTAATTTAGATTGCATCTGCAGATCAGCCAACTAGTGCACCAGAATATAAATTATTGTATACAGGTGTATGGAGTGTAAATTATCAAATTATCAATAATTAGAAAATTTTCAAAGCTAGCTTAATAACACATAAAAAATAACCTTGTTATTCATTATTATACGTGCATTTCAATGCCCTTCTAAAGCACATTTTGTCATTTTGCAGCCCTGTCAAAGGTTTTCAAGTTTGCCGATGTTGAAGAGACTGGATATGTTGATGTGGCAACGATTTCAACTCTTGCAGTGCAGTTGCTGGGAGCACAGCTCAGTGAAAGTGAAAAAGAAACAATCAACAGCAAAGCAGAAAGCAAGGCTGAGAAAGGTAATTGTTGGTTTGGGGAAGTGTTAGACATAAACATTTCATTAGCAGATCCAGACCTTCAGCTAAGTAGGTGGCCCGATCATCAAGGCCCTGGAATAAGGAGGCGGCCCGCTCCTGAAAATAATTTTTCTCGGCCCTTCAGGCCTCTATTTGGCCAAAAAATAAGGTGGGGGCCTGTGCCCCCCCCTCGGGCCCCTCCCCTAGATCCGTCACTGCATTTATAAAGGGGTGAGGAAAAGTATACTTGATATTAAGCTTGAACCTGTCTTCAAACCCTTGTAAAAGAAATTAAGATTCCAAGAGACCCATGGAATTTGACTAAAATTCTGTAATTTAAGCATAATTTTTGGGGACCATTCGCAGACTGTAAACACTTGAAAGGGTGAATGTTTGTTTTAGCAGGGAAGTGCAGTGGCGGATCCAGACCTTCAGGTACATGTAACCCTTCAGACCCTGAAATAAGGAGGATGCCCACTCAACTTCAACTTCAACTTTATTACTTCCATCACTTACATAAATAATTTTCCCCTGCCCTTCGGGCCTTAGTTTGGCCTCAAAATAAGGTGGGGCCCCCGGCTCCTCCCCATGATCCGCCACTGAAGTGTACTAATTAGGGGCTAAAATGCACTGTACTGTTAGTTGCATGTACTGTTTCTGTGTCATCAGAACAATGACTTAGTATTGTTTAAGAAAAGCATCCACTTATGTGACTCAAAGGGGGCTATTACATTTGTATTATTTTAGAGGTTTACCTGTTAACCGCTCTGTACAAACTTAATTTTGTTCTTAGGGCTGCTGTCTTACCAGAATTTTATAGAGATCATGATGGAGACTATGCAGACGATGACGCACTGGGGAAAGTTAAAGACAGTTTTAGAAGGTTATGTTGGGTTTGATACTGTGCAGGAGCAGATCCGCAAGAAGTCTCTTAAACGAGGATTTGAATTCAACCTTATGGTTGTTGGTAAGCTTATAACTCGCTTATAACTAGGCAACTAGTTCCAGGATCCAGTTTCAGATCCAGTTCCAGTTCCAGGATCTGGAACTCAATACCACCATTTGTAAGGGACGCTAACGATCTTTTAACTTTTAAACGATTACTAGGTAAATATTTTAGGTTTTAATATTTTTAACTCTTTTTAGGCACCTATTGTATAATACATATTTACATAGATAATTAATATATAATTTTTTCTTTTATACAATTTTGCGTTCACGCACACATTTTAACGAGCACTTGCGCTCCTAGGTGTCGCGTGGTTAAATAAAGTATTGTTATTGTTGTTGTTGTTGTCAATTTTTGAATGGCCCAATTTATATAATCTTATGTTAGTGTTTATTGTATCACTTCATGTTACTGCATATGAGTTAATAAGCCGTTGGTTTGATTGGATAAAAAGTTGTAACTGAAGTATTTCCCTCAATAATTTCAGGTGCAACAGGCCTGGGCAAGTCAACCATGGTAAACACCTTGTTCAAAGGAAGATTGAGTAGAATGTCTTCGACTGGGGCTGCTGCCGCTATTCCCAAAACAGTTGAGGTCAAATCAGTTAGTCATGGTATGATGACATTATTTTATAACCTTCTTTTTCTATTAATAATTGTTGTGATTGGCTGTGACTTAAACTCCTGTTGAACCTGATTGTGTGTTTTGCTTGTTGTTGTTATTGTTGTTGCTGTTGCTGTTGCTTGCTTGCTAAGTTGATTGGTTGGTTCAAGAAATAGTTTTTCAGTTAAATGGCCCTGTCCAGTTGAGAGACATTATTGAAATATTTACTGAGACAATCACAGTTTACATGTAATACCATGTTCTGACTGGCAAATTTTAGTCAGACTTTAATTAAATTGTCAGGATAACTGACTTTAAATAACAGGGCAATGATCATTCGTATTACCAAGTGATGACCATGATTGCAATGCTAAAAACAGGTTAAGTCTGTGCTCAAGCCTATTGGTCCATGGAGCCAATGCTATAGTAATAATTTTTAGTTTCTTTCGCATGAAGTGTACTAAGGGGTATTTCTACTCCCCCATGAATGGGTTCAGTGCTAGTTCATTTTAAGGTTACCCCAAACAATCAATTTCCTGGTACCTATTTTATTACACCTGGGTGGAGAGTGTCATTGTGGTTCGGAGTACAGCTGTAGATTCTCAATTGCCTGGTCTGCAGGGCTGGAACCCAGACCACTTGATCCAGAGTCTAACCATTAAGCCACTGCTCCTCCCACGCATGTATGTATAAAGCTTCAGTTAAATAGCTGTCTCCATGCATTGCATGCCTATGATTCAGTCTGGGTAATAATATTAATTTTTAAATTTCCTTTGTCAGTTATTGAAGAAAAAGGTGTCAGGCTAAAGCTAACGATCACCGACACACCTGGATTTGGTGATCAAATTAATAATGAAAGCTGGTAAGACTCCCATTATTAATGATGTGTTCCAATCACTACATTAATTAGCTTAATCTGTTTTCTATATACATGGAAATTTAGATCTTATTTGTACATTTGTAGAGTGCCTGAAGCACTGCTGAGTCCCTGTGCTAATCGGGAAAACCACAAAAAACTACCTTCTTAGTTGGTATAATGATTAATAAATGCTCTACAATCTGAACATACAGTAAGCACAGTAAATTTTGACTAAGGGGATATTGAGATCCCAGCCTCTAAAAGCCAATTCTGAAAATAAAATGTAAATCCTTAGAATGTATTTGTTTGATCAATAGCCCTTATGCATGTTTACGTCAGACTGGCTAGTTTCACCACCAAGCCTTGCTTTAGAAGTGCAAACTTGTAAATTTTATCATGAACCAATTCCCAAAGCAGCAAATAAGAAAAGAATACCCACGTGAAAACTGCATGAAGGTGGCAGAGGGTTGAGAATAGTTCCCGTAAATGAGGCTTGGTGGTGAATTTTGAGCATATGAGGTTATCATGCTTAAGGCCTATTCATGCACATAATCTTCAAACTTGCTTGTATTTGTTTATTGTTTTTGCACAGCTGGGAGCCAATCTTGAGATACATAAATGAACAGTATGACAAATATTTAGTAGAAGAAACAAGCATCAAGAGGAAGCCTAGAGTTCCTGACAGCAGAGTTCACTGTTGTCTTTATTTTATCGCACCAACAGGACACAGGTGAGTGATGGGTGATGTTTACTGGGATTTTTTTCTTTTAAAATATCATCATGATGATTATGAAAGATCAGCTCACAGGCCATAAGAATTGGCAGGAAAACCATATGTACATCTTATTAACAAAGCACAAGGGCCATACTGGTAGAATATCTACCCATTGTCATGACAGTATTGATCCAGCAAAGCAAGGTCTGAACAGAAGAGACAGTGGACCCACCTAGCAAGGTCCTGAGCAAGTTGGGTTAATAATTTATCACATGACTTTATTATTGAAAAGAGGTGTAAGGACTTTGCCCTGTCAACATAATTTGTTATATAGTACCTAGAAAATATTGGGCTGGTAGTAAAGCACTCTGATTGGTTGATTTTAGTTATTGCCCCCTCAACTGTCTTAATCGTATAATTACCCGTAATAAAGTTGTTGCAGGTGTGCAGAAGCTCTCAAATAAAACACGTTAACAACTGGAGCACCTTTATGTAGAGGAATTTTTTTCTTATTTATTTTCATAAGAAAAGGTTAACCCACTGTAGTGTGCATTTTTTTTATGTAAATGAAGCTATTCAGGTTAACTGCTACTTTGGTTTGCAGTTTTTTTTCTAGTCAAATTCTCCCACCTACATGTACGGCTTTTGTGACAGATTTAGAGGCTGTTACATTTTGTATGTCAGACAAAGTTCTGATTTACAACAACTCTCTCTGTTGTTCAGCTACCAAATAATATCAAATATTTTATTTTTGTGTAGACTGAGACCCATTGATGTGGAATTCATGAAAAGACTAGACAAGTGTGTAAATATTGTACCAGTGATTGCCAAGGCAGATACATTAACTGTTGAAGAGCGTGAAGCCTTCAGAAGGCGGGTAAGGTGGCATCTAGTCTGATCTGCATAAAGCTAACAAAGTTGTCAACCATTTTGTTGTGAGTTGAATGCAAGAGAATTATCGAAAAATCTCACCTGCATTTTGATCAAACTATAGAACGCCGGTTTATTATTAATTTATTTCAATATTATCGTTTTTCAGGAAGTCAATTTTGAAAGTGCATTCTTTAAAATTACCGTCTCTGCATTAATACAATATTGATGGTACTTGGATTTCTAATGACGGAAACTGTAAATTTACGAATAGTGTATACGTTAGCTTATTTGTTAGTCAAGTGTTGACTAAAAATATGACAGTTCATTTGTCAGTTTCATTTTTATGTTACCGAGACAAAAAAAAAACTTCATGGTGAGATTTTATTACTTTGCATTTGCAGTTACGTGAGGATATAGAGAAAAACAACATCAATATTTACCCAGTTCTAAATCGACATGACCTTGATGAAGAAGAAGCCAGGACAACTTCAAGAATCAGGGTAAGTGAAGCTAAGTGAATGCTAAAAACAACCGTTATCTGTTATATTATATCTTTTCAATAGTATTTACAACTCTTTAAGAGTGAATTATTTTGTGATGTCTTGTTTCAGGATCAGCTCCCCTTTGCCGTGATTGGTAGTGATCGTTACGTCACAGTGTCGGGAAAACCTGTTCTTGGAAGGAAGACAAAATGGGGCCTTATTGAAGGTAAGATGAATTTGAGCATGCTTAAACAGGGAAGTGTGTGGATTTGGCGATTTAATCAGATTAATCTTCCGTGTGCTTTTGAAGTTTTTCTGCAAGCTAAACGTCCAGGCTGAAGATTTGGTCAAGTTTCTTTAACTTGCAAATTTGTGCTGAAATAAGAGGCACAAAGAACTTCCATTAATATATTTTTATTGTTGTTGTTTAGAGTAATATATGACGAATTTACCTACTGTACTATGTCTCCTCCCTTAGTTTATACTGTAGTTCGCCTTTGGGGTTAATGCAATAAACGCAATTTTGCATCTGTTTAATATTATTACATGTCTGTAGCTAAATTTATAATTTACCACTTTGCCTGTTGTATTTCAGTTGAAAACAAGAACCATTGTGAATTCTCGCAGTTAAGGGACATGTTAATCAAGTAAGTGTGAGATAACTCAGTATTATTCTACCAACATTACATGCAAAATTAACAATTCGTGCATAATTTATTCAAACATAATTTATTTCTACCCTAGTACCTGTCTAATATAGACAAAGCTCTTGTCAGAGTTTCTATGATGTTTAATGGCGCATGTGTTAATTCTCTCTGCAGGACACACATGCAAGACTTAAAGGAAGTTACAGACACTATTCACTATGAAAGTTATCGCCGCAAGCGCTTGACCGAGGACAAACATGAACAAATCGTTCTACAAAACAATGTTGTAAACATGGATGACATAAATTGCCAAGAAAGTAAAATTTAAATGCAAACAGAGAAGAACAGAATGACCTCTGCACCAGGGCGCCTCGGTCATTTCAAACCGAGTGAGGTCGAGGAATATTAACAATTGACGTAAAATACTTGCTATTCTATATGATAACAATTTAGACTTTTGTTGCAATTTTGAATAACAGACATTTATAGCTTGAAAGTTTTTATATAATGTGTTTAAGAAATTCGTAGTAAGATACATGTAAATTCTCAACCAATTTGCTAAACTCGGAGATCTGCGCAAAACCAGTGAATAGTTTGGTTTTCCTTTTTTCGAACCCAGATTCTCAAGTGGATAATTTCTCCTTACAATCTCAATACATTGTCAAGCAGACAGGTGACGAGAATAAAGACAATCATCAGGCTGCTAGAGGATATTGTCTTGATGTACCACCAAATTCTAAGAACTAACAAAAGAAAAGTGTACCGCATTTATTTTGGAGAATTTCTTCTAGGAACTGAAAGGGTTTCTTGAAAAGATTGTTTTGGATGTCCTCGTGACCGTGTGTGAAAAACAAACCTCGTTATCTGGTGTATACCTACATCTAACAATAGGTAACAATATCAGTATTACCTGCACAAACACGACTGCAGGATTTAAGTTTCGTGAGAGTCAGTGGACGTTCAAACAGCGTTTCAGGAGTCATGATCCAATCCAGAGTCAAACCCATGACCACACTGTGAGCAGTTGACGTGAACTGTGCCTTGTCTAAGTTGTGGTTAGAGGTGTAGCCGTTAAAACAACCGGTACAACGAGGAAACCAAAAAAGCAAATTCCCGTGACGTAATTTTTTAAGAAAACAAATGGAATTAAACATGGTACAAAAGGACAAGGCTTTTCGCTTGCAGTCGGAATGGTGTAATGTTTAAGACTAACAAAACATTTGACGGCAAAATAAAAACGCGGCCATTGAAGTACGGTTATTGGAAAAAATGTATAAAGTGCTACGCTTTTTCGGGGCGTAAAATGTATTACATAATATTACATGAAACAAATTTATCTTTTTCCCTTTAGGCTTATGGTATGAATTTGTAAAATAAGTTAAACTCAAAGTTCTTATTGAAATAAAAATGCAACCTCGAAAAATCCCCCTGACTGGTTATTTGAGGCCGCGACTTTATTTTATTCTTCACTTCCCTATATATTTTGTCTACTACGTTTATACTTCGAGGATGATATATTCCAGTCGTAAGCATTTGAAAAAAAAAAATTGAATTCTCAATCATTGCAACATTAATAGCCGGGGATATTCATGTGGCAACGGTTGGTACGCAAGCGGAAAAATACATGGATTCATTTGAAGCACAAGCATGCTTGAAGAAATACAAAAGCTTGCTGACTTTATATTCATATAAAAACTGTTCACTTTAGAATTTGGAATCAGAATCTACCGAAACCGCATCAAAACCAGGACATTTTTGTTTCGATCGATTCGCTTATCTGTGTGTAATTAAACTGCAGAAACATCCGAGACTCGTCAGAAAAATTTCCTCTGGTGTAAATGAAGTTTGAGAATGCAGCGAGAATGTGCAAACATTTTCCAGTGGTCGCCTGATCCTAACCGAGCGCAAGATTAGAGTGATTGAAAAGTTGAAATGGTGTATAGAAAACAATTCATTAGCTCTATTTTTCGCAAGTTATTGAGCGAAAAGTCTCGTAAAAATGCTTTAGTCTTTTTCTTCGATTTTTCTGCTTAATAAACTGTCATGATATCCTAACTTTTAGTAAACTTCGCGACGCGCGCGCGCAAAAGGTAGGCCTGAATTGAAAAGTGCGCGCGTGCTGAAAAAGAGAACTAACCAATCAGGAGCAGAGAACTATCCCGAAATAAAGCCTTTGCGCTATGTGGATTATTCATTTCTTTTACGAGTTCAGGGGTAAACAACGCCTTCCTTCTTGATCGAATCATCATCTACACCGTTCTAAACCAATTAATGCACGTCGCCGTTCTCAATCTGTCATGTAATAGCAATTAATGACGCGATAAAGGAAACACTCATAACGACAGTAATTTTCTGTGAACCAACACGGGAAAAACCGCGTGTTAGTTTTCAGGAAAATTTCGTTACAATGGATAAGTTCATAACTTTTATGGGCTATGTACAAAATTATGTCGTACCTTCTAGACGAAATGGAAGCACTGAACGTGCTAGAGACATGCGAAAAGCAAAGATCATCTTCCGCAGGATGAGACTCAAGCTAGGCCCAAACTGAACAACAATGGCGGCCCTTCTGGAGAGGAAATGGGCGAAAGTGATGACTCAATGGAACAGGATAGAAAGTTACTACGCGGTGAAGTCGAGGAGGCAAGGTGCCTGCGACCCAAAGTGTTCGTCCAGAAGGAACAAGCGAAGAGATTCGCCGAGGAGACTGACAATTGTAGAAGTCAAGCGGTATTACCGCCTGTTGAGGCGGCTTCTACATTTAACTTAAATACAGCACACAACATATCTAGCAGTGGCGCCAAGGCTGCACAACGTGAAACTTCAGCGGCAAGTCCTGAAAAGCTGAAACAGTCCGAGGTAAACAAAAAGACTCGTTTTCTCAGGCATACCGCTGCCCAGGAATTGTTGCCTGGAACATCAAATCAACAAAATCAAGGCCAGAGTAGGAAATACCCAGGGAACAGGGATTTGCCCGATATTTTTTCAACCGAAGGCAAGCCGCTGATTCAAGTTAAACAAAGATCTATTCCTGGCTACGTACCCGCCAAGCGAACAACCAGTTGTCTTGTGGCAGACAATCGTAGCGTGGAACATTTAGCCAAAGACTGGATCCCCCCTGAAAAGGAAGATAAGAAAACTCGTCTGAAATTTCCAAAGTTAAAGAGAAAATCCAAAAAGAAGAAGAAAGCTGAGGTTAGTTACCGGCACCAAATTCGGATTAGGAAACCAGGAGCAGGATTCCTGGAGTCCTTCTGAAAAGTGCAAAATCCCTCACTGGCTATTATTGGTCTTTTAAGGAGGGTTCCGGGACTCCACATTTAACCCTTTTTAATCCGAATCGTTCGCGACTGTTGTTAAGGCTGGTAGCCTGGACCGGTTCAAAAGTAGGCTAAGGCGTTTATTTACTCACATATATTACTCTTATATATTTTAATCTTTTTAACTTCCATTTTAGGTACACTGTAAGGCTTTTAGCGACTTTTTACTTTTTACTAGGGCCTCTATTGAAAATCCATAGTTTTTAAAATGGTTTTAAATATACAGTGCATAGTTTTTGATATTTTTTAACTGTATCTAGTATATCCCAATTTTTCATTTTTATTTAGAAAAACGTCAGAGAGTCGACGTCGTGTTTCGCTTTTCAAGATTCGTTTTATAGAATTTCTTTGTATAGTGTTACTGACGGGCCATTGTTTTTTTCGAGGGGGAGGGTATAAAAATACTAAAAGAAATATTTGCAGGACCTAAAAAGACAAAATTAATTGTTTGCAAACAACATATGTATAACAAAACATAGTTTGCATTTCGAAAAAAATGATGCAGAGGTGCATCAACTTAAAGAAATGTTTGTAGAGGTAAATTTTTCACCCCCCCCCCCCCTCCAAGAAAATAATGGTCCGTCCCTCACCTAATCTTGAATAAATCTTATGTTATGTTGTTATCTTATCTTGTGAAAAGGTTTGCGCCGTGGAGCCCGAATGTGCAGTTAAGGCAGACGACAAGTCATCAGAGGAAAAGACCATTGGAGCTGAATGTAGAAAGAACATCAGCAATGAAACAAAACATGTACAGAGACGACAGCGACCCGGAACTGCACTGGGAAGGTGGATAAAGAAGCAAAGCAACTCTGTTGCACCAGCACCATTTGATGATTTGACCACTGACCCATGTGATGATGGCTCAATGCCAACGAAGAAAGATACCCTCGACAACAATTCATCAAAAGAGACTGAGGAGAAGAAGATTACGTCATTAGAAGGTAATGAGCCTTTTGTAAGATCTTGCAGGACGATTCTGGTGACTGAGAAAAAGGAGAATGTCAATGTGTTGACAATGACAAGAGATGCTAATGATGAAAAAGAATAAACCACTGAATGCAATGGTCACACGACACACATGAAAAAGAACTCACTGGAAATAACGGAAATAACGGAAATGTTGTTAATATGCTGGATAATGAAGCTGAACACGGCACAAGAAGGACTGTTACACCTGGATACGAAAACGAGGGGGAGAATGTCTCTGTGTTGACGATGGAAGGGAATGCAAATGGTGAAAAAGAGCCTGCTTTTGCACCTTACAAAGGTGTTAAGAAATTAGATAGAGAAGTTGAACACGACACTGCAACAAGGAAGGTTTCATCAGAACACAAACAAAAGCGGGCACCATCGTCGACAATCGTAAGTTCAGCGGATAAAAAAGAAAAAGAGTTACCATTTGAGAATGCAACATCTGAAGCTCAGACAAGTCAAGATTGTCCTGATAACACATCAGCTCATGTCTCCATGGGAATTGCGAGAGAACGAGATGTAATGGACGACCATTGGGACTCGTCATCAGTGAGAGCTGAGCAATGTTCAACTTCTGAGGCAGAAGGGCGTGGCCAGAAATATGCTCCAAGAAGGAAGCAGTTGATTACATTGGACATGAGAAATGGCAATTTTGAGCCTCCCACTGTTTTCAAAAAGACTTTTACTTCTCAGCCCGGCAAACCGGTATCGGTGCAGCAGCCATTAAAAAGGACCCATGCACCGCTAGCAGACGACACAAAGCTTACAGAACAAGAGCGCTCTATTGCGGAGAAAGAACTCGAAGGATCAAGGATGTTTGATTACAAGGAAAGCCTGCAGCGAGAAGCGGAGTCGCAGGACAGCGAAAAGAACTTTCAAAGTAAATGTAAACCAAAAAAGAAAGTTAGATTTAACCTGGATCAAGGAGCTGTGGGGGGCAAACCAGAGATTGGTACAAACTGTCCGGTGTCTTCCACAGCGCATAGCAGGCCTGAAAAAAAGCTTTCTACTTATATTCAACAGTTCCAGGCGCTTACTTATAATGACTGGTTACCAGGCACCAGTAGTGACCTTCTACCTCCTCTTCCCGATACCAAGCCAAAATGGCACGACGCGGGACCATGCTTGCCTTCTATCAAGCAGGAAAAGAAGCAAATGGTGGAGGACTTTCTTTCAAAACACAAAAGAAAGAAGGAAGTGGAATTAAAAAAAGATTTTGAAGGCTGGGGTGAACCAGAGCCTGAGCAGTTGACACGCTTATTGGAGAAACCCATTTCAGCACAACGTCCCCGCTACCCAGCACACTGGGATCCACTTCACAACGAAAGACCCCATGAGAGGGGTGGGCAAGGATATTGTTTAGGAGTTAATGAGAAGAAACCTGAAAGAAGTTTCTTGTCACATTCCTCTTCTGAAGGTACGCACATATTATAATTTCACCAAATCATACTGATTTGCCTTGTTCGGGGAACTTATTTCAGGTCATTTTATATTTAAATCTTTTAGAGTGGAACAGTCGAGATGAGGAACAAGATGTTATTTTCCCAAGAAAGTCAGAAATATGTCAAACTCCTCGAAAAAGTGTTTTGAATGTGGATTTTCCCTTCCGAGAGGATGATGGTAAAATGGAAGAACCTGCCACCTGGTGCAGAGCAAGCAGGATTTACAAGTCGTCTCCTTATCCTCTGTGCAAACAGACGACCGAGGACTTCAATATGGATTTGGAGGATGTCGAAAATGACTGGTTGTAAAACAACTGTTCCCAATTCATTTTTTTTTTGTACATTAGTTTTTTTTAACGGCACTAGGAATCTGATGCTGAGCATACGGCACAGCATCATTAATTAGTTTTCAAAATGACTGTTCCCAATAGGAGGATCAGTGAAAAATATTTTTTCGAAGTTTTCATTTATCTTTTTGTAATAATATTAAGTTTTTCGAGAAATAATAAAGAGCGATGTAAATACAAAAAGGGCTTTTATTCTATCTTTTTGTAATAATATAAAGTATTTCGAGAAATAACAAAGAGCGATGTTGTTACAAAAAAGGGCTCTTGATAATATTTTTCTTCCGCATTTTATCTTTTATTTAAATTGTAGAATAACCATTTCTCATATTTTAAAGGAAACAAGCACTTGCATATTTTAAGCTCTATTTATCTTAAACAATACCTTAATGACCCGATTTAGCGTCCTCGTTCCAGCAAGCAAGCTTTCCTTCAGAGTGTTTGTTAAGTGGATAAATCATTCCCAGTACATGGTTCAAAAGTGACTTTAGAATAATACGCTGGGAAGGAATAATACTTAACTATTAGTGGAAGAACATAGTACATGGCTACTAGAGTTAACAAGCCATCTTCCAATCTTCTGTGCAGACGGACTATACAGTCATTCTGCTGTATATTCAACTACTGTCATCATTTGCTTTACAGCCATTCATTCTGTTCTATATTCATACAGGAGAATGACTGTAAAGCGTCTGTTGCCAATAGAAGTATCACTGTTTAGATCGAAATATTGTTTTCGAAGTTTTTATTTTATTCTTTAATTTGTAAATTCGTTAAGTTTTGTTTTTAAAAAATCTGATGGTTTAATAATATTCTAAAGACCGGTCCGTACCCTAATTTTTTAGTCGTCTAAACGCGCCTATATGGCCCCGTTTTGATTTAACTGTTTCTCTACAAAAGTGCTCAGGTCTGGACTATTTTTTGACGGGTCCGTACCCAATGTTCTCTGTTGTGACTGTGAACGGGCTTTTATAATGGTCTGAACTTTTGCTATTCCTGTTCACTGTACCTGTTATGAGGAACAAAAAATTCACAGCGTTATCGAAAAGGTGAAACAATTGAAATATCTTAAGAGTAGTTTTAAACATGGGGTTATTTAGGTTTTTCTATGACGTACTCGTTCTTTGTTACTCGTGATATGTTGCAATCTTTCTGGTTGCAATTTGTGAGGTCTTTTTAACCTGTTATTTTGTTATTGGGAAATCAGTCTGCTCGAGAAACAGTTGGAGATTAGTTTTATATTGGAATAGGTGAGATTTTTTTTGGGACATTTCTACAGGAAAAAATAGAACTTCCTGATCTGTTCACCAAGGCAATGCGGAATCACGAGCTGTTGAGACAACAGAAGCCTTTGCTTACATTTTGCATTTTGATATTACTATCATGCGATCAGTTTCCCGTCTACCATTCAATCCGGCTATTTATTCTCTCTAGTCAGAGAGCAGGTTAAAATATATTGCATTTAAGAGTTAAGCTTTTGATTTCATTTGGCTTCAACGTTTCTGAGAATCACAGAAGGGTGATAAAGTAAAGTTCTCAGTTACAGCAATGAGTGAGAACAGTATTAGCATTGCACTGAAGAAACTGTTTTAAAAAGGTTACAATTAAAAATAGTTAAAAATGTCATAAATTAAAAGCCACTGAAATAGTTGCATGTACAAATTATGTGCTAAGCTTGAGAATTGATTTCTTTCAGATTTATTAAAGGGTTATTGACAGGTGTTTTAGAGCTCAGTACGCTACAATAAAAACAAAACAGCTGATGAAAAGGCTTTTTATACTTACCTGTTAATAAGCCTTGTACTTTAGTTACATAGTGAATCTATATCCGAAGATTTTTATTCTTTTTTGCAAATGGCAGTACATTAATTTAGTTAAACAACGTTTGAGCGTGTAAAGAAAGCGATGAATTAATTGCAGGCTTTACTTCAGCCGGATTCCGCCCCATGATCGTCCTCCAATCTGCGAAAATTTCTTTAAACGCCAACCATAAACGTACGTTTCGGTATCTTTAAAAATGTTTGAAGTTATGAAAAATAATTTAATCTTGGATCGTAAGGCAACTGTATACTGTATGGGTTAGAATCAGGATTAAAAGTTACTTAGAATTCGCATGTCAGTAATAGCACTTATATACATATTGTTAACTGGAAAAGTAAATAACATAAATAACAAGTAGGCAACCAGCGATGTTGTGGGGCATGAAGAAAACTCGCCACATGTTTCTTTCTTTTTTTCTAAGCCATGTATTGTTTTCTTCTGTTGCTGGTGGCTCAAGTCCTTACGCCGCTATCTTGAAGTGGGCGAAAAAATAATACGCAAATCGGTGAGATATCCCTCATTTCGTAAGTGAATATTCCTACCAATTGGCCATTATCGAGCTCTTACAGCATCCTCGCACCCATTCCCAGTAAAATGCTCTAAAGATTAAGACAGATACTGTGTAATGTTTTCGATTACGATATAGTTCGTAACGATCTTGAGCGCCTGCAGTTCAACTTAAACCAACTTTAAACTTTGAACGTGCAAACAGACTATCACGCGACGTTATTCACATAACTTAACTCTTTAAAAAAGTCGCTTGTTATCTACTTATTTACATTCATTTCTTCACTTGCAGTTATCTTCTATTTTTCAATTTATATTACACACAGACCATAGAGTCCTTTTGCAGGATTCACTTTTCTAATTAGCAAGTCTGCAATTTTAGTCAATTGCACTGTAACTAATTATCGTATAACGGGGCCCACGCAACGTAAGAAGCGATTGCAAAATCTTTTACGTAAACGTATTTTAAACCGATCTTACTACCAGTAAGATTTCAATACATCACGTGGATATCACTATATGTGTCCGTAGCACATGCATGAGTCTATTGTTAAAAACTACGTCAAAGTTAATTCTTTTACTGCGAATAACTTTTACCACCAGTTAGCAACCTAGTAAAGGTTACACTAAATTGCCTGTCGATCCTTTTCAATAAAGACAGGTGATACAAGAAGACCTTTATTGTAACAAAAGTATACAGGATTATAGTTTGTGAACCTACAAAAAAACGAGGGATTAGACCCATCGATTAACCCTATTAACCATCCATTCATAGATCGATAAAATGTCATGTTTACCGACAGGTACTGTTGGTTTCATAAGTATAAAAAAGCCGTTGAATATCAGTAATACATTGGAATTTTTGCAGACCGTTGTTCAGTTGTAACGCGACCTTCGTCTTGTGTTAGTTTTGGGCTGGAACAGAAAGAGAAAAGCATCAGTTCTCTAACAATGCCTCGATCATTTACTATCAGGAGAAATATCAGAAAGTATCCAGATGTATCAAAAACTATAGGTAAGGGTTTAATTTCCTTAAGTGTTTGTGTACCCTATCATTCAAGTTAAGCTGTGGTAGTATAGAGGGAGCCGTTCGAAACTGTTAAAGAGTTTGCAACACCGGATTAATTTCATATATCTTGAGATTCAAATCAAAGTAGTAACCCAAATAACACAAGACTATGCATGGCTTACGAAGTATTTGGCACTCGCAGTTTGATTTGTGATCCGTCCAAGCCATAATAAAGGTTTTACTGAGTAAGTCGAGCCTGAAAATCAACTGTTTCCATCATAAAGCAAAGCAGTAAATTGTATTTTCTTATATATAATTTCCGCACGAGTGCGGAACAGTAATTTGTGAAAAATCTGAAAAATCAAACGCTCTACTGTAATCTATAACATCGTTGAATTTGTTTTCGCTTCCATGCAGTTATTCAGGGACTGAGCAGCCTCAGTTTCTCAGCTCGATTCTAAACTTAGATCGCTATATTTATCTAGATTTCACTTGGACACAAGTAGACGCAAGTGATCAGCTTGCGACTGCTTGCAAATGGCAACATTACTTCAGTTCTTTTTCTGAATGCAGGGAAGACTGAAACTAAGCGAAATGCAATGACTTCAGAAGAAAAAGCCTCACGTGAATCAAGCGTCGAGGCTCTCAGAGGAGCAGTCAGTCCAATTAAGGAGACAGACTTTAGAGAGCAGTTGCCGGAAGTAATCACTTACGAATGCGCCGATGATCTTCCTTTTTCCGTCAGCAAAATTCTGGCATTGCCCACCACCCCTGACAGGAAACGTGTTCACGGAGAAAAGCTCGAAAAGGCCAATGATCCTACAAAATACGACTGCCCTTATTGTGGAAAAGTCTTCAAAACTAAGTACACTTTTGAGAAGCATATGAGAATGCCCGAACATACAAGTGAGCGACCATTTGCTTGTCCAACTTGTGGAAAAGGTTTTCGACTGTCCAGCACGCTGTGTCGACACAAGATTACCCACACCAATCAGCGACCATTCAAATGTCAAATCTGTGAAAAAGCATTTAACCGACACTCTACGCTGACCACACACTACAAAACGCACAAGAATCTGGTGACGAATGACACCCAGGTTACCCAGCAGCGTTATGACGTTGCAGATTGGAATGCGAGTGGCAGCTCGACTATCACTATAAATCAACGTGCCTGGTTCAATCCGATGAATTCACTTTTGTTAGCTAGTAATTGTAGCCAAGATTTACATTTTCCTAATAAACTCTTATTACATTAGCATGTTACTCTAAATTGTGACTAGCATTACTACACCGGCAAATCCTAAAAGATATTGTCAAGTAAAAACAAGTTACTTAAACAAAGCATTAAAAGAAATGCAGTTCCTTTTTTCCGGGTAATTAGTAAGGAGAAGTAACAAGGCCTTTACATGTTACGTATGCTACCCACACTCAGGTCTCGTTTACATGAAATTCTTCTCAAATCTCTGACACATTCATACTGTTGTCATGTGGGTATTCTTTTATCTTTAATTCTTTGGGAATTCGCTCACAATAAAGTTTACAAGATTTAACTTCTTAAGCGAGGATTGGTGGGAGAGGGTTGGTGGTGATGAAATAAGCTTTCGTCTGGTGTAAATATCCATAACAGCTGTAAACAGCTTGTATAGAACGAAGGGTTTGAAAGTCAGAACTCTTGGCAAGGGAAACAACAAAAAGTTCTTCTTCAACAATTCCTTCTAAGCAGATTGAGAATATTTTTATACTCTAAAACCAGTTGTATGCTCAGAATATCGACAGAGAAACGAAGCTCACAAATATCTTGCAATAAATGTTAATATTTTAATTTGTACTTTTTTATAAAGTCATTAAACATGATTAAAGTCAACATTTTCAACTATTGAGCGTGAAAGGAGCATCATTTATTGAAGCAAAATCGCTCGGCGCATTCCCAAACCGCAGTCAAAACGAATAACTCATACGCTTATGAATTCGCAGATGAACTTTGCATTTTCTCAGCTGGCGTCTCATATCCCTTGATTTAATTTGATTTTCTGTCACCCACAATAATTCTGCGGTCTCATCTTCAGCGAAAACCTTTTTATCCAGAAAAGTACATAATTGTCTGTGCTGCAAATAATTAATACGACTGTTAACTGACTCGCCCAGCCTTACTGATCATCTCTGCTGAGAAATTACTATTGGTGGTTCGGCGGCAAACCGAACTAGAAAGAAGAACACTCAGCGTAGTCCGCTTAGCTTGATCCTTGACATGATTCTTCCGTCATTCCTGGTGCCCAGTCTTTATTTACCGTGTATGCATAATTAGCGTACAGCATAAACATATTGTGAATCCATCAGTGCAATACAGTTGTTGTTATGAGAATTATTTACTTGTGGTAAAGAAATTTCCGTCTGTCGGTTATTGTTTAAATGTAGATCGCCCAAGGTCGTCTTTGAGAGAAGATTTCCAACTTTATGCGGTTTTTTGTATCAGTGAAATTAAGCAAACTTTTCCCCGATCCGCTAACAGAATAAATACATATAGCCAAAAAATAATTAAGAGAGTAAATAATTAATATTTGTTAATTTCGACTTCAGGGATTTCGATCGCTTCAACAGTTTTAAGCATGTGTTGTTTCTAAGTCATCAAAGAGGACTAAACAATGAAACTTGAGAATAAAAAAGGAAAAGAAAAAACGCCAAAATAAAACCGCCACATAGCAAGAGGGGCGTCCCTTTGTTTTCCCAAACCGACCTGCTCAAACATTACATATTTATGACGTTTCGTGTTGACCAGAAGCTAGCATTTTAGAATCGATCGTGTTATTGCGACTTCAATTTCACAAAATGCTGCTTGGTAACGGGCTAATATCACACAGTTACGGCCCAGGTGTAAGATAAGTGATATTTCTCGTGAGCTCGTTAGCTCGTTACCACCTGTTTCGACACAAAGACTAGCTTTATTTACCCCACATTAATAATTTACCCTGTGCCACTTTCCTGGGTAGAAAGTTAGCTTGTTAGGGCTTGTTATGTTTCAACCTATTTTTTCGCCTATGGCAACGAGAAACGCTTGGTGTGTGTAGCTATCACGGAACCAAAAACTCAGCATAGAGATGCTAGCTGAAGAGGATGTGACTTAAACTTAAGCTGGCATGGATGTTTGGTCTGGGCACTTCAACTTTATTTGAGAGCACAACCGTCTAGCGACTCGCCCTTTGTATTGTTTACAATGCTCAACATGATGAGAACGTTGATTTTCCTTCTACTGGGAACGGCGGCCTCTGCAAATTTGCAATTTTCCTCGCCAAGATGCGACCAAATTTCTTCTTCCAAGTTAAGTTTTGTCGTGGAATGGTGGGGAATAGATCCTTACATAAACAACCCTACGGACGATTCGAGCAAGCAGCCAACGAAAGGTCTAGTATGCGTTTGTATATTCTAGATAACCTATTATTTTAGTTTCAGTTTGTAACATCCGATTCTTTTACCAGATGTTGCCGTAACAGACATCAAGCCAAAACATCATTGCTTTTAGTCGTCAGCTACACTGACATGTGAATATTCACCTTGACATTGCGGAAATTTTCCTAAACCCTGTGAAAACTTAGCTTGGCATTAATTCACTGAGCCAAAAGATAAATCACTTTTGGCATCCTACTGGGGATTTTAAATAATTTCAAGAACTCCTTGCTATATCTTTACGATCGTTACTTTCCGCACCCCAGATATGGCTTAAGTAGTTAATTTTCATATTTACATCTCCCCATGTTTGCCATGATGTATTTCGTTTAACAACCTTGACTTAAACGACAGTTTTGCGACTGAAGTTAATTGTTCTCAGCGGTAAACTCAAAGCGTAAAAATAGTCAGTAATCGCAAAGTTCGGTCTTCCTGCGAGTCTGTGAAACCTTTAAGATACATGCTGGCAATCGGTGGGCTTGCCCAGCGACTTTAAAAACAAAAGGCTCAATTATGCAAATATTTCTTCGATATTTTACAAAATAGCTCTGTTTCTCGCAGCAGCAAGCCGGTTACAAATTGTTTGGACGCCAAATTTATGGCCTAAACAGCACTTATTATAAGATTTTTATGTGTGAGGTTTACAGTAAGATTAAAAATACACTGTCCATCAAAACTTAACGATTTCAAACTGACGATAAATACGACTTAAAACAAGAAAAACTGTTAAAATTGTCACTTTATAGTAATATGTTTTTCGATTTAATCTGACTGCAACACAAAGGTGGCTAATATTCAAAAAACAGTCTTTGTTTTTACTGAGAAACATGTTTTGTTTTGTTTTGACTAAGAGACATGTTTTGTTAAACAAAAATTGACAGTTCAATTAAGCTTCAGGCTCTCAGAAGATATTTCTATAGAAACTGGCCTTTTAACGGGATTCATGAAAAGATTTTTCATAAATTTAGAAGATCGTTAGACAGTGGACTGATCAGAAGCCAAAAAAGGCTGGTATTGCATGTGGTATTGGTGTGTTTTGACACATCACATTGTTCAATGCAGACACAACTACCTGCATAAGATGTTAATTATGTTTCACAATTTCTACTCCTGTCCCGAAATAAGCAATACACTCAAAATTAAATATTTAAAATTAAAAAAGTGAAAACATGATGAGAACGTTGATTTTAAACCCTAACTAGATTTTAACCCTAAATCTAGCATTTTCTGCCGGAAATGACCAGAGCTTTTTAAGATCTTTCTCCTTCAAACATCGTCTGCAAGGGTTCCAAAACCAGTCAGTGAAGTCGATTAACAGCAGAAACTCTTATTAATACATTATTAATGTCTGAAGATATAAATTAAGCAATATAAATGATAGGCTCAGTTTTCAGCCGTGGGTTTTTTAGTGCGCCCGCAATCCTCCCCACCACTGTCCCACCAGGAGGGACGAAAGGTGATTATACAATGTCATCTTGAGATGGAGACTGGCTCAGAAAATATCAACCTCATTCGCAGGACCCCTGCTCTGTTTGGTTCAAATCAAACTAAAATTACAGACTTCAAAAACAAAAAAATAAGAAATCTCTCGAGCCAAATGTAAAAGTCGCTCCCCAGCTATATTGTTATATAACACAAGCTGGATGGCGGGCATGACTGTTTGCGGAGGAAGACACTTCATAAATAGACGTTTGGGACAAGCCAAGACTTTTAGAACACGCCTTCTCAAATTCTCTGAAGTAGTCTTTCTCAGTCACATTTAACGTACTTACTCATACAACTTAAATTCTATAACAGGCCTTCTGTACGAACTACTTCAAAGTATGATCAAACCTCACTCCAGGATTTCCTACAAACTGACAGAGGTGAAGAAGTTCGTAAAAGCTTCAACTCAGCCATCAAACAGCTCTGGGAACGTAACTATTTCCTTGCCTGTCATGATAAAAACGAATGTGAGGACGAATGAGGATGATCCATGTGAGATAAAAGTTTATCTCTCCAAGGGACCGGCCTACATTGCTAAAAGGAACCAGATGAAGCCGTTAACACAGCTTGGGCTTTCGTTTATTAATGGCGGTCAGATCATCGGCTTGACACTCATCTTAACAGTTATATCCGGGGTATTTATTTGGATACTGGTGAGTATAACAAGATGACTATTTTTGTAGTTCAGGTCATTAAATCATGTTTCCACCATATACAGTCAACTCTCGCCTTGCGGACACTGCCGCCCCGCTATTACGGACTTTCGCTATAACGGACACTGAACGACGCCCCGAGCGTGTCCGCGATAATGAGAGTTGACTATATTTCTGTAGTTCAGTTTATTAAATCCTGTTTCCACCTTAGTGGAACAAGAACTGGTTATTTAAAATCGAGGCTGTACTGGTACATGGTCATAATTTTGCAAACAACGAATTTTCTTTAAACGTGTATTAAAAAGTTTGTGTCAGTAATATAAAATTATGTGTTACCTTGTTGCCCAGAAATAGAACTGTAATGTTTGTCGTCTTTTAACATTTTGCTTAAAAATAGAAATGGGAGGTGGCCTAATGGTAGTGCGCTGGATCGGGCGGACTGGGTGCTAGTCCTAGCTACTGCTAGGGTTATTACATTGTTCTCTTGGGCAAGACATTCTCACAGCGCCCCTCCCCACCCATATATATTGTGATGGGTACCGGCGTATTTAAAGCTGGGGGTAACACAGCGATGGATGAGCATCCCATCCAGGGTGGAGTAGAAACACGCTTCATTCTACAGAAACTGGCTTAAACACCAATGCCTATGGGACACTTGGCCCGTGCAGTCTTTACCTTTTGATAATCGAAATTAAGACAATCGTCGGTTTGTTACAGGATAGCAACAAAAACCCTGTGGATTTCCCGCCTTCCTTTATACGCGGTACGTGGCAAGGCTTTTGGTGGGCTTTCGTTACTATGACAACTGTTGGGTGAGTAGTAGTCTCTACTACCTTAAAGGGACTGTGTCACGGATTCTAGCCAAATTTAGGCATGGGAAATAACCATCAAATTCGGTAAAATATAAAAAAAAAAACTTTTAAAACGGTGAAGTAACACTTCAATTACACAGCAAATACAAAAGAATTAGTACGGATGGCAAAAACCGACGAAGATTAAAATGGATTGCAATAGGGATTTTTGAAATATTGGTGGGATGAACAGTTTTTAAAGTTAATCTCGTTTGCTAGTATCTTTAAATTATAACGCCCAGAAGGGAAATGGGAGGCACATTTGGTTGCAATGAAGCTATAAGGTAATTTCTTAGCAAACATTGAGCTTCATAACAAGTATTCGGCAAAACTTAATGGGAAAATAAACCTAACTCAGCCGTGACACAGTTCCTTTAAACATTGTTATTGTTAATGTTGCGTTTAAAATTATAAACCAATTATATGGACTTGTGTTGTAACTGTAAAGGTTTTTTTTGTAGTTATGGAGATACTGCTCCCAAGTCTATCCCTGCACGGTTGTACAGCATTCTGTGGATGTTGTTAGGAATGGTGGCTTTCTCAGTTCTCACAGCCAACTTCACAAGTTCCTTGAATTATGAGATTGAATCAGATTTGAATCTCTTTGGTAAAACGGTGAGTTAACTTTTATACGGTTCAAAGCCCAAGTCTTGGCCTCGTGTGACACTTAGTTCACGAAAGAGATATATAAAAATAAAATAAAATAAAATAAAAGAAAGAAAGAAAGAAATCACTTTATTTAAACCTCCAACTGGCAGGGGCTGACAAATTGGCTATATACAAACCACCGAAGACAAATCCATCTAGTGGCGGGGAGGTGAATTTGAACCCGGGGCCTCTGGATTACAAGTTGAGTACACTACACTAACCACTAGGCCACGCTGCCTCCCGCCTCCTCCCACCTTTTTCGCAGTATAGATCACCCCGCCGTCATCTGGTAGTTCCGTGATAACGAATCAGTTATTTTTCTGTCAGGTTGCAGTATTAAATGGGAGTTTGGCCAGACAAGCAGCTGTTGCAGAGGGTGCAAAGTACAAGGGTAAGATTACCAACCAGTTTCTAGTTTGTTTAATAATTACTGAGCAAAATGTACAGAGATCTCTGTTAATAAAACTCAAGAAATTTACTTAATAAAACGCTTACAATTTTAATAATACAACTCTAGAATTTACTTGACGAGATGACATCAACAACAAGTAGCTGTACGGTATTTACACGGACACTGCTTGGCCACATGACAAAATGTTAGTATCGCGCGGGTAGTGATACGATGTATACGTACCATCATGTAAACAACAACAAAATACCCGTTAGTAACCTCCAATTGTGTAACACCCCAGTAGGGAGTGGCCGCAGATGCTCTGGGCTAGAGAGTGTCGCTTCTTGATACGGAAAAACAGAGAGTTTTCAAGTTGCACCGATTCCCTAAAAAAGAAAAGGCTTGACCTTTTTTTATATACATCAGTAGTTATGTTTCTTTTATAGTTCACGATTCTTTGGCGTCTAATTTCTTTCCTATTAGCATTTAGCGACATTGATGCCATGATCACTGCACTGGCTGGAGTAAAGAACCCAGTTATAAACGGATTTCTGCTAGACAGACACGTGGCCGTTTCGTCACTCAAAAAGTTTAAAGATAACTCGCTGGAGATAGGAAGGACTGTGGACTACGATTATTACATTGGAATGAGCATCATACCTCCACACAACTCAACTCATATTTGTGAGATGATAAAGAAATGCGCAGATGACGTTGTGCATAGCGAAGCCTTTGAATTAACAGCATTGAAGGTGAGTTTCCGAAAACAAACACGGGTACAAACATCCGGGAACACATGTCAGAGCCGCTGTAGTAGTATTATGCATGCTCTTAGAGCGGTTTTCACTTGAGTGTCGAAAGTAATTCGCGTTTGCTTTGGTTTTGCATTACTACGCTTTGTGATTGGTTTAAAAAACTCGCGCCACTTTTTTAACCAATCAGAAGTGAAACCAAAACCAATCGTGACTCGCTCGCACACGTTTTCCCGCGCTTCGTGCCGACTTCATGTATTTGCTTCGAGTTTTGATTGGTTCACTGGATAGTTTGCGTCCTTTGTGATTGGCCAGAGTGATAATTTTGGTTTTGGTTTTACGACACTCAATTGATAACTGCTCTATTAGTTGATGTTAGGACAGGGAAGAGCAAACCGTCGGAACTTTTTTCCGCTGGGAGGTTAACACTTAGCTTATGATTGAGCGACAAATGGCTACCGTGACAATGACTGTTTTCCGTGTGACAAAAATCTCTCGTGATGTGCTTCGCATTGAACACGAAAAACTTCCACAGTTAAAAAGACCTTTCGAGAATTTTTTCTGTTACCTATTCTTCACTGTAAATCCTGTTTAACTGGAGAAACGGACGCTCTTCCACTCTGCTTGTTAGTTACAAGGCAAACACCACCTCATTTCCACGTCTTTCCTTAAAAAAAAATTCCACTCTGCTTGTTAGTTACAAGGCAAACACCACCTCATTTCCACGTCTTTCCTTAAAAAAAAGAGGTCGGGGGAAATAAAACGAGTTACTTAATCTTTCTTTTCATTAGCACTTGAAACTAAACAGCGGTCTTCCCCCGAGAAAATGTATTTTTTTCTCGTGATCAAAACTAACAAAAAGGAAACTAAAAAAAGACGAATAGGTAAATTTGCATTTCTACTTCTAAGAAATTGTTTGGTTTTTCCATTGGTGTCCAACAAATATACTGTCCGAGACCTAGTGCCCGCAGATTGAGAAAGTGCAAACGTTTGCACGCGTTTTGTTCACAACTGATTCACAATTCGTTGTGTCATGTTCTTATTGTAGGTTTTGTCTGTCTCCGTTTCTGTGGTGGAAAACAAGAGCGAGAGTACAAGTTTATTCGATGATTATGAATTTCTCATTATTCTTCTCGCATTGTTCGCCGTTCTGGTCGGTGGTGGCCTTATATGGGAATATTTTTACTACAAGCCAAAGATGGAACGTCTGAATAAAGTCAATTCGAATGGTGAGTGTTTTGGTTTCTTTCCGCGCTAAGTTTTACCTCTTTTAGTCGTTTTACAACTTGTGGCATGGTGTTGATTGGTCGAGAGCGGTGGTCGTCGAGTTTATAGACAATTCTTAAACTCTGTTCCGCTTAGCACCGGGAAATCAAGTCAGTCTTATTCTTTCTCGAATATAGAAAAGAGCCCCCCCTCAGAAAACGTTTTTCTATTCGAAATTATTATCGCTACTTTACGATGTATGTTTAGCAGTGTTGAAAAATGCAATTTTCACTTTTGGGGCGAAATTTCTGAGTTTTTCTATCGATGTCATTGCAAAAAAAACTAACAACATCCGTCCAAAGCCTACAATCTTTGGGGTTGTATATGTCAGTGTTACTTAATCTCTTTCTCAGGATAGCTTCTACATCTACCCTAAAAAATCCGTGGTTTAATAATCTTACATAGCATAGAAATGATACGATTAGAGGTCCAAAAACTTACAGTAAAGCCACTTGATAAGGCCTATTACAGAAAACCAATTTGAACAACTTCATTTTGCGAGTGAATACCTGCAGAAGTTCATAATTGTAAAAGTCTACGCCTCTGGTAATTGGTCTCGTGCATCAGTTTCGTGGGTAGGCTATTTTTAGACTGCTTTTTCCGCGAACTTGTAACCAATCGCGTTGAAGTATTTTTAAATGCACGCCTTTGGTTAGTTGAACAAATTGTTTGAAATAGAGCAAGAAGCAGAACTGCAAAAAACTGCTTCTGATATTATACACTGTAATAACCAATAATGTCTTTTTGCTTCTTATTCTCTTTTTTCATACAACGCAGAAGACTTTGAAATGCAAGGAGTTGACGGAAATAAGGATTCAGACAAAGCGATTCTTTTGTCAAACGAGGTAGAAGATTTGTGCGAGGAGTGCAGGGCTAAAGTAGAGAACATTATGAAGGAGGAAGGCAAACAACGACTACAGAGCATGCAGACTGTGATAAGCCCGTTTGACGGGTTCTCTATTATCGGCAATCAGCTTAGCTCCATCCCTGGAGTTTCTTCTATCAGGAAGATTGGCTCTGAGCTGCCTTACAATGTTCAAAACTTAACGAGAAAATCCAAAAAGAACAGACAAGTGGATGGACAGCAGACATCACCCACGTAAAAAGAGTTGTCTATACGTAGGCACACAATTCCAGGAATTGCATTTGCTTCAGTTATGAGAGGAGGACCAAGGCCAGACCAATTAAGGCCAAATAACTTGTACACGATGAATTAGCCGTCTTCGAGGAAACATACTTAGATATGTACACCATAAATAATCACGTTATCACTTGAACACAACACTGCGGATTTAAGTCCATTTTCGGTGATAAATAGGAAATATTTGGCTTGAAACAGTGCTACAAAGTGCATTGCGCCTATGTATTGCGCCTATGTGATCTATTTGCCATTTTCTTTATTTTGTTAATAAATTCAGGTAGCCCTGTTGTGGTTAGCAAGATAGAACCTTATTTTCTATTGGCTGTCCAAGTTAATCACATTGGGCCAATCACAAACAACGGAAATAAAGTAATCATGAACCAATCAGAATAAGCAAGCGCGAGACAGCGCTTGTAAGACGCGTTTGAAAACGATAAGACTTCCTTTTATTATTAAGAGGAGAACGTTCCACGAGGCAAAAGAAACATTTGGTTACAATGGCTACTCGTGACAGTCAATAGGAAACTACAACAAGGAGTCTTGATTAAACAATTAATAGCAGGACAAAGAAACATTGAGGCTAATAAGAGATCTGTATTTTTGCTATACACTAGTGTATTTTGTATATTTATAAATGCGACCACTTTCCTTTTTTTAAAAAAAACCTGTTTGTGCTGGATAAATTAACATTTCATTATTTATAATATTTTATTATAGCACACAGATAAATATAATATTTGTTTTATTTGTAATGCACGTGTCGTAAACGTATTACAAGTGCGTAAAAACTTAATAAGGTTGTCAGTTACTTGTTATAAACCGACTGCGAGGGCTGTTCTGGGAAAACATCGATTGAGGTCTGTGGGGTCCATACGAGAAAAACCGAAAACAAAATTTTTCCAGTACAGACCACCTTTTTCCCAGGGTCCTCTATAGTTTTTACGTGAAGCGTGATTGAGGCTATTAATTTGCCGTGAAACGTGATTTTGGCTTTTATTTTTTCCGTGATTCGTGATTCCCAATTTTAAGATCTTTTTACGTGCGCGTGAACACAATTTTTAGCTTAAACGTGACCCGTAAATAGGGCTTTTCCACAAGTTGCTCGAGATTTCCCAAAAGTTTCCCGTTATTTCTCAAAAAGTTGCTCAAAAGTTGCTCCAAAAATTCTAAAATGTTGCTTAGATTAAAAAAGGTTGCTCGAAAGTTGCCCAATAAAAATCCAAAACGCTGTTTCTAATTTAAACAAGAACATTGAGAAGCTTGAGAAGCTTAAAATCGGGCGCTTTGCCTTGAAAGGCAGGGTTCAGTACAGCAGAAACCACGAAGCAGTTACTTAAGTTAAGCACTCAGTCCGACTGTGTTTGTGTAAGTCACAGGGCTTGCATGAGCTGTATTAGTGTGCATAATATTATATCTAGAACGTTGTCGAGATTGCATTATTACTTAAAGACATGATGGTTTCAATTTATAAATGTATCTCACACAATACAAATAAACGATTGAAGTAGACGAATAGACAATGTAAAGTTTTAAGACTTAGCAAAGTGCAGTGTATTGGTAATACTGTAAGGTGCGGTTTCACCTGAAGGTCGTGTGCTTTTCGGTATTTTCCAGGCATTGCACTTTGATGGGACAGTACTACAACTGTTTACCGGGGAACTACTATTGTCAAGAAAATGATCACAACTTGTTGATGAATGATTGAACATTTGTTTCATACCATTACTGTAATAGCAATTGATGAAGGCTTTTAGTCCTGAACCAAAGTATAAGGACTGGGAAATACTGAAACCCATTATCAGCCACCTTAAACGGAAATATCTTGTTGGTGTTTCAAGGAATCCAAGGAAACTTCACTCATCCCATGTATCTATGTATTGCGGTATTTTGTAATTTTTTGAGTGATTTTTGGGGATGTTTGGCAGGTGATAGTTTTTTTTAAAAGAATTAGTAAAATTTAGACAACTAAGAAATATTGAAAATTTAATGTGAATTTAACATTGGAATTTGAAGTTAGAAATTGGCAGACGGACACCAAACAGCCCCGTGACATCCTGGAGTGTTTTTGCATGGGGGTCAACTGTGTGATGATGTTTCCATTTTTTTCTTCAATCCCCACTGATAAAGAACTGTTGTTGGTGTTATGTTGGTGTTATCACATGTCAAGCCTTTAACAAGGTATGAAAGAACACAAGGATTTAAATTATTCTGGTGCTCAATTTTTGCGTAACTAAAATTAATGTTACTCAAATTCCTGATGGATTCTGTCTTAAACTGTTACGAGCTTAGTATTTCCAAATTATTGCATGTCAATGTAAGGCAAGACAAGACATGCCTTGGTTCTTATGTAATTCTCTTAAAAACACATAAGATATTGACTATAATTTTGTCTGTGCTATGGCAATTCACAGTGGGGTGGTCTTGATGTGTCTTTAACTTGTAGACTGGACTGGACTAGTAAAACGCGGACTAGTAAAACGCGGACTTGTAAAACGCCTCTAGACACTTCGAATTCCTTGGCCACAATCATCTTACGGCTCTCTTCAATACATAATGTCTCAAAAAAACAGTAACCTCAGAAAGAAGTCAGAAGCAAATAAGGTCGAAAGACCGAATTTGAACATATAACGGCAAATGTTCTAATGTCACGAACGTAGGAGTCGTGTAGGCCCGTCACCTTTATTTACCACATACTGCCCCCAAATTAAAACAGTACCCTCAGAAAGAAGTCAGAAGCAAATAAGGTCGAAAAACCGAATTTAAACATTTAACGGCAAATATTCTAATGTCACGAACGTAGGAGTCGTGTAGGCCCGTCACCTTTATTTACGATTGACTGTTGATTTCTGGACGGGCCCCGTTCTACCTCGTGCGAGCAATAAAAACGACTGCACTCAACAGACGTCAAGTAGTGGAAAGAAAGAAACATATGCACACAACTCATAGCATCAATCCCGTTGTTTTAGTAGGGGTTTGCAGAACGAACATGTGCTATACTGCAAAAACATCTCCACGCTAAAACAGACCATAGAGTGCTCAAAAAAGCTAGAAATATGCCGTCGAAGAAACACACAAGAGCTTCAAACACAAATTGTTTCACTCGCTAAACCGTTTAGTTTTATCCGATTTACAAGCGCTTGTTTTACAAGTCCGCGCTCTACAAGTCCGTGCTTAACAAGCCCTCGTTTTACAAGTCCGCGTTTTACAAGTCCGCGTTTTACTAGTCCGCGTTTTACTAGTCCGCCTTTTACAAGTCCGCGTTTTACCTGAGTCCGCGTTTTACTAGTCCGCGTTTTACAAGTCCGCGTTTTACTAGTCCGCGTTATACTAGTCCGCGTCTTACAATTCCGCGTTTTACTAGTCCGCGTTTTACTAGTCCAGTCCAGTCCTCAAAATACAGTATGCCAAAACTCCCCGCCCTCTAAAGATAAGTCCTTGACGGTTCTTGTCGTTTTTCGGTGCCTATATATTCATCTTCGGCATCTTTCTCATCCACCTCTCGTTCTGTCCTGTGTCTGTCATCACACGAAAGAAAAGCTGATTCTCAAAAAATCTGCCACAAAAGGAAATTGACAAAAACAATATGAAAACCATATATCGAAAGTTTCTTATTCTAAAATTTTATCATACGTCTTAATTCAGAGCTACAAAGAAGTTCCTCCTTTTGAGTTATTGATACTGTTCTTACAGTACCTCTTTCCACTAGCGAAATTTTATAAAATTCCTTCGCAGCGAAAAGGTAGCGCGAATCCAGAACAGACTCCAATCGAGAGTGGGTTAATTCTAGATTACTATTAATTAACTATTACAACATTCATTTTTAAAATAGTTTCCCAAGCCGACTAAGCTAACTAAACGTCGAGTGTATCTTTCAGTAAACAAGACATGCCGTTGTGACGCCGGAAATCCAGCTCACGCATACTATACCCCGTGACTCACGCAAACCTCCGACTTACGTGCTACTACAGTCATTCCTTTCTAAACATTTTTTTTTTGACCACCACCGTACCTTTCTACCCAAAAAACTCATGAAACCGCCCGGTTTTAACCTGTTTTAACCTTTCAAAAATTAGAGCGTTCGAAACTAAATAAGATCCGTAATCACAAACAACATACAGCCGTTTACCAGCACTCTTTAAAACTCCTGAAACCCTTCAAAATCAGGCAAAATAAATCTTTGAAATAACCTTTATCAAAGTTTCTAATTTTTTATTCAGTTCTATAAAATGCCTTTCATACACTACTGTCAAACAAAAATTTCAATTTCCTCAAAGTTTCAAGACAAAAGAATAACAAATATTTCGTGCACAATGTAATTTGATTAAGCCAATATTATCACGTCTAAAAATACTTCAAGCAATTCAGTGAAAACCCGTTTTTTTTTTCGTATCAACGAAAACCACTTTCGAATAATCAATACATGAAAATAACAATAAGATCAAAAGGAAGAAAGGAACCTTTCTAATTATTTGAAGACTTTCAAAGCCGTGATATTATGCATCCAATCCGCGATAAAATTTAATTACAACAAAATCCAAGTTCTCATTTTGAATTCCATTTTTTTCAGTTGATACCTTTATCCAACTTGTGAAAAATTCCATTCAAGTTCCTATTAATACTGTACATTCCCAATGTTTTGCTCAGGTCTTCAGAAGCGTCTTACTAACCAAATCTAAAATAATTCCAAAACATGCTGTACAAACATTCTACTCTTTGTGACAAACGACTTGACGACCAATTGTTCAGAAATGAAAATCGACACAGTTCTTGCTAAATAAAAAAAAAGTTTTACGGCGGAGTCAGGCTCAAAAAATATACCGCAAGATCACACCCCCATTCATAGTCAGAAACCAGCAAACCATCTAGTTTGCTAAAAAAAAAAACACTGCGTGACATCAATGACGTTACCTTTTTCATTTACAAAAATAACTTTAACTTGTCAAAGTAAGTGCAATTTCACAATGGTGAATATCAGTACAGTATGGGGCCCAGTTCTCGGCCACTTTGTGTTTAACGCGTTTTTTCACACTCCAGTTGAATCAAAAGAAAAAGGTATTTCCTTCAAACGATAGACTGATTCATGTGCTTTAAGTATCTTGAGTTTGATCGTTCAATTCGATATAGAAAGCTCACACGTCGAGTTTACGCGGAGGTAGGTGAATTTGCATTCCCAAAAAAGTTGTTTGTTTACGGCTCCAAATTCATGGATGTAGTTAAATTCGTATTTTATCCAAAAGCCCCCACCATACGAGCTAATTTTTGGCATGTGAAACGTAGAATAATTCAGCTTTCTGCTTTAGTTAACTTTTCGTTGAACCGTTGTATTTTTTGGTCTTAATTTACTTCGAAATTTTTTCTTGCGACGTTTGCGTATTTGCCAGTTCTCGGCCACCCTGCTCGCTATCACAGCTTAGCGCTTGGTTTTTAATATAATTTCATCTGCTGCTGCCAGAATGAAAGAAATAAATGTTTTAAAAATAAAGTTCAATCTTATCTCTAAGTTTTGAGCTGACTCTTGTCTTGTCTATTATTTCTACAACACCTAAATCTTTCAAGACCTTTTCACTGCAAAATAAACCATCTAAATGCACGGGTCACACAATGCGGTTTTGCCAGAACCTGCACATAGGCAACTAGGCGCGTTAAAATCCTTCTTTTCTAAAGTAAAACAAAGCATCATAAAAATAATTTGGGATCGATATAGTATAAATAGGTTTACAGAGTGATTTTATGACTGTGAAAATTAATTGAGCATTTTTTACAGATAATTACGGACAAGCTTTTTAGTGGCCGAGAACTGGGCCAAGGTGGCCGAGAACTGGGCCCACAAATGGAGCTTTTATTTTTATTATTGCTCGGGCAAATTAATTTTTGACCGGTCGATAGCTTTACACCAAAAAGCTGAATAATGTAGCTAGCTCTGGGAGAAATTTCAAGTTCCTGCAGTTCTTCTGAGGTAAGAAATACAAGTTTACGTCAAAAGTGGCCGAGAACTGGGCCAAGGTGGCCGAGAACTGGGCCCACAAATGGAGCTTTTATTTTTATTATTGCTCGGGCAAATTAATTTTTGACCGGTCGATAGCTTTACACCAAAAAGCTGAATAATGTAGCTAGCTCTGGGAGAAATTTCAAGTTCCTGCAGTTCTTCTGAGGTAAGAAATACAAGTTTACGTCAAAAGTGGCCGAGAACTGGGCCAAGGTGGCCAAGAACTGGGCCCACAAATGGAGCTTTTATTTTTATTATTGCTCGGGCAAATTAATTTTTGACCGGTCGATAGCTTTACACCAAAAAGCTGAATAATGTAGCTAGCTCTGGGAGAAATTTCAAGTTCCTGCAGTTCTTCTGAGGTAAGAAATACAAGTTTACGTCAAAAGTGGCCGAGAACTGGGCCAAGGTGGCCGAGAACTGGGCCCACAAATGGAGCTTTTATTTTTATTATTGCTCGGGCAAATTAATTTTTGACCGGTCGATAGCTTTACACCAAAAAGCTGAATAATGTAGCTAGCTCTGGGAGAAATTTTAAGTTCCTTCGATTCTTCTGAGGTAAGAAATACAAGTTTACGTCAAAAGTGGCCGAGAACTGGGCCCCATACTGTACTTTGCCCCGTAAGCTTTTTTCTCTGTCCTTCCGCCGAAGCAAAAAAACACAACCTGATTACACATTAACCCAAAAGTCGACCAAGTGTGCCTGCAACGATTTCCTGTCAAAACTAAAATGAAAACCATTGCGGTATGCGTCACCCGTAGCGGTTTTGTAGCAACCCCGAGCTATCCCCGTCTTTTTGGCCGCGCCAGGAGACTACGCTCTAGGACGACCAAAGGGTAAACCTTAAATCGGCCACGCCCGATTAAAAAGTGCCTCTAAATATATGCTAATTTCCCTGTGAAGGTAAGATTTCTAAGCAGTTTTATGTTATTTTACAGCAAAAGAAGTAATCTAGATAACATTTTAAGGGGAAATTTGTAAAATAACAAGGATTTCGTTAACTGAGAAAATCGTGAAGATATGGATGACGTCATGTTTGCTGACGAGTTTTGTGATATTTTAATGAAGAATGAGCCGAAAGTTGAAACGTCTTCAGATGTTTCTCGAAAATCTTCAGCAAACTTTGTAAATCTTCGGAAACGTTCGCATGGCCTTTGAACAACACTCGGATTATCTACTGAAATCTTCGGTCTAGAAATTGCTCAAAATGCAACAAGTTGCTCGTGAGAAAAAAGTTGCTCGAAAGGGAAAAAGTTGCTCGAAATATGAAAAGTTGCCAAAAAATTGCCGGGCAACTTGTGGAAAGCCCGAAACAAGGATCGCCATGATTTTTGCGTGAACGTGAAAACAATTTTAGAATTATTCGTGACGCGTGAAAAGCCAAATATTTTTACGTGATTCCATTTCGCAGAGAGGTATAGGGGACCCTGTTTTCCCGCCACGCGAACATTAACATCGCTCATGATTCGCCTGAGCATAACGGAAAAATCCGGGTTAATCACAGCGCGCACATTTATGTCTTAACAAAGTACACATGAAAGTAAATTAGCGCACATCGCATTTGCTTTTGTTCAAGCAGCTAGTTCCTGAAGCCAGATTACTTGCGACGAAACACAGACTCGTAAATCTGTTGGCTATGCTGTTAAAAAAACTTTAATTTCGTGGAGTGTTGCTTTGAGGGAAGATATTTTTGCCAGAACTCCGTGAGTGATAGACTTGTTTATCACAATTAAATACCGCGGCGGAAATACCACGCCACGCCTAGGCAGTAAAAGACGGCGAGTCCCATGCCTCTATTCATTTCTAATTCCTAAGCGATCAGCGAGCAAACAGCATAAGTAGCATGTTAGGCACGAAGTTGAGATTTATAGGTAGCTGTGGTTGACTGTGCGAAAGCCTGCCCGCGGTATTTCCTCAAAAAAAAAAAATTGATTCGCTAACACGCTACTTATGCTGTTTGCTCGCTGATCGCTTAGGAATTGGAAATGAATAGAGGCATGGGACTCGCCGTCATTTTACTGCCTAGACGTGGCGTGGAATTTCCGCCGCGGTATTTAATTGTGATAAACAAGTCTATCACTCACCAAAAGACTGCCGATAAATTCGTAAGCTTTATACGGAGGAGGCCATATAGAGGCCTTATCAGCCAAAAAAATCAACTGGAATACAAGCAAAACTGCACGGCTGATATACAACGTAAAAACAGCCCTGACCATATAATAAAACCACATATTACCGTGGCCATGGTCTATGTTCTTGCAGGAAAGGCGCAGTGGTCTGATGGTCAGCGCGCTGGACTCCGGATCGAGCGGTCCATGTTCAAGGTCTTCAAGGTCTTCAAGCCCTGGCCGAGGCACTGCGTTGTGTTCTTGGGCAAGACAATTTACTCATGTAGTGCTTCTCTTCAATCGGGTGTATAATTGGGTACCGGCAAATTAATGCTAGGGGTAACCAAGTGATGAATTAGCATCCCATCCAAGAAAAATAGAAATATTCCTACTTGCTTATGCTGGACGGAAAGTCGGAAACCGGGATCACAGGCAGACCACCCTATGTGTTCGTGGTTAATAATTGTTGACATAAGGTTATGTTGAAATCAATGGCGCATATAGAAGATATATAGAGAAACATTACGTCGGCTTCGATTTACTACAAAATATAAAATTTACTCTAAATGATTCAATAAAAGTTAATATGAAATGCTGAATGTGTCTTGTGTCGTGTTTTTTTGCCGCCCCGAGCCCTTTAAGACGTTTATTTTGCGAGATCATTTAGCGACCGTTAGAAATAAATGTCTCAAAGCTTTAAAGGGCTCGGGGCGGCAAAAAGACACGACACAAGACACATTCAGCATTTCATCTTAACTTTTATTGAATCATTTAGAGTAAATTTTATATTTTGTAGTAAATCGAAGCCGACGTAATGTTTCTCTATATATCTTCTATATGCGCCATTGATTTGATTAAACCTCATGTCAACAATTATTAACCACGAACACATAGGGTGGTCTGCCTGTGCCGGGATAAAAAAACTTGTTCCCAGTTCCACTCTAAAGTGCGAGGGCTGTGTAACCTCGCTAAGGATCAATTCCCATCATGCTCTTGAGTGTATATTTCAACATGGCGGACGGCATGGAGATTGATGTGGATTCGGTTTTATTCGCAGCAGAAAAGGACGCTAAAGAAAAATTTAAATCAACAGAGGTGATAAAAGATATAGATCCAGATCTAGACATTGGGAATTTATTAGCTACAGATCTTCAGCCTATTGATATACGACAATTCAGGTAAGTTATAACTGAACAGTGGGCTTTATACTGAGCTTACACGTGCAAGTTTACATCAACAAACAAAAACACAAAATGCAGTAGAAGACTTCATCCCAGTTTTCCATATTCAGATACAAATAAAGAGAAAGCTACCACTCTTTCAAAAAGGTTTATTGAAGAAATTTCTCATTCTAGTGGTTTTTCATACATCAAACATTGTAAGAATTAGAAAGAAATGAATGCTGTATGAAACCAGGGAAGTATCTCTTAACGCTCTCTTTCCAGCGCCTGCCTGAATACCGCCAGCCCTACTCGTAGCTCGTGGCTATCCTGCTCGCACGCTAAGGCGTTCGTCTCCACGAACGAGAGAGACTGCTTGCAGTACTAGTCTAGTCACATGAGCTTCTCAGGAATTTCTCGAGGCAGTGAGATGTACCCGGCTCCAATTTTATTTCTCTCAGTATGTTCTCATTGTTTTGTCAAGGAACATTTTCTCCATGTGAGCCGATTTCTGGGACAAGGTATAAAAAAAAACTTAACATCCTTTTTTGCAGAAAGAACAAAGAGGAATTCCTTAGGAATCTTGCTAGAGACAGCACCCAGTTGCTATTTAATGCCATATGGAAGGTACAGTGTACATGTATTGCATTAAGATGAACATCTGATAAAAAATGGTGAAGTGATTTTCCAAGGTCAGAAGCTTTCAAATGACAAGGCCTTGCCAGGGTAAAATTCGGCAACTAACATGTTCTCACAACCTTGACAGTAATTATAGTGAATTTGGCAGGAGTTGAGTAAGCAATGCTCATACTACATAAAAAATCCTAATATAGCCAGCCTAAACTGAAACCCTTCAAGAAGAACTTATCCTGTTGAAGGCTCAGAATCAGGTGATTTTGATTGATTGTAACATTTCATAATAATTTTTAAAATGCATAACAGTATGACTTTCTCCCAGCTTAATTGTGTATTCTTGTCAATTATTGTTCTTAGCCTTGGGATGGAATCTGTTATCCACAGTACGTACATCATTAGGGATCCATATTCACAGTCGTCCGGTCGTCCGAGACGACTAAAAAATCGTACGGACGACCAAAACATTACGAAAACTCGTCCGCTGGACGACTTAAGTTTGACTTAATGGAAAAAAAAAACATTTATTAAATTTTCTTATGAGTTACCTGCGTTCTGACCACTTGTCGTTCATTCGTAACTTTTATAAAACAGAGAATAATTTGCAATTTTCTGTCGCGATAAAATCATAATTTTGGCCGCCATCTTGGATGATGCGGTATTTTCCATGAATGAAATCATTGCAGGCTCAATGTTCAAGCTGTCAACCGCTGATATTTTGTACTGCAGCTGCATCCGTGAAAACACGAGGCGATCGCATCAGCTGATGTTGTGATCAAAATGCGCTGTTTATCTTGGTGTGGCACCGCCAGCAAAGAAAAAAGTAATGTTAACGCTTCAGAAAAGCAAACCAATAGAACAAGAAGAGTGAAAGTGTTCTTTTCTTTCGTCATGGCAGTCAAAGAGGCCCTGGCTTTCATTTGTGCCTGCATCGTCCGCTTCCACCAGCTCCACATCACAAGCCGCTTGGGGGCACGATGTTTAGTGAAATTTTATAGGTCAGCAGCCAAAGTAGACATTAGTAGAAAGTCTCATTAACAAATACTTGAGCATCAAACTTTATTATAACTGACACGTTGTCTCGTAGATTTCATGACAATTGTATACAGTGTTACATGTAATAACCATAAAAAAGTCAACTTTTCATTAACTTGTTGTACGGTCACCATTCTTCACTTTTGAGCGGGCAAGTAAAATTTTGCCAGGGCAAGTATGTCGTCTTAAATACTTGCCCGGCTGACGACTTGGAGAAAAAACGAATATGGATCCCTGCTGTCTCTGCATAAAAGTATATTGTGTTTTTCTTTTTGCCAGCTTCCAAGTGAGAGATCTGAAGGTCTTGTCCTTGCAAAGGTAACTTGAATGCTTTTTATCAACCTACGGTATATACATGTACCATACACCAAGCAAACTTAATTAGATTAATTAATTTAATGAAAATAGTGAGTTAGACATAAATTACTGCATGTGCCATATTAGTTTCCCATCTAACATTTGCAATACATGTAACTGAACCATTTTCTGCAATCTTTCTGTAAACTGGAATCATATCTTATATCAACAAGTCTGTCAGCTTCTCATTAAGTTGTTGTTTCTGTTCAGTGTTGCATGTAAATGAAAGAAGTGTTTATTTATTGATGAATTAAAATGCATTGCACACACAAGTCCTGTATACCATCATAGATTTTGAATTTTATTTCAGTTACCAGAGCCTCGTACAGTTATTCCAAGAGAGAAACCAGTAAGTACAAAATAAATTTAAATGTAAAAAAAGTAAACAAATGGGAGAAGATAAGACAAATCAATGAAACTTGCAAATTCACATTACTTTTTAGAGAGTTGTACCTATGTACATGTTGCTACATTGCTGCATTGTACAGCATTTCAAACTAACAATCAGCATTAGCTATTCTTTAAAGTGTATGTAAAATTGTGAATCATGTGAGGGAGTAGTAATTTGGAGCTTTTAAAGTGGACACAGCAGTTTTACAATAACTACAAATGAGGTTTATACTTGTAATCCATTGTAATTAACATTGCAATACACAGTTTGTTGAAAAGTAATGCTATTTTAAGGGAGGAAGATTTCCATTAAGATTATCTTTATATGGCAGATCCCAAAACCAAAACAACCTTCAAAATGGGAGGAGTTTGCAAAAAGAAAGGTAATGTCAAAGATGTTTACAGTACAGTAAATATGTGTGGCTGTGTTATTTTATTTTGAATTAGTATCTTAGGATTTCATGCTTTTTATGTCTTTAATTTGTAAATTGTATTTTTAATAATAAACAAGAATGAACTGGTCAGCATCAAAATTTAGTGCTTGGTTTGTTTATTTATTTATTTTATTGTGCAGGGCATCACCAAAAAGAAGCGCGAGAGAATGATTTTGGACAAAAACACCCAGGTTAGTAGAATTACATAAAAAATGAGCATTTATTATAGAATAGGCTACAGCATGGGCAGTCTGTTTTAGGTGTTTCTGTATTACAAACTGGTATTGAATGAAAATTCAAGATTTTGAGAAATCAGGGGTAAAATACTAATTGTTGTTTTTGACTTGGTAAGTAAGCTTAAGGGAAACCAGTGCTGGCTCAAGTTATCGGGGGGGGGGGGGGTTGAGAAATCAAGGGCTCAAGAAATCGAGATTCCTCCGTACTTGTTGCAGTAGTACAAGTTTCAAACTAAGCAAGTCCTTGGAATTGTACCAACATGAATAAATTGTAAGACATGCACATAGTTTTTTAAGGGAATATTATACTGTATGTGATATTTTTTGCAATTATGATAATTAGGAATGGAAGCCACGTTATGGATACAAGAGAGCAAATGACGTAACTCAGGACTGGCTGCTGGAGGTTCCTCAGAATGCAGGTATCTTGTGTTAACTCAATGAAATTTGCTTAAGTTAGACATTAAATCATTTCAGCCCCCTTGTCAAAACAGTAACGATTATTTCCTTCCAGCTGATTAAATAGACTGAGAAATGTTGTACATCAACACAGTAATATTGTCTTGTTGATGTTTTTTGTTTGACAGTGCCTTTTGCATATTTTGAGAAAAAAATTGTAAAGAATATACTGGTATGTACATGTAACATAATTAAATTTAGAATAATAATATTTCCTGGGAAGTAATATTCAAAAAGCATTAAATTGTTTTTGCTTAGATCCCTATGAAGACCAGTTTGAGAAAAAAAAATCAAGCTAAAAAGGAAAGAGTTGCCAAAAATGAATATCAACGACTGAGAAACATAGCCAAAAACAGAAAGATTCCTGGTAAGTATGAAATTGTGTGTTCTATTGTTTATACATACAAAAATATAATTTTGCCTAATTTCTAGGCCACAATCAATTTTACCACAACCAATCCATTTTCAGGTCATGCCTCCAAGATAGATTAACAGGCGGCCTGGCTAAAGCCTTGCAGATACTGACCAGATGCCACTGCCCAGCAATGCGCTTTGGTTCAAGCAATTTTCAATAATCCTAGTATTTTTTTTTTGTCTTTCAGTTTCAAATAAGGACCTAGCACCAACATCTGGACGACAAAGTAAAGAACAGGTTAGTGACTGTATTTGTCTTCTTCTTCGGTCAGGGATCTCCACTTTTGCTGGTCCTCTGCCTGTTGTCTGGCTGTTTCGATTGTGAGGCCAAGCTCCAACAAATCTTGCTGCACGGTTCTTCTCCAGGTCTCCTTAGGCCTACCTCTGCTACGCTTTCCTTGGGGTGTCCATCTCAATGCAACCTTTTGCACTGAATCTGCTCTCATCCATAGGACATGTCCCAGCCATCTCATTTAGTGACTGTATTTATGTGTTTTATAATCATTGCTGGGAGAAGTTTGATGTACAGTACATAAACAAGTGTTTTATTCCTTCTGACCTGCCTACATGTACTTGAATTTGTTAAAAAAATATTTAGAATACATGATTGTACAGAATTCAGAAATTCATCATTGATCGTCTACGTTGTAGTATGCTTTGTCAATGGTAATTTCTTTGAATACTGCTAGCACCTTCTTGCAACACAAATTTTACAAAATTTCAAATAATCTTATCAAAGTTTGAAAACTCAAAGTTTATAATTTGTTTTCCCAAGTGTAAATCCATTATTATCGTAATCTGGACAAGTACTACACATCATTTGTACATTAATACGGTTGCACTTCAAAATCAAGCTATCAGCTGTGACAGTATCCCTTTTTTAAAAGTATTGTTGTGTTATAATTCCAGATCTCAACGAAGATAAATGTCAGCAGACTCTCAACTGCATCATTGGGAAAATTTACTGAAAAACTGGTAAGTCTTTTATATTGCTAATTAGATTGTTTACTGCAAATAAAGTAGAGAAAGTGATGCAACCTAAGGATGGTAACGCCATCCATCAGCACTTGATTGATCAGCTATCTTTTGTACCTTCATGTAGGAGTATTTAAAATTCAGATTAACTACTTTTTATCGGTAGCCCATGTCTATAAGTCTACAGTGTACTGTATTTAGCCATGGCTGATAATTTCGTTTTATTTCATTTTCAGCCTAAGGAAAAGATTTCTAGAAAAACTGGAAAGAAAAGAAAGGTAAGGCAAAAGGTTTTGGCTGTTGGTGCCGTGAATACAGCTCTGTAGAACGTACTAACAAACACTGTGCAACACTTCATGTCTGTTGGTGCCGTGAATACAGCTCTGTAGAACGTACTAACAAACACTGTGCAACACTTCATGTCTGTTGGAGCCGTGAATACAGCTCTGTAGAACGTACTAACAAACACTGTGCAACACTTCATGTCTGTTGGTGCCGTGAATACAGCTCTGTAGAACGTACTAACAAACACTGTGCAACACTTCATGTCTGTTGGAGCCGTGAATACAGCTCTGTAGAACGTACTAACAAACACTGTGCAACACTTCATGTCTGTTGGTGCCGTGAATACAGCTCTGTAGAACGTACTAACAAACACTGTGCAACACTTCATGTCTGTTGGTGCCGTGAATACAGCTCTGTAGAACGTACTAACAAACACTGTGCAACACTTCATGTCTGTTGGTGCCGTGAATACAGCTCTGTAGAACGTACTAACAAACACTGTGCAACACTTCATGTCTGTTGGAGCCGTGAATACAGCTCTGTAGAACGTACTAACAAACACTGTGCAACACTTCATGTCTGTTGGTGCCGTGAATACAGCTCTGTAGAACGTACTAACAAACACTGTGCAACACTTCATGTCTGTTGGTGCCGTGAATACAGCTCTGTAGAACGTACTAACAAACACTGTGCAACACTTCATGTCTGTTGGTGCCGTGAATACAGCTCTGTAGAACGTACTAACAAACACTGTGCAACACTTCATGTCTGTTGGAGCCGTGAATACAGCTCTGTAGAACGTACTAACAAACACTGTGCAACACTTCATGTCTGTTGGTGCCGTGAATACAGCTCTGTAGAACGTACTAACAAACACTGTGCAACACTTCATGTCTGTTGGTGCCGTGAATACAGCTCTGTAGAACGTACTAACAAACACTGTGCAACACTTCATGTCTTAAGGGAGGGCGCTTATTCGAGACAAGGCGCTTATTCGAGACAGGGCGCTTATTTAATTTTTTGAGAAACAACCAAATGTTCAAAACAAAATTTTAATAAATATTAAAATAACTCATGTTGTTTTCTTAGGTCTTGGATAATGCACTCTCAAAGTGACAAAGTCGAAACCAAGCCGTCCAATCTTGACTTTGCTCTACCTTCACCTTAATCATCCACGATTATAAGCCCCTCTGGTTACAAGCCCATCTACCTGGTGACAATTTATGTACATTCGGTTATAAGCCCCTCCAGATATTGGCCCCCTTCGCCGGATGACAGTACTGAACAGGGCTACATGTTGCTTTATTATGACTTTTTAACTTAAAAACGTATTTCGATCGATACTGCCGTGGTTCGTTTCGAAACGTTTTTTTTTTCTCTTATAAGACCCACCCAAAACCCTTACAAAGTTGTATAAGGGCTTATACAATCAGAATTTTACGGTATAAGTGTTCAAGGGTTAATTGTTCCCAATTGTTCTACGAATGATAATTGCGCGAAGTCTTCGGCTCTTTCTTATTTATTCTATTTTTTTAACTTTCAGTTTGAGCCAGTTGCGGGTGACATGTCAAGTGAACGAAGCCGGAGTAGAGAGATGGCCGAAAAAATCGCTAAAAGAGAACCTCTGGATGTTAATAAGGTGCTTACTGAGCAAGTAGAAATATTTACACGTATTTTTACGTGTTTAGATAAAGCATGTCTCAGCTAGCATAATGTCACGTTTAATTTAAAGTCATCTCTAAGACGGACTTCTTCGGGACCGGCCTCAACCGGCTGTCCGTCTAAGAGAGGTTTCAGCCTTATAGAGAGTCGAGGTGGCGTGACATCAGTAATTCTGAGATAGTAAAGTTGAATGGCTATGCACAGTGAATACACGTAGTGACTCACTAGTCTGTTTTAATTTAGCGAAACCTACAAACTGGGAAAAAAATAGTATTAGGAAGTTGACTCGTTTGCTCATGCTTCTGAAAAGCGAGCAGTACGTTTATGTTGCAGACTGAAACATATCTCTGTGTATTTGCTTGTTCAAGCAAACGTTCACGGCTTCTAGTCTCAAAACTCTACTGTATTCTTTTCAAACTGGAACAAGATTAAAAAAAAAAGACCGTATTCGTTTGTTGAAGAAAAAGTTTGCAGCATCTACAAACTGTAATACTGTAAGAAGGATACGACCTCTGTGCCCAAACACTTCAGCAGAGAAGTAATTCGTTATAGCAGATGTTTTTTCATTTATGTCGATTCGAAGTTTTGAAGTATTATTAACTAAAACACAATTCTCAAGTGTCTGTTGACGGTTTCAAAGTGTCCGTTGTCCGTCTTAGAGAGGTGTCCGTCTTATAGGGAATTTAGTTATAGTAAAATGACTGGAAAACTGCAGGGACTATCACCAGATGACCGTCTTATAGAGGTATCCGTTAAGGGACAGTTGACTGTATGCCGGTTAAACATTTAGTTATTAGGATGCTATCAACAGAACGCTCGAGCTTATAATATTTATTATATTCTTGTAGAATTTCTACAAATAACTTCAAATGCCTAAGCTATGCCTAAGCTAAAGAATTTTCTTATTATTTTGTTGACTTTTTCAGGCCGTCAGCCAGCACATAACGGAAACACAAAAAAGGTGTGTGATACGATGAAGGCGGTGCACTGCCGTGTTAAGTAATATACAGAAACTAATATGATACGATGAAGTCCTTGCAAGGTACGGAAAGCGGGAGGTTCAAACCCCTCTAATCCTGCCCCCCTGCCCCTAATTTAAGTATAGTAGCAGCCCAAATTTAGTTAGTCACTCTACGCTTCTGCTGTGGTTGTTTGATATCTTTGTATGATGACTATGAAGGGTCAACGCTAAAGGTTAGACAACGAAACAGTCGTATTCTTTACGAACGCGCGCGGACTTTGAACGAAAAATCTAAAGCGAGTGAAGGTCCACGTTTTATTGTTGACTTATTCATTTTTTTTTTTTTTTTTTTGCAACTTTGTAGGGCAGGCGAGTCAAACAGGAAAGGAACTGGGAAAGGAAAGAAAGGAAAAGGCAAGCCTGGTGTACAAGGAAAAAACAAGAAACCAGCTGGAAAATCTGCACGAAAATCGGGAAAGAAAAAAACGAAAATCTAATCGCTCTGAGTTTGTTTCAGAGACAATGCTGACAATGAAGTGAAAATAACAATACTCTGATAGCTAATGGTTTATATGAAATGGTTTATATTACGTGGTTGCTTAAAAGAACATGTTTTGTGGACATTTTAATCACGAGTCTTCGACGTAGTATATCATTTACTCAGTGGATCTATAAATTTATCATTTTAGCGAGGTTTTCCCAGTTGCCAGAGAAGTGGCGTTACATGTTCCCTGCACTATGCGACCAGTGTAGTCAGCGGTAATACAAAGAATGACGTGCCAGAGCAGACAAACACACCTGACCTAAGTGTTGCCGGGGAAACCTGAAGTTGAGTCCGACTTATGAATTGGGCGATTTTTCCGCCCATAATACGAAAGACAAAAGGGACGACTTAGACTTCCGTCCTTCACAAGCATCTAGTGACGCTCGTTACTGAGCTAACAGGAGATTACTAAATATGGATTGAAAAACTATTAATAAACACTTTGATGAAATAATATCGTATTGTTCATTTACACGTATCTACTAGTCAATAATGTACCATTGTATAAATGGGTTACCGTAAAATTCCGGTTATAAGCCCTGGGCTTATACAACTTTGTAAGGGGTTTTGGGTGGGCTTATAAACGGAGGGGCTTATATCCGGGAGGGCTTATAAGCGGAATAAAGAATACGTTTCGAAAAGAGCAACGGGAGTGTTGATCGAAATACGTTTTTAAGTTAAAAACGCATAATAAAGCAACATTTAGCCCTGTTCAGTCTGACAGAGGAGGCTTATATCCGGAAGGGCTTATAATCGGTTGTATTTTTTTGTTTCCAGATAGATGGGCCTATAACCGGGGGGGGGGGGGATTATAAACGGGAGGGCTTATTACCGGAATTTTACGGTATTGACCAAACGTGAGGTTGTGTTGTGATGTCTGGATATTGGCGAAATAACAAAATTTAAAAGTTCAAGTTATAACACTAACTGCTAAAAAATAAACTAACTATAGTACTATGGACGGCGAAGTTCACGCACGAAAAATTCTTCATTTGAGTGAGCGAGTGAGCGTAAAAGGGAAGTCGAAGAAAAAAATTATTGTATGTTATGAACTTTCGAGTAGCCTGTACTTTCGAGTAATTAAAAACAAATGAGAATTTTTCAGCATTAATTACGCGATCTGTTATTGGCTAGACTGTCCACAGCCCTCATTTTTTGCGTGTTTTTTTTTTTTTTTTTTTTTTTGATCGATGAGCACGCGGTGAGAAAGGCGAGAGAACTGGACGCCAGCGCAAAATCGAGAGGCTGTGGACAGTCTATGATTGGCGGCTAGTGTTTATTGGTTTTTGCCGTAAGGATAGTGGCTAGATTAAATTTTTTAATAAGTTATTCTGGTGTTCCTGGTTTAATACATAGGCCTTTCTCGATTATGCTAGCATTTTTTTCGGCATTTTTTGGGAAAACGAGCATTTTTTTCGTTTTTTCTTCAAAAAAGAATTGCTAGCATTTTCTGTCACTTTTCATGACTGTGATCCAGATTTTCAGCACTCAGAACTCAGAAGGATAAATAATCCTAAAGTTTCACAATTTTGGTTACATAATTTGATTGTTTTCTGTCTGTTTCGACTGTTTGTGCGGTGTGTTACTTGTGTACTTGTGTTGTGTTACTTGTGTGTGTTTTTTTATTTTTTATTTTTTTTAAAAAATAAATATTTTTATTTATTTTTTTTTTATAAACAAACAATTTTTAAGTATCACCTGTTGTTGATATGAGCATATAATGTGAGAGTTTGTACGTTTTGTTTGAAATAAAACAAAGCATTTTTTAGAATTTAAGTGGCATTTTTTAAGGAAATCAGGCATTATTTTAGCATTTTTTTGGCTTTATGCGAGAATTTCTAGTAGCATTAAATGCCAGTTTTACTAGCATAATCGAGAAAGGCCTATTAATACATGGTCACATTGTTGAAATCGTCACCTGCGCCTGGCCGTTTCCAAAACCATACCGTAAAATTCCGGTTATAAGCTCCCCTCTTATAAGCCCTCTTGGTTATAGGCCCATCTACCTGGAAACAAAAACAATGAACACGCGAACTCGATAAGTAAAGACGATAACAGTCGCAATTTTTTTAAGTTTAGTTTTGTTGCACTTAGGCAATTCACACCACAGAAATTCCTGTGTAAACTTTGAAAACTTCTAGTGCTTTGCAAACTGTTTAAGGACATTGCATTTGTGAATCATTTGATACTCGTTACAAATTTAATTAAATAATATGCAGTAAAAAAGTACGTTGGGTTTACCCCGATATAACGATATTTTCGGTTATTTTTCGGCCATATTGTTATATCAGGAGTTTCGATATAACGATTCCTCGATATGACGATATAATTTTACTGCTCTCAGGGACGGGACTACATGCTATGCTAAATTCGACTAAATGAAAATGAAAAAAGAAAAAAATGAAAGACGACAGGCTTGGAGCACGGCAACAAGGGCGTTTGGTCGTTCTTTTTAGTATAATTACCCTCGGGGATAATCTAATCCCTTTTTGCTGCATTCCACCATAATCTAAATGTCCTGTTGTGTTTTACCATAACACATAGACGAGGAGGAGAGTTTAGACGTGAGCAGAGTGAAATGATTTGTTTCCTGAGAATTGCGCGAACTTCTAAATTGAAAAAAGAAAGAGAAAGGAGAACTTTTAGCTCGCCCCAGTCCCGACCAATAAGTTGGCGAACCCATGAAGACTGGGTACTTCACTTTCGATTCAATATGGCGAAGCTCATAAAATGTGCAAAACCAGGAAAAAAGCTCGTTTGAAACACCTTTAAAGCATGGGAAACGTAACAGCTGGAGGCATTAACGATGGAGAAGATGATGAAAACGAATTCTATGAGGTATTCATTTAATTTAAGGCGTTTTTCCGTCAATAAATGTGGGAAGTCTGTCTGGGGCTAAATGACCCTGACTAAGTTACACCAATCGTGCCTAATACATATTTTGGCTTTCTGTGAATTTGCAGGATTTATTTGATTAAAATTCTCATGGCCACTGTTTTAAGTGTTAACTACACAAACGTATTGTGCTTCACTGAATATTTAGCAGATGGAAGGTTAACGAGCCTCGCCAGCATTTTGAGCTTATAAATAATGAGTGTGACTTGTTACAGCTTTTTACTATAGCTGTGCGAGAAGCTGTTTAAAGCAGGTGGCTTAATGATTCTTCTCGGACTATTTTAGCATTCCAGCAGCTCTCTAATTCCATTGTCTTTTTACAAAGCCTGCGTTATTACTACAGTTTGACTTTCATTCATCAGGTCTTCCTGTGTGATCGTTTCCTCAAATCCTGGCTCGAAATTAAAATGTTGGATAGTTTATGGTCTCTTCCATGTCTCCTTGTTGCAAAATAGGTTTATTTCAATCCATCAAAGTAAAACAACATATCAAAGTGCCAACAAAATACCTCCCCTGAACATAATTATCTGTTTCCTTTTCTCTTTTGAAAGAATGCTTTTGATTAATTGAACCATCTTGGAAAAAATATTTACATCTTATTTTGACCTGTCTCTTATGACTTTGATGGTCTCTCTCAGAGAATCTTATCTAAAGAGTAGAGTAAGGGATCATGGGAGGGAGGGGCAAAAAATAAAATGATCATCAAGTTGTGAAGTTAAGTTTGCATTACTTCAAATGTATCAATAAGGTGCAATTGGTATGTCAGTCATAATTATGGCACCAGTTACAAATGTAAAATTGATCTTTAACCTACCAACTACAACTCACAGATGACTTTGAAGTCATTTATTGGGGAATTTAACTCCTCTTTCCTGAAACCTTAGAAGTCATCTAAGATGATTGACGACAGAAAAAAACACAACAGTTGATTGAGAATTGGCATGTTGTATTAAAAAGTGCAAAAGATGTTAAAAGATGTTAAAAGATATCGGATTACATATTTGCACCGTCTTTATTTTCAAAATACAGTCAAAGCTTTCGTAAGTGGACACCCTAGGGACACGAAAAAAGTGTCCGTAACTTGAGTTGGCCGCTTACGAGAATGGTTCTCTTAAGCGGCCACTAGAGGTGTGGGGGATTAATGACTGCTTAAGGGAGCTTGTCCAGATAACAATAACGGGACAGAAGTAGATGACGACTAAACAAGCACTGAAATATGGTACTGTAATTACTGTAAAATCATTGTGACGAACGATGATGTAAAGTTCATTGATAAAAATAAGATGAAGAGGTTGTAAATAGGTTTTCTTTGGGTTGCCCACTTACGGGAGCTTAAAAACAAAGAAAAAGTCCAAGTTGTAATCTCTGAAAGTGTCCGCGGCCGCTTACGGGAATGTCCGCCTACGAGAATGTAAAAATACAGTGTTTGTATAGGAGTTAAAACAGGGTTTCCAACAAGGCGGCCTTAAGTAGAGCTCTCCGCTTACGAGAGTGTCCGTTAAAAGAGCTTCGACTGTAAATAATAAAATATTTTAGTGTTTCAAGTAAATTGATGCTTCTTTTTTAATTTTTTTAGGATGGAACAGAGACCAGTCCATCTTCAGGTAGTTGTGTTAATTCTAATCCAAACTGTTTGTATTACTTTGTTTCGTTTTGTGTGTAATCCGTTATTCAGTTGGTCCCTCAGTGCATCATTTTCACTGATATACATGAAGTACAAATACAGACTGGGGTGTAAAGGGGCACACAAATCTGCTAATCCATGCTATTTTTTGGCCAAATCCATAAATCCACTATCAGTTTTGTTGAAATCAGAATCCAAATTACTTCAGAACTTTGTGTGGTACAGTTTCACTGCGACTGATGGTAGAAGGTGTTTTTCATGCCAATTTTTTTAAGAAATTCATTTTTTTTGCTTGTTTTTGCAACAATTTTATCAACTTACTGACAAAGACCAACCAAAGTGATCTGAGCTTCATTTAGTACTGCCACAATCAGAGCTTCTTGACTTGAAGAGTCCAGAATATGGCCAAAATTCTCAGCTAATCTGCAATCTGCTGTATTTTAGGAGTCCGGGAATCTGCTCAGAAAATCCGTAATCTGGGCATGTTTTAAGGCCAAATCCATCAATCTGTGAATCTATTCACCCTCTCTGTACATTATCTGCTTCGAAATGTTGATTGTTTCAAACTAACTGTTTCAGGAGATATCAATGAAGGAGCTTTAGACCTTGCTGTACTATTTGATCATGGCTTACTACGAGATGCAGCCTCAAAGATCAAGTAAGAATTTAATGCAGTTTTGTACAGCCACAGTGCAAGAACACTTACTGTGCTGAAACTCTGATCTTTTCAATCTATGTTAAATCCAATAAAGATACTTGTCTAAAACTGTAATAGCCTGTACAGTGAAGGTGGAGAACTGGTGTAAAAGCCTAGGAAAATAATTTTGCAATAAAATAGAATTTTTGTTGTGTTTTTCTTTTTAGAGAGGAAGCAAATGAGTCTTTTATGCAGCAGCATTCAAGCAGCATTGTACGATGGCTGGAAGAAAGACATGCCAGACATGAGGTCTGTTCAGTAACATGAGGTCCCCTTTTAAAATTGGCTTAAAAGAGAAATTAGCTATTGATCATTATTATTACAACTGGACCTTGCATGTACCTGCATAGTATGGATCACAATTACAATCTTCTCTGGTAATTTTTTTTTTGTTGGGGGGGGGGGGGGGGGGGAGGTGGCCTAATGGTCAGCCCATTGGACTCCAAATCAGGGATTCTAGATTTGAGCCCAGGCTTTGGTTATAACTACATTGTTTGAAGGCAAGACACTTACTAAGTGCCTCTCTCCACCCAAGTGTATAAATGAGTTTATTATAAGCAAATTTAATGCTGGGGGTAACCCTGTGATGGACTAGCATCCCATCGATCCAGGGAGGAGTACTCGAGTTGCTTAATGCTACGGAAACCAGGATAAGGTCCGGCCTGATGGGCCACTACATTTGTATAGGCCCAAACAAAGACTTGACTTTTACCTAACCTCTAGGGCTAGAAAGTTTCAGCTGTTTACAAGTCTGTTCACCAGCTCACTGATCTGACTGGTGTGGTATGGTAAAACCTGCTAGAGGAATTCACAGACTTTAACGCCCTTTGGATCACTAAGAAATGCAAGCAGGGCAGTCTGTGAAGAAATAACTTATTAATTTGTTATCCCTGTTGTAGGAATATGTTGGTCTTTCACAGTTCACTGACATGCTAACAGGGAGAGGAGCCAGCAAGGAAGATTGTTTAGAGGTTTGTGATGAAGCTATAGCTGGGCAGGATTTAAACATTGCTGTTCAGAATTGAAAGATCTGTGTAGTCTCTTGGATTAGTCAGGTTTATTTTGCATGCAGCCAATTGAAAACTTATCAGTAATTTACTTTAAAAATGTTTTTCACTTCTTAAAGGAGCAATGTCATTACATTTTAAGTCATTTCAAAATGAAGAAGAACTCAAACCTTCAGGAAAAGACAAATTATCACTGTAGCAAACTTTTTTCCAAGGTCTCCAAGTCACTGACAATAATTATTTGTTACTGACATCATTCCTCAGGAACATGTATGTATGTACATGAAAATGTAGCTTAACTAGTAAGGTCCAGAATACGTTGAAACATGTACATTGGACTTCTGTCAGTAATAACCATTGATAATGAACATAACATTTGTGTGTGTTTTTCTTTCTTTTTGTCTTTTGTCCAGTTATTCAATCAATTTGATGCTGATGGAGAAGGTTTTGCAGATGTAGAAACTTTTTTGGAGGTTTGAATTAAATTGCTAATAATTTTTTTATATACTTGCACCATGTAGTACTAGTCCAGTCATTTTGTGGTTGGACCTGCAACTTATTGCAACAGAAGCTTTCTTACCGCAAATCATTTCGAATAAGTCCCTAGATCAACATACTAAAATTCCCAAAGGATCCATGCATGGGAACATCTCGAAAATTTAACGGATTCTAAGTCGTGCCTTTGCGTAACATGAAAACGAGGCTCAAAAACAGAAATTCTGTTATTATGCTTGTTTATGGCCAGAATTTCATTCATTTCATCCAAAAACCATGAAATGTACTTCAAATATGCCTGAAAGCTTTCATCCGAAGGAAAAATTGATCAAAAAGTGGTCTGTAAGCAAAATAAATCTCATTACACTGTATATGAGGTGCGCGCGGACTGCGCGTGCAATGATTTTGCCGGTCAGTATATGGTCAACTGCGTTTGACGCATATATTAACTCCAGAACTTCCCTCTACCCTGATCCTTCTATAGGATGACCAATGCTACCAAGGAAGCTTATTTGCGTGTGAAAGGCTCCTAATTGCAAAATAACTTTGCTTAAGTCACTGTTAGCTGGTTCGGTGCTGATGATGTGGAACACCTTCCACCAAAGGGGCTGGTCAAATGTGACGATGGGGTTAGCGATGTTGTGGCGCCGCGCATGTTCAGACACAAATTTTTGGAGTGGAGGAAATACATGTGACGTCGCTTGGGTTCAGGTCCCCTGATGGTTACCCCGGTGGACAGCTTGCATCATTCCAGCCCATGCTGGGCGTGTGGTGTTAAAGAGCAGAAACGTCTTCCAAAGTATGTCCAAATTCGCTGTGGGATCTACTACTACATTTGCAACAACTACGTTATTGTACTCTATTTCCACTTGTGATTGCCTTGGCTCAGATGGCGGGCGTATCAGTATTTCTTTTTTCCAGCTGCTGAGATGTCTTGAGGACTAATCTTTCGTGTCGGGACTCGACGGGACGCTTCTTTTTCGGTTAGTGCCAGGAATGATGGTACAAATAATGCCCATGCCATGAAAGGTGTCGTTACCGTCAAGGGTTCGTAGATTATGTTCCACATTGTCAGCTACATACTGAACAAACTCTCTGTCATAATCCAGAAGCCATGGCGATGAAGGGTGTCTATTAGAAATCGCGATGCGAAGTTGTGATGGAGTTGCGTTGCTAAACCAACTTGTAAAGGCGCAAGAATCACTCTTGGTCGCGCCACCTAAACGATAGCCCGTCCAATTGATGCTAAATTCCCGTTATCTTTACCAACCAGAATACCCTCCAAAAACATCTTTAGCATGGCTGGGAGGAATTCAGCGCTTTTCTCAGCTTCTTTTTCGATCAAAAGGTAGATTTCGATGGATGTTTTATGCAATTTGATGTCATTCTTGATCAACCTTGAGGCAGTTCAGATTATACTTAATTTTTCCATATCCAGATCAACATCCTTTTGTTGTGAGTGAAATTTGTGCAGAATAGCTGATGCAGTACGTACTTTTAAAGTTTTCGTGAAGTCTTGCTTTCATATGGGTGCGGCTATGCGGCAGTAGTAGAGTCACCAAGATACTCCTCCATTTTATCCATTAGATCAATGACAGTAATTTGTTCGTCGTCGTTCTCCTTAAGAAAGCTCGCCACTTTGAGAAACGCTTCGTTTTTTTCTTCATCTTGTGGACGTCCGATTTTTCTTTTCTTACTATCAGGCTGATCTGAGGCACTGAATACTTTTGGCATTTGTTTTTTGGTCCTGAAGTTGACGCTGCATAGCTGATGGTAAACAGCACCGGCGGCCGGCAAATCATAGACATTTGAAATTCTCGCCTGTACTACTTCAGCCCAAAAATCCCCCCTTTCAGAACATGCCTCTAGTACAGTCTCTCTTGTCTCGAGGGTTGTCACACGGAACACTTCTCCTGGCTTTTTCTTTCGCTCCTCAAAATAAAAAAAAAAACAGTCCGTATTAAAGCTAAAGAATGTTTCACTCTTGCGATCCAATGAACGACGTTGGCTTGAGGTTTGCGAGCTTGCAATTTCTTGTTTCTTGGGCAATGTTACTACAGTGGAACCCCGATATAACGATATGCCAAGGGGGCAGTAAAACTATATCGTTATATCGAGGAATCGTTATATCGGGGTTCCGTCCCATACATTTTACTATTGCCGGGACATAACATATTCATCGTTATATCGGGAATATCGTTATATCGAAGATCGTTATATCGGGGTTCCACTGTAGTGTGGGAATACGCGCGGCGACATGTCTTGTGTACCTTTTAACCGGGAACAGTTTGGATGTTCTCATTGCACTCTGCGCTTGCGCGGTTTAAATCCTCACTTCCCTTCAAACGGAGAGATACTATCAATAAGTGTCATCTATGTCATCTTCAAGCGATTTTTGGCAAATGGCACAACACATTTCATCCATTTTAGGCTCTTGCTGGTCTAAAAATTACCAGGATACAAATTAGACTGTGTCAAAACGCGCAATAGAATCATAGAAGCTCTATGTTTAGTCCAATAAATTTCAGCAATCGGGTTTAAAACCTTTCGGAAACATATCATTCTTTATAAGTAGAAAAAGGATAACATTGTTCTTATTTTAACTCACTGCAGCATCGTATGCAGTGATCTCGCTTTTTAGTTTATATTTTCGAAGCCAGAATGTAATACGTTGCATTTCAACTGCGTTGAAAGACTCAAAGAAATACTGTAGCCGCAGAAACTTGCTAGAATCGCTTTAGAAACAATGCTTTGGATGTGATACACTATGATTCAGCAAACGGAAACTTCTCCATTTTGAAAGAAAAATAACTCTTGAAGAGAACTCAGAATACACTTACCTGGTCGGAGCACAGAACGTTGAAGTTCTCAAGCCATTTTGTTCGACAGAGATTAAAATTTCTGCAGGCGTCAAGCACAGCACACTACACCTGCGAACTCTCCCGCTTTGGGTGTGAGTCTCGGCTCCGAGTACAAAAAATTCGATCTCACGCCAACTCACGCTTTTCTTACTCTTTCCGCACGAAAATTAAGCTTTCTTGAATTGTATCACTGTTTTTGAATAAAGGTTTAAACAGTTCAACAAGTTTCATTAAAAAATAAAGAAATAAAAAATCGCTCCAGATAAAAACCAACTTAATGTCATTTAGTCCTATACACAGGGTTGCGAGTTTTAACATGAAAAGCACCTGAAATACACTTAAAATTAAAGCTGTGTACATATGAAATGTCCCAAATTAACTTGATTTCTAAAATAAAAAAACCTTCCCCTTGAGATATCGTTTCAAATTTTGTTGTTTATTTGACTTTTAAGGCATAAACACGCGCGTTTTTGTAAAAGCTTTATTCAGCCTCGTTTCCATGCATCTCAAAAGAGGAGCTTCTTAAAAAGCCCATTTTTTAATAAATTTCCCTTCCGGGATTTTCTGGGACTTTTGATATGTTATTAACGATAAGTTTCTCGGTCAAAAACCGTTGGAATTTCTTCTGTTGCAATTAGTTGCAGGTTGACCCATTATTTTTAGTAAAATGACTGGACTATACATGTAAATGGCAGTTTCCAACCACCAGCACATGAAAACCATTTGTACATGTATCTGTGTTGGGATGCAAACATATTATAATGTATTGAGCTCTAAATTTGTTCAAGGTGTAAAATGCATTCTAGATTATTTGCTTATGTTTGAGCAGTACTGCGTATGACAGTGTTGTACTGTCTATAGTAACTAATCACCAGACGAGTTTGTTTAGAAATACACCTGGACAGAAAAGGACACTGAATTATCAAATTTTCATGAGGACCTGGTACATATGTACGTGTACAATGACCAGACTTCACCTATGAATGATCTCAAGCCTGTTTACCATGTTTTCACAATAATTATAATTAAAATTTATCAGGCTATTGGCTGATGTTCCTTCTCTGTTAATATAGACTTTACAAACACTTGGAGGTGGGATAAGTGCTAAAGGGGACTTAAGGACTTCCATCAAGACACTACAAAACTGCTGTCTTACACCAGGTACAACAAATAACCAGTGTCCACTGCAACAAACTAAGTTATATGTAGCATAATTTAAAGGCAACTGTTCTGAGATGCAGATACTAGCATACACTGTACATACATAATTATGTATGTACATACATGTACACAAGGCCTTCCAAAGGGGGTAGCCGTGTCGCAATGCCGCATGTTTCGATGTCGCCTAGCCAACAGCTGTAAATGTCACTGTCATTTTTCCCGCTATTGTGTTGCTGTCGAACTGTGTCACTGTCACATTTTAGTGCCATAATATTATGATGTTGCTTGTCACTGTTAAAATGTTCCTGTGTCCCCAGTATTCAGAGTCAAGTAACATGTCGCTTTTACCCCTTGGAAGGCCTCATACACTATAGATAACAAAGCATGGCATGTGTTATTTCTCAGTAAACTCAGTTGCAGGTGCACTTGTTCAGTATTTCACAGTTTTGCTTCATTAACAAGACAAATAACTTTTAATTTACAGGATTTGTGGACACCTTTGCTGACAACAAGGAAGCAGTTGTGAATCATGGTCGTAAACTGCTCAAGGTGCGTATTCCACAGAAACTGCTGCATTTCTTTTTAAATACATCTAGCTTTAGTTACTGGATCTGTTTGGTTTATAACCTTGCTGTACCCTTGCTCTCTTCTCTGATGGTAACATTGTACATCCTGTTACTGTACTTTGTAGTTTTTGCTGAGAAACAGAGCCAGTAGTACATCTCTTCCTTTGCCTGCCTTGGAAGGATTCTGCAACACTTCTGAGATGAGACTAAAAGTTTTACAGGCATACATGGATGCACTAAAAGAGAAAGGTAATCATAATCTCAGGATCCAGTTGCCGTCCCGTTACATGCAACTAACAGTGAATGACAACAAAAATAACTTTTGCTAGCCACAAAAATTGCCACCCCACAAATTTATAATCTCAGTGAGTCACTCTGTTCTATCCCAAGATATCCCACATATTTCTAAGTACTACAGCTGTACTTATTAATTTCCTTATCAGCTGAAGTACAGAAGCAGGTACCATCAGTGGAAGAAGGTGAAGTGCTCAAGCCTTTGATGAAATGTTACACAGCACTTGAAGTTTCAAGCAGCAAGGGAGACATTTCCAGGTGCTTTAGTATGACTGCAAATCTTAACTTTTAAAAGAACTTTGCTTATGTAAAATGAAATCTAATTCAGGGCGCGACAAAAGTGCTGTCCGATAGCCCGGGGCTAAATCTATTCAATAAAAATACAAAAATTAGACTATAAAATTTAAAATTTAAAACTAGACTATAAAAATTTAAAAACTACGTAGACAATAAGATTTAAAAATGTAAACTAATCGATACAAAGATTACAGGAACAGTTGGCTTCGGTAGTCAGGTTAATATTGTTCAGTAAATTTTTAAAAATAGGTTGTTCCATAAACGTGAAGTTATGTAGCGATAAGATTTATGCAAAAACTTTGATTTAAAGGTAGGCTGATTAAGCTTACAATAGCCTCTTACATCATAATTGCTAGAACGCAATGAGAACAATTCCTTGATGTAGCTTGGCCCCGTAATAAATGAAGATTTATAAAGGAGGATTAGGGCTTGCGTGTATCTGCGATGCTCCAGGGACTTAATGTTTACCATCTTAAGTAGATCGCCATATGGAGTTGTCTTGGGCAGATTCATTAATGTTCTGATAGCAAACTGATTAGTAAATTCTAGTTTGTTAGAAAGTCCAGATGAAAGTCCCACTAAAACAGGTGCGCAGTATTCCAAATGTGGTAAGATGAAGGCCTTGTAAATATTGATCATCACATCAGCAGGTATAAACTTCCGTACCCTCCTAAGAGCAGCAACCTTAGCATTGACTTTATCACATACAGATTTAACATGGGCCTTGTAAGTTAATGAGCTGTCTATAGTTAAGCCCAAGAGTTTTAATTCTTTAACTACATCCAAGGGTGGCTTGGTACGATCTGCAAAAAGCTGGATATGGGTTGGATTGTCGCCCAATGGTAACACTTGCGTTTTTGCCTCATTTACACTTAAGTAATTATCCTCAAACCATGAATGAAGCATATCAAAGCTATTCTGTGAAGTGAATTCTAGAACATTTGGATTGCGGTTTGATAAGTATTGAGTTGTATCATCAGCATATAATCTCAAATTAGCATCAACAACAAAGTAAGTGAGATCATTAATAAATAAATTAAATAGAAGTGGTCCCAAGATTGATCCCTGAGGAACTCCATGCTTGATTGTTCTCCAATCTGAGTATGAATTTCCAATCTTAACACGTTGCTTTCTTCCACACAAATATGAGCGAGTGAGACACAAGGCACTGTCAGAAAAACCATAGGCTCTCAACTTTGAAAGAAGAAAGCTGTGGGACACGGAGTCGAATGCTTTTGATAAATCCACTGCAACTGCAGCGCAATGTTCTTTGTTATCAAGCGTGGCTCTAAAATCTTCCGTCATTTTAAGAAGAGCGGTTGTACAGGAGTGACCCTTTAGGAAGCCAGATAATTTATCACTTAGCACTGACTTGGAAAACACCAGCATTTGATCATGTTGGACCCTTTCAAAGATTTTAGACAAGGATGTCAGAACAGACACTGGGCGATAATTGATTTTGTCCGCTGGGCTGTCCTTCTTAAAGAGTGGAGTCACATTGCTACATTTCCACAGACTTGGCCACATATTAGCTGATATACAGTGGTTAATCAGATTGGTAAGAGGAACTGCCAGAGCCTCAGATGACACTGCAAGGACCCGCGGTGATATGTTGTCAGATCCGGTGGCCTTGTTAGGTTTGAGAGAGAATAGAAGATCCTTGATATAGCCCACATTAACGCTGGAAAAGGAGAAATGCTTGCAGTTATGTCTCCGTCTGATTTCATTGACACTAGCATGGTAGCCTGAGTATCAGGCTTTTCTAAGGGGTAGGGGGAAAAGGAAGGAGCGCGGACGGAAAGAAAAGCCTGACACAGACGCTTTAATTCCAGTCTTCCACCCCTCACGGCGTGATAAGCGTCAACCAATCAAATTCATTTCCGGTTGTCAAAAGACACAATACATCTTGCAACAATATTTATAATGCCGATCCCGGCATCAATAAAATGCAAGTAATCAACGTTTTCACGGAACATATATCTTGTCCTTACACGGCGAAAATTTCGAGAGTTTAAAGTATATCTTACAAATAGAATTGAGCAAAAACAAGCTAGCAAAACATGTGGCAAAGAAGTGTGAAACAAACAGGAAACCACGCAGCGCAGACAATTATGCAATGACCTCTAGACATTTCCTTGGCCACAATCTTACGGCTCTATTTAATACATAATGCCTCTAAATAAAACAGTGCCCCTCAGAAAGAAGTGAGAAGCAAATTACGTCGAAAAACCGAATTTAACACAGAACGGCAAAGGGTACAAATGTCACAAACGTAGGCCCGTCACCTTTATTTTGCTAAAACTCCGAGGACGTCGACTTTCCGTTTCACAAGCAGCTTTCGAGGCATAATTTCTGTCCTCTATTACGTCTAATTCCAGGAAAAACTGTAGAGCGCCTTTATGAGCCGTTTTGAATTCGTTTTATTTCCGGTGGTGTGACGTCAGGGCCCATTGTGAATTACCCAATCAGCGCCACATCCAGAATCTGGATGTTTGACATGACCCAATCAAAGCGTTTGTGTCAGGCCTTCCTCTCCTCTTTCCTTCCCTACCCTCCCCCCTCCCCTTAGGAAGGCCTGATACTCAGGTTACTAGCATGGTTAACAAAGTTACTCTCGCACATATTTGGTATGTGTGCAGAAACACCGTCTGTAAAGTATTTATTAAATACATTGGCAACCTCAGTGTTATCCGTAATCAATCTGCCTTCCTCCAATAGTTGTATATTTTGTTGTGGAGCACATTTAGAAGGCAATAAGGGTTTGAATTTTTTCCAGAATTCGCCTGGATGGGCACATTCAGTTGAGGTGCGAATGAAATATGATTTCATAGATTTGCGCTTTAGGGTAGTAACAATGTTTCTTTGTTTCTTGTAATTCTCCCAGTTATCTTGAGTTCTATTTTTCTTAAATTTCCTCAATAGGATGTTACGCTTTGAGATTGCAGAGGATATTTCAGGCGTGATCCATGGTAGCTGATCCCCCCTAATAAATTTCTTTTTGTGTGGCATGTGTTGGTCTACAACATCGTACAACAGCTGATACCAGTGTTCACAGATATCATCAACATTGTCGTAGACGTAGGCTGAATCCCACGGGATTTTACTGAGATCATCTAGATATTCCTCTCTTTCCAAGTTTTTCATACTTCGATATTCGATGAGCTTTGGTGGAGGTCGTTGAATTTTCTGCTTTCGTATGGTGTACCGGTAGATTAGATCATGATCACTTATACCCAGTTTCATTGTTCCACTTAAGGCAAACCGCTCAGGGTTGCTGGTGAGGATGACATCAATCAAGGATGCAGAGTTGTTGGTTACACGCGTTGGTTCAGTAATTGTATTAGACATACAAAAACAATCACAGAACTCAGTTAACTGAGAATCTGCCTCAGTATTGCCATCGACATACATGTTAAAGTTGAGATCGCCAATAATGAGCAGTTCATTTCTGATGTTAAACAGTGACTCAGCTGCAGAGTATATTGATGGCAAAAAATCTGCTGGCTTATTTTTTGTGGGAGATCTATAGCATGCCAGGACAAGGAATCTTGAGTTGTTGTGACCCTTCACATCAATACAAATTGACTCCATGTTGGGTGGCTCCAATTTCAGTCTCCTATAAGCAGACACACCATTCCTGATGTATACCAACAGACCACCACCTCCCTTTTTCTGATCTTTCCTCATGATTCTGTAACAAGGGTGCTGTAGAAGAGTACTATCATATGTAGAGTCAAGTTTAGTTTCCGAGATGGCAAGAATGTCAAATAAGCCTTCATTGAGAAGAAGTTTAACTTCATCAATCTTATTCCAAATACTGTTGATGTTGATATGAGCTATAGACATATTGAATTTATAATAAGATAAGACGTTGGTCTTGAAGCTAGATATTTCGTCTTCTTGTAAGTCAGTGGAGACCATAGAAGAATCAATAGAAGAGCTGATTGACGAGTTCAGTGTCGTATTAAAGAATGGCAAACCTGACAATGAACACGGCGGGCAAATCCAGTTAAAGGTATCCATTTGTTTGAGGCTTGTGTATTGCCTTGGCGTGACACGTCCGCATTTTATATGGCAACTAGAGTCGCAATCGTCGCAGCTTAAAGCTCGATGGTCTCGAGCAATAGATTTGTGGCAAACAATGCACTTTTCAGGGCCAGGGTTTATATTGACATCGCCACTAGTGATAAGGCGAAACAAGTGGAAGCTGCAATCTGAATTAGAATAGTAGTTGACCCTTGACGCGAAGTAGCCTTTGCCACGAGTTACGGATCCAATATGGCGGACATGCTTCCAAAAGCAAATGTGCCGACTTTCCAGTGCATTTTCGTCGGCGTTGCCACAAAAATGTGACCAATTGATACAGTTGTTTCTTCCGTAACCATTAAGATTGTTTCCAACTAAGTGCGAAGTAATAACTGTAAGCAAAATCACAAAAAGTTCGGAGAAAAGAAATGGCCGACCGACCGCCATGATGCCGCTGACCGCGTCGCTGCTAGTGGATTGATTGGTCGGGCTAGCGTCTTTTGACCATTGATTGCCCGACGGGCAAGCAACATTGGTTTTTTCTGATGGCAAACTTCAGAAAATAATGTGTGCAGCAGGCAGTTCGGGAGGGAAAGTGATTTTCGTCTCACCCTGCTAATTCCAGCTGTGCCCATCATTTGATATTGTAATTACCCAACTGTGATCGAGAGAGTCAGTATGAGAAGTGAAATTATGTGTTGTCCAAGAATAGAATATGTTGTTGTTCGTCCTTCGTATTCGAAGATGACCATAAGACATCTAGATTCTTTGGTGAGTCCGCAGATGGCTGATAAGGCCAATCTGGGCAAGGAAGCCTCTCCCACATGTGGAGCAGAAGTGGGTAGGGGCTGTGCTGTTTGTGCTGACGGCTCTTCCCTTCCGTGCTGCTCGCTTCTCCTCGGCTTGACGGGACCTGCGTTTCTCTGCTGCCTGGGCTCCTTTTGTGATGCATTGGCGCCAGGAGGGTCTGTCGGAGGCAAGAGACTCCCAGGACTCAGTGCTGATGTTAAAGTCTTTTAGGCAGACTTTCAGACTGTCCTTGTAGCGCTTTCGTTGCCCTCCAACTGTGCGCTTGCCAGAGGAGAGTTCTCCGTAGAAGAGCTGCTTTGTCAATGAGATGCCAGTGCCGGGAACGAGGATGCATCCACGATGTCTTGTTGCGGGTTGGCAGGCGGAACATCGTGTTGGTGATAACCAGGTCGTGTGAGGCACATAGTCTAAGCAGGAGGAGACCATTGCTGTTGCATTTTCCAACTCCATGTTTTCCGATGGTTCTGTGCCATGCTTGGTGGTCAGTGCCGACGCGTGCATTGAAGTCTCCCAGGATGACAAGCCTCTCTGATTTTGGAACAGAGGCTATGAGGGAGTCGAGCTCTTCATAAAACCTGTCCTTGATCTCATTAGGGTTGGTCATGGTTGGGGCGTAGGCACTAATCAAGGTGACATTTGTCTTCTGTCCAAGTGGCAGCTGCATTTTCATGAGACGATCGTTGTGACCCTCAGGAATGCAGGCAAGTTGACGGACGAGTGTTGTTTTAATGGCAAATCCCACTCCTGCCTCCCGCCGCTCTTCGCTGCTGCGTCCGCTCCAAAAAAACGTGTAGCCGCCACCAGTCTCTGTCAGCTGGCCTTTGTCGGCGAGGCGAGTCTCGCTAAGAGCCGCGATGTCAACTTTGTAGCGATCAAGTTCCCTAGCCACTAAAGCTGTCCTTCTCTCTGGCCTGTCAGCTTTAGTGTTGTCAAGTAGAGTTCTAACGTTCCAAGATGCTAAGGTGAGCACTTTTGATTTCTTCTTTCTCTGGTTTCGACCGCAGAAAGAGGGATCCCCGCCAGTTGCGGTATACTGGCCAGGGCAAGGTGAGGCAGGCTATGTTTAGGGCACCTTTTCTAGCCCCGTCCTCATGCTACGGAGGTGAGCAGAGCGATCCTAAAGAGGGCTGCTCGGTCACTCAGGAGGCTGCCGGACTCCACTGCTGCCTCGGTCCAGTGAAGGGCGACCACTTGTCCTGAGCCGCCTGTGTGCAGGTTCACGACTACAGCTCCCAGTGTATCCTCACCTGCTGCTTCGCCGATCCCCCATCGCCACAGGACTTGAATAATAGGTGGTGGTGATGTCATGACTTGCGTGTGACTTGGATTAAAGTGAGGGAGACTTGCGCAGGATCAGCCTCACTCTCTCGTCCTGATGCGCCGTATCCAGTGGCAAGACAAGGTCGAGACGACTGGGGACGGACCAGGATGCAGGAGTTGCCGGAAGGTGACAAGTATGCCATGCAACCGCCTCACGGGACTCCACTCCGGTTTTTTTCTTTCAGGGCTTACTCCCATAGCCTTTGGCTATCCCTAGCCACCACAAGGCAGTGGAACCGTAACCCTGGTCAAGGGAGGCTAAGGGTGTACTGACACTTGCCCAAGGCGTCCACCCAGGCTAGTGGAGGGAAGGAGGCGCCTTACTGCTCCATTCTAGACCGGCTCCAAGCAAGGTCTAGCCACTGTCCAGGAATAGAATATAGTGCTCAACACATCTGATTCATCAGAACTAAAAGTTTCAACCTCAATATCTCAAGTTGATACATCATTTGACAAGGCCACTCCCTCCTCCCCCATCCCCCCCCCCAAAAAAAAAAAAACCTAGATGGGCATTGGTTGTCACTGTAAATCAAAACCTTATAATTAACTATATATTATTAGTGATTTGTTAGTGGTTATAAATTAATACCTGTGTTTGAATGTTCTAGGTTGACAAATGGAGACCCAAGTTCTTACTGGCAGTCAGATGGACCAGCAAGATCTCATTGGATTAGGTATTATTCAGTTACTTTGTGTTACCTCATGCAACTTTTATTCTCTTTGTGGTTACCAAATGGTGCAGGTTAATATTTCTCTTTTCATCTCTTTCAGATTACGAATGCGGCCGAATGTTGTTTTAAAACAGCTGTCAATCAATGTGGGTTCATCTGACCAGAGTTACATGCCACAACATGTTGTTGTTACAGCAGGGCGAGATGAGCAGAATCTCAGGGAAATCAGTGACTCTAGGATACCCAGGTACCCTCACTCAACATAATTATCATTTGTTGAATTCCCTTTTAAATTACTGATTTACGTTACATTTCTTTAAATGTTACTTTGAAGAATTTGGAGATACATCAAGATAGTATTCCTTTCTTATTCTCATCACTTGCCTGTTTGCCAATGTATATTATTTTCCAAGGAGAAATTAGATATTGGCCAGTTTAGAGAATTGAAGAGAGAAATCAATAAATATAGTTAGGTGTACTTTAAGCTGGAGTGGTGAATGTTTTTTCGTCAACCACTAAACAAAGTTGAGTCACTTACATTCCTTCTAGTGATGTTAAATCAACATTTGAATGATTTCAATTGTTTGACATAATTATTTTAATAAAAGTAACTTTTGCAGGATTAAATTAACATCTTGATTAATGACAATTAAATTATTTAACATCTTGTGTATTTGATCCTATCAGCCAGTTCAATGGAGATTTTGTTTTAGTGGAGAATGTGAAAATTCCTTATCCAGGTGTGTAACAAGCAAATGGTTTGTGCAATAAATTAACTTTGTTAACTGTTAGGTTATTTCTACATGTGTATGCCTCAATACATTATGTAGCTAATTGAATTTCACAAATCCCGAAAGTTACCAGTACTAGTCACAAGTACAAAGTCTGCAGGGTACCTCTTTTAATGTAACTTAGTTCATATGCTTCTTAAACAAAGTTTTAGTACATAGGGGTAACAGGTAACCCTGAAAAGTTGGGAGGTGTTGTTGGATAAACTACAATTTTAATATATGATATCAGATTTTTTTTTCTTTTATTCCAGTGATACAGATCAACATTAGGAGATGTCACAGTGATGGCTGTGATACAAGAATACGAGGAATCAAAGCTGTTGGCTACAGGTGAACAGCTAAATAATCAAATTATCATTCTTTCTTTCCAGTCTGCCTGTTTGGCACTACACAGTTTCTAGGTTTGCTTGTCAAAAGCCCTGGGGCGGGGGACTCCTATATGAAAGGGGCAGACATTTTGAAAAGAACCCCTAACAGAGACCAATCTGGGTGTTGCTGTAGGTTTTCTTGACCTAAAAGATACCAAAAAACTAAGAATAGAGTTTATATTTGTATAAGTTTATTTCTTAGTGTGTAGTCCTGAACGATACCATTATGGCTAAAAATATTGGCGTTTTGTCCGGAACACCATAAGCAAGACCAAAAATCCGAAATTAACACCCTAAGCAAGACAACTAGCATCCTCGCCCCTTTCATATGCGAGTCCCCTCCCCCTGGGTAAAAAGCAATATACATGTACATATCTTGGTAATTGCTGGACTTTTGTTTTAGAGTTTTGAAGAGTAAAGGCATGAGTGTTGGTGATGCATCAGCTGTGTGGTTTCTGTCTGTTCTGGGAGCTACTGCGTCAGCTGCTATGCCTATGGCACCACACCTGAGGGATGTTATCCTGTCTCATACAAGGTACAATACACTACATACAGCCTAGAGCTATACAAACAATATGAATGCTCAGTAAAAAAAATATAATAAAAAATAACGTAAATTTAGACGGAGGGAGCTCACATAGGCCAGAGGAATCCTCTTTTAAAGAGGCATGTTGCTATGTTAATAAACTACATGAACTGCTTGTGGTGCATTAAAGCAAGGTCCAGACATAGAGTGTACATGTAAACTATGCAATCCATACATTTTGTTTAGTACTTTCCATTTATACCGGTAATCTAGTATGAAGGTTTTTGGCAGTGCCAAAGAATGTCACTTCTTGATTGATTGATTGATTGATGAGGTTGATTGATTGATTGATTGATTGATTGATTGATTGATTGATTACATTTGTTTGATTTTAAAGGTCAGCCTTAAGCCATATGAAGGCAATGTCACTGTCCTTAACATCGCCAGACAGGCCAGCATCCCTATCTTTTCATGTTCTTGAGGAGATTGAAAATTTCCTTCATTCTGTTGTGAGGTGAGGTGTTTTTATAAAATTAATGTAAGTCCTTGTCTTGTTTCATTGTTTGCCTGATTAATTTTCAAAGGAACATCTATATGTTGTTTCTTCCTATTAGTTGTGGAGCACACCTACATGTAGTTTCCTTTAGTTTTATCTCCCATGCTCTTGTTTCTGTGTTGCTGGGTCATTGTCATTTCCACTGGATTGAACATTTGGATAATCATTTCATATCATTCTATTTATTTAAATTTTCTTTCAGATTTGAAGGTTCAGTTCAGCCAGAGAGCTTAAAGATTTTATTGGAATATACTTTAGCACGTGGAAATCTAACAAGTATTTTTAAAGTTCTAAAATTATTATATGGTAAGTAGCACAATATTTAGTTGTGGTGCAAGTGAACATCTTTCGACCTTAATTGTTTCTTTAAAAGTCTTACTCTCCCTATTTTTAGACTTTGGTGACTAATTCTTAAATTCTGATGTTAAAGATTATTGTAGTTTGTGAAATTGTTTTAAAGTTCTTGTCAGTTATTGAATAATTAGTGCTTAAAATTCTTCCTGTAGAAATTGCTCATGAAGATTTTGCTGCTGCTGAAATTGTGAAATCATTAGAAGATGTTCAACTTAAAGCTACAAAGCAACATGGTAGGTAACATTACCATGCTCACTTTATGGAACACCTTAAGGGGATTTCAAATTCAGAGATATGTTTAGTGGTCCCTCTTGAATTGTAGGGTTTTTTAACATTTTGGCTTTCATGCCCTTCATCAACATTTGTTTTGGTAAAATTCTGGTGATCCTGTCTAGTCTGCAAAAGTGAGCTAGCTGATGGACTTGTTTAGCTTGTAAAACCCCAGAACTATAAATTAACACATACTGCACTCAAACTGCATTCATTTGCATAAACTGCATTTGATGGTTTAATAGAAAGTGTGACTTAAACCAGCCCATGAACATATCTTAAGATACATGTGTATATTATAGATGCATGTATGCATTGTCACATGTTATCTAGCTGCACAAAAATGCGGCCTTGTAGGGTTAGTTAACAATAACATGTGAATTGCAGTATGTAAGTGTCTGTTTTTCTTACTGTCAGGTGTAATGTTAAAGATGTCTTTATCATCTTGTGATGGAGGCCACAAAGATAACCTCTCCAAACCAGAAAATGTTTTGACAGACAACTGGTCATCTGAAGGTATTTCTCATTCACTCCATTCTAAAACCAAGCAGTTTAGCAAGTAAACATATAAAACTGACAAGTCAAAATTTTGTCTTGTTTAGAGTCGACACATACAATGTATGTTTTAGCAGTGTTGTTTCACAGTACATGTTTTTGCATTCCAGTTTTTAAAGTGTTGTTGTTGTTAAAGTGTATAGAACATAGTTGTCCATAATAACTTAAACATGTGTTCTTTTTTTGTCTTTTTTTGTTTAGCTTACTTATCAGAAAGTGGAAAGACAAGGGTATCAATGATGTTTTCAAGTGCTGCATCTGTTCGTGTGAAACTGACAAAGCTAATCATCAAGGTTGGTACTAGCATATTGAAGTATCATCTCTGGCAGTACGTCTTTTTTAGACTTAACTGCAAGGTTTGTGTTGTTGTTTCATGGTAAATAAAATCTAAGGCCAGGTCAATGTTTATTGTATTTTTATCTTACATTTATACAGGTGTCTAAGGGGGAGATTGGTCCTTCACATGGCCTGGTGTTCGTTCTGGATGATTTAAAAAGGTGCAGGTTGAATCTGTTTAACTTTTTGCTCTTTCATGTTAGACTGAAGACATTGAGTTTTGTTCAGCTTGGCGAACCCTAGGCAAACCCATTTTAAATAATACCTGCTTTAAATATTATTTTGTGCAAATAGAGGAGGGAAATTTCAGAGATGAAAAAGAGAAAGAACGTGAAGGAAATGGACATGAAACAGATGTATTAAGCAAGTACAATGACTGGACCAAAGCTACATTCACAGACTACTTAGCAAGGTCTGTTCAGTTACTGAGCAAGTCCTGATACTAAAGATTCTAAATCTGTTTATAGTAATTAAGTACTTTGTCATTCACTTTTCTAAATCCTTGTTTCAGCTGGTTTATATAAACTTCCTTTTCTAAATTGGTGTTTCCTGCTTTCTTAGTAGTAAACTAATAATCTGGGGTTTCTTTGAACAAAAAAATGATTAAAGATGAGAGTTTGAATGTGTAATTATTTGATAAAAAAAAGTGTTATTCTTTAACAAACAAGTCAAGAAGTTGAGGATTTTTAATTGCAACTTACAGACTTTGTATAGCTGGAATTCACACAATAAAATAAATTGGTGAAAACTTATACTGTATAACAAAACTGCCAAGCAACCAAACACATCATGAATTTAATTTTTAAATCAAGCAAAAGACACTTGCTTGAAAAAAAAAAATTGGGTGGTTATTGTTCTTGTTTTTCATTGTTTCCATGCTTAGCTCCAAGGGAAAATCAAGTGTTGGTCAAGATGAACCAGTGGCCTTTTTTGCCACAGAGGAAGACTGGTAAGTGCTTTTACAATGTACATTTAACTGTGTACATGTAGGAATAAGTGTACGGTATATCTTGTAAACGTCATTGCAGGAATCAAGATGAAAGATTTTCAAAGCTTACTTCACACAAGCAATACAAATACAGGCACAAATGCAAGGAAAAACATGTGTAAACTGGCGCGCACAACTTTCATTTGCACTTGCTTCATGCGTAATTATTGCTGATGCAATTGAAGCACAAGTGCAAGCAAGTAAATTGTGACCTGTCAGCAACCTTGGAAAAAGTTAAATACACCTCCATAATTATTTTACCTTCTTTGGTCTTGCTTCTCAAGTGTGAACATCATATAAACTTGTATGATTCTGTAACTACAAGTAAATGTTGCTTTTCAGGGATGAAGTGGAAGTTCATGTAGATAGGATTTTGACTGGGAAGGTATGCTTGTCTTGTGATAGATGATATCATTAAATGAATGTTCAAAAACTTGTTATAAGTAGCAGAAATGTTAATAAGGCTTCTGGTATTTCAAAAATTGCTTAGATATTGCTGCCATTGACACTTACATTAATATACACCATAAGAGAAGGATAAGTACTAATTTAACTGGCTTTGATAAATACAAGTTACATTTAACAAAACACAACTATTTAATAATAATATTAGTAATATTATTTTGTATTTTTATCTTATATTCCTGTTTTTTTTATTTACAGTATGTTGTGGTGAAGTTCTTGGGAGCAAGAAAGTTAAGCGCTGAAAGAATAGGAGTGCTAGGATTGAACTTTTTTGGCTACGAAGTGAAGCCCAACTGTCCTTTAAATGATGATTTGCACTTGGTAATGTTTAGACCCTTTTTGGCTTGCTTGACAATATTAAGTAATGAATATTAATGCTCTAAACTCACATCAAACTATTTATGTGAAGCACCAGTAAGAAGAAAAACTTCAAATGTATAACATTTTTATTAGTTAATTCAACTATTTTCTAGATTATATGTTTTACATACCGTATGTATCAATTACCAGGGGCGGATCCAGGGGGGGGTGGATTGGGTGGCTAGCCACCCCCCTTGATCCACCAGAAAAATAAAAATAAACATATTAAAATAGAAAATAAGGACAATGTCCATCCACCTTTCATAGTCAGGCGGCCGTTCAAAGTTAAGAAAGGCCATTTTTCCAAAATAGGAGATTTTCAAAAGGCCTGTTTTATGAGCTTTTATGAAGTTGTTCCCGGGCCACTTTGCCAAGGGTTGAAAAGTTTCACGCATGTGGGTGAGCAAAAAAAAACCCGCATATCTGTTCTTTCCTGTAAGTTCCTGGCTTGTCAACTTTAAATTTCAATCACTGTTCATTTCATAAGAAGTAGACGTTTTCTCCGAAATATAACTCAAAGTAAGTTGAAGAAAGAATTTTTTGCCAAATTATCAAGGAAAAACAGTGTTTTAATAACTTAATTGACAGCTGTATAAAGCTGCTCAGAATCGCGGAAATCACGTCTAAGAGGCTTCAACTTTTTAAAATTTTCTGAGGGGGGCATGCCCCCAGACCCCCCTAGGGGGAAGGAGCCTTTGGCTTCACTAAATATGCGTCGCAGATCCAAAATGATTTGCACTCCACTTTCAAAAAACTGCCTAAAAGCCCGAACCCCCCCCCCCCCTACCATAAAATACAAACTGGGGCTTGAACAATATAGTAAACAAAAATATTGGTAAACAGCCACCCCCCTTTGAGAAATTCTGGATCCGCCCCTGATTACCACATGTTTTTTTTTAAGTCTGCTGTATTTGTTGTCAAATAAATCATAATGGTTGTTTTTATTCCAGAATGATGTTGCCCCTGTGCCTTGTGGAGATACAGTGGAAGGTTCAACTTTGTTTATTAGAGTTCTTTCGTTTCTTGATGAAATGGCAAAGGACCAGGTACTGGACACAATAACGCATAGTTTACCCTTAACCCTAATGTGATTTTTTCATAGCAAATTGTCATTAGCAGCATTTAATTTTCTTGGTTTTCTTTATTTTTCCAGATTCGTCTTAAAACAAGGCCTAAAAATCCTCCATCCTTTAAAGAGAAGGTACAAACATATTGTTTTTAATATAATTTGCCTTTTTTTCTAAGATATTGTGCAATTTTTCTATGATATCGTGTTTATTGTGTTTGTTGTTGTTTTTGTTTGTACGTTTTTCAGGAAGGTCAGCTGGAGATGAGCAGTGTCAGTCTTGAGCTAATCTGGGATGTTTATTCACTTGTTACAAGCAGGTACAACTTAACAATATTATCCATACCTGTATTATGTACATTTGTAATGTCCATTAGATTTTCAGATTTAAATTCAAAAGGATAGGAATTGTGAAAATTAGCTGACAGTGTCAAATCGAGTTTGAATGGGCTTCAGACTGAGTTCAAAGTGCGACTTGTATGCTATGAATGCATTACTAATTTTAACATTTTGTGTTTATAGCTCATTTAAATAAACCATATTAGTTAATTATTATGATAAAATTAATGCCATCAACTAACTGATGAATCAACATTGTAATTGTTTCCTTATTGTTATTTTTTTAGAATTTATTATCATTTTTCACAAAAAATGGAATCATTGATTACTGTATTAAATTAATTATTATGGCTCATTAATTGTGGTTTATTTACAGGGGAGTAACACATAAGAAGATCATCGTGTCAAGTCTGCTTCTTCTTCGTCTGTTTCACCAAAGCCTTCCATACTTGAAATCCAACATCAGAGAACTGGCAGCTGACACTACTGACAAAGCAGCATTTGAAAAGGTACTCTACTACATACAGGGATGGTGAACATCAAAAACCTGTTTATCGTTTTTGTTCCAAAATTACACCTCAGCATCACAGAATTCCAAAAAATACGTGGATGGTTTTATGATCTCATAAAGTCCAAAATGTATCAACCTCAATGTTGCTTTTCACAAATAAATATAATGTAAAATGTATAATTAATAATTTTAATGTAAATGTTGTGTAATGTAAATGTTGCTTATAGTGGTCATGCACTTAGCTTCGAGATAGCTAGTTTACAGGCATGCCACTGAAAATAGAGGAAACAAATATTTTAAATGAACATAACATGGTTAAAAATCCCCACTGGCAGGAGGCAGGCCAGTTGGCTATGTACAAAGCGTGACGGAGGATTTGAACTCGGGACTACTGAGAAACAAATCCAGCTAGTGGCAGGGACATGTCTTGAACCGGGGACCTCCTGATTACAGCAGTAGCGCCCTAAACCACTTGGCCACGCTTGCAACTTTTAACACCACACTCGTGATGCATTTGCTTTCAGTTAACTTAAAGGCTCACAGAACTTGTATATTTGCACACAGTCATGTATCATGAATGGTTTTTTTTTTCAGCAACAAGAATTGTCTTCCAAAGTATTCACCCACCTGTGTGAAGTTGTTGATGATGACAAACAGTGTTACGATGAAAAAATCCATCAGATTGCAAAGTTGATTATCTTGGAAGGTAAAAACCTGAGAGGCAACGGTTATTTTGTATAATGTCATATGTCTTAGATTTTTACATCCTTTTTATTTGCGGACACTACAACAGAACCCCACCTTGTTTAATTTTTTTTCTATCAGGTGCAGAGATTTTCTTCCCAGACTCACAGACAAGGCGGAGTCATTTGCTGTCCATGGTGGATCAAGTGATGGAAGAAAAGAAAGCAGTATCTCTAGGACTGACTTTTGAGTCACTTTGTAGGTTCTTCAGCAATAAAGATGCCAGTGGTCTTCTTGGACTTCCTAATGCTGTCACAGAGGTACATGTATGATCTAGTCATTGGCAATATTATCAGAGTGTTGTAAAGCCTAAATCATGATCTGGTGTATATCACATAGTGCCACTTTTTAAGAGAGATGTCCTGCATGTTATTTAGTTAGCCAAATACGTTTGGAAGTATTTTCAAGAAGATTTATCTGACATCTTTCAAGGCACTGCACTGCCACCTTTTATCGAACTATAAAAACGCAGATTGTTCAATAAGATACTAATTCAGTTGTATACAAAATTGTTTTTTTTTTTAGGACGGGTTTGATTGTAAGCCTGTTCTTGGTGTCATGGCCACACTGTTGTCTGTGGCATTTCAGGAGGTTTGTGCAGTGATAATTAATGTACTTTGTAATCTTTTTGTTTTAGACCAGTTTCAATTGAGTATCGTAAAACAACAACCAAAGTTGTCACTCTAGCCAATCACAAAGGACACAAACAGTTTAGTGAACCAATCAAAACTCTTAGCAAACACAGGTACCTGTGCAGCCGATGCGAAGCGCAGGAAAACGTGTGTGAGCAAGTCACGATTGGTTTTGGTTTTACTTCTGAGTAGGTGAAAAATTGGCACGAGTTTTTTAAACCAATCTTTGAATGCAGTAAAAGAAAAACCATAGGAAAATGTGTATTACTTTCGATACTTACGTACTTAAAAATGGCATCTTTGAACTTTACATTTTTTTAATTTCTATTATTTCATGTTTAGTGCCTTAACTGTTTGACAGCAGATGATCAAAGTCACAGTGATACAACATCAAACCTAGTTCAGTTATTGTGTGCGATGCAAAGAAGTCTCCTAACATGGTGCAGCACACAGATTAAAAGTGGAAGTTCATTTGGTCAGGATGTTGCTACGATTCTTATCACAGATTGTAAGTACATGATACAATCCAGCTCTGTACAACTGTGGTACATTTTTGTGGTTAAAATTTGGTCGCACAGCACTAGAACCCACACAGGTTCAGTATGCATTCTGTTCAGACCTTAGCTAAAGTGAATGATTCTATCTCTGATATGTTGTTGTTTGTGTGTCTTATCGTTACAGATGTCAGCATTCTTGCGTTCAAAGTGTTCATGTCACTACAAGCAGTGAATGACGCACAGGACCAACTAACTGTCATTGATAGGCTTGAACATTCATATGTGTCAGCAGCAATGAGGCAGCTGGTAGGTTCACAATAATAAATAAATAAATTGACATCATTTTACGAGGGTTGCACTTTATAGTCTTGCGACTAACAAACCTGTGGCCCCATGATTCCTGATCGAATTGGAATTTGGAAGTGTATCTTTTTGTGAAAGGAGGAAAACTGGAGAACCCGGAGAAAAACCCTCGGATTAACATAACACAGTGTTTGCCAGTTTGAGTAGTTTTTAACCTTAGCAACTGTAAATGAGCCTTTCTTTCCTACGTCAGCTTTCCAGCATGGTGCAATACTCACGAATTTAACTTGCTGTTTTACAAGCCCTGGAAGTAACGTGCTATTTGCTTGAAAGAACTTGCCAATCCTAGCAAATCGTCTTTAAAATCGACCTTGAATGTTATACATTGTACACTCAAAAATCATCAGGCAGTAAGTGTCAAATTGTTATAATGGATAAATCAAATTGAAATTTGTGAAATATTGTTGTGGAATGAACGCAAACCAGATGAAGGTTGGAGAACGTCTGTACTACACCCCACACCAGCCACCTTCTAACATACCTTCTCCTGTTCTTTTTTTAGGTTTTGTTTCTTAACTTGTTCACAAATGTGGATACCATCTGTATGCCAGTACTAAGGAGCCTGCAGCCAGTCTCCCTGGAGTTGAAGAAGTTTTCAAACAAATATCCGGAGCTTTTCTTTAAAGTAAGAGTATTTTAGCGTATTTTAAATATTTTCTTTTCTTTTGTCAAAGTGATAGGTTTGTTATGTAACGCAAACGGGCATTGTTTCTAGAAGTCTAATGTTCAAGTCATCAAATGATTAGCATAGTTTATCCCTTGCATTAGTTTCGATTTTATAAATTTAAACATGTAATAAATATATTGATTTTACTATATTGCTCCAACGAGATCAGTATTAGAATTATGGAGACTAGCAAGATACGTCAGATGTTGCAAGATGTGAACAGTTGCCTGTTTGCTTTGTGCTTGTGAAATTTTTGTTAAATTTCAAGATTTCGTTAAAAGATTTAGCAAGTGCCTTGATGGAATTGTAGAGTGTTAGTGAAATTTGGAAGTTTCAGTAAGCATAGCAAAGGAGCCATCAGCTTTAGTTACGTACTTATTTTTAAAGCGTATCGGTATGGTAGATTAAATTGCCCTTGCAGATTTCCAAGAAAGAGATAATCCTTGGTATTGAATACTCGTAAAACTAGATGTTTTTTCAGAGCGTTTATGGATTAAGCTTATTGTAAACTTATCTTGTTTGTTGGCAGATTGATTCTGAAGAGTGGAACAAGACGCAGGGACAGACTGTACTACGAACATGGGACGTGGAATCTGCACACAACTATGAGAACAACCAAGACGTTAAAATGGTAAGCAGTTGTACAGTGCCGTGAAATATACTTGTCCCCCTCAACAATGCTCTTGGTTTGGATGATTTTTTTTAAACGTTTCACTGGGCTCCGTCTTCTGCTACATCTTTTCAAAGAAGCGTAAGATGGCATGGTGACATAACGTTATAACAACCATCACTGTAATTTTAAATTGTAATTAATTAATGTTCCATTTTTGTAGTGAATTGAGAAGGTTAAAGGGCTCTTTGCTGCTCCTGTGTCTTTCAGGTTTTCAACTGTCCTGGCTGTTCTGAATTTACTGTTGATTTTGATCCACGCTGTGAAACAGAAAGGAGGTATTGTTATACTCGAACGTTTTTTAGTTTGTAAATGGATTTTATCTGACTTAGCATGTACTGGTTGGCTTTTACCATAGGAGGCGGAGCAGGGGGGCAGGGGGTGCTTAGCCCCCCACGTTTATGACGTGCCGAAAATATCACGAGCGCAGCGTAAAACTGGTTGTCTAGATATTCAGTCTCGTGAGTGAGCTCAAACATCTTCGAAACTTTCTTAGAAGTATTTGGGAAACTTCGTTTAACTTCGGAAAAGTTCCATAAAATGATCGGAAATGTTCGTATGGCCTTCGAACAACAATCGGAGAATCTTCGGAAATCTTCGGTCTAGAAACTGTCCAGAAAACAAAAAGTTGCACCAAATATATGAAAACCTGCCGAGTATTTTCAGGACAGTCTTAGCTGCCCCACGTTCCAAAACGCTCCGCCGCCTCTGTTTACTAGCTATAGTCCTGCTTTCAGCAATCTGAAAGATTTGATGAGCGTTCCATAACTTTACAAACCTTTTTTCTCTTTCTTTTTGTATAAAGTTTTGAACATTCATACATTCCAAGGTCATTGCTTTGTTTTGATTTTCCTGCAGATATGATTATTTAGAATTTACAGATTCAAATGGCAGCAAGAAACGCTTTGATCAAAAGGTCGACACTGAAAAGTGGCCAAAAGTAGGTGCAACATTCACTCATTGACGTTTGTTTCTTTGTAGTATTAATTGTTGTACATTTTTTTATCAGTCTGTCATTACGTTTGACTATGTATGGGCTTGGTTAATTGTTCTTCCATCGGTGTTTTAATTGCACTATTCATTTCAAAGCATCATTGTTGGAATTTTCTTGCAGAGCGTTGAATTTAAAGCTGGAAATCGCCTGCTTTTCAATTTTCATTCAGATGGCAGTAACAACGAATGGGGCTACAAATTTAAAGTAAGCACAATCATGAGAAACATATTTTTTGCTCCTTGAACTTTTCTCCTCTCGTTTCTTCTGATAACATGCTGTGAAAATTATACGTTATTACAATCGCAACTGTAAAACAAAAGATTCCTGTACGATGTTACCAAACAGTGTTACTTAACTTGGTATGGTGTACAGGTAACTGCAAAAGGTTCCCCAGATGTGGCTCTATCGTGGATTTTCGATCTTCAGCTTGGCATGGCTCGCCTGTTTGGTCAGCTCTGTAGCTCGGCCTTGGATAGCAGAAAAGGTAAATACAAACGACCAGTGTATCATCCCCCTTTCTTGTGGAGAGGTGTGTGCGAAAGAACTAGCGTTGTAAGATTTGGCTACGAATTACAACTTAAAAGACACAGCTTTAACCATCGCTTTTATATATTTTTCTGGTTTCTTGCGGAACTTGTGTTTCGAATGAAGCCAAAACCTGCGCTGGCTCTACAAAACTTCCTTCTACAAGTTGAGCCCCAAATATCCCGTATCTAATCGATAGCATTGATTAAGTTATGCGTCACGTGAACTAAACCGGTTAAAGTTTTTTGCTTTCTTTTTTCACTTCCGGTTTTTTCTTTTTTGTTTTCGTGGCGCCTTGCTTTAGCTAGCGTGCGACCACTTTAAAGATTGTGATTGTGTGATTGTTAATTTTAGACGTAGCGCAATGAAAATTGTCTGGTCAGAGTTCCACCAGACTGTGAAGTAGTAGGTGTCGCTTCTAAGAAATCTCAAGTTTCAGTCAGTCTGCTTTTACATTCACGGTAAAAATGTTCCTTTCTTTTTATATTTTCTCATGCTGATGCTCTAAGCCACGCCAAGCGCTTTTACTGGCATGTCACATAAACTTAATTTACTTCTTTTTTTAGCCTCCCCAACACTGTCAAATGTGGACAATGAGGAGGAAATCAAGTTACTTCAAAGTGAAATATGGACAACTCTATTTCGAGGAGGATACGTGACTGGCAAACTGCAAAGATCTCTTTCTGGTCATCATGTGAGTGATGTTGTTTCTTTTTATACTAACAGCCACTCGTAGTGAGCATTGAAAGTTCTTATTGATAAATCAGGACTACCTAGGTAGTCTTGTCTTTGAATTAGGTGACAGAATTATCACCTTAAATTGAGTGTTTGTCATTTTTGCACAGGCAACAACAGGTTCTCCAGTTGAGAGTTCTGTGAATTCGTTTTTGCATGGGATCATCAGTGGAGATAATGGGACCATAGAGGAACTCATTAAAAGGTTGGTGTCTGTTGTGCCTTTCACCAGAAATGTAAAGCTATCCCGTTGAGCAATTCATTAGGCCAAAAGTTACTTTAACTAGTGTAAATCAAGTCAGTAACATCACTAAGCCTCGGTTGCCTGTTATGAACAGGTTTAGTGAAAAGAGCAAAGACATAATAATATTTAAAAAAACTGAAGAAAATATCAGATCTGTAATTATTATGGCACGTTAGCTCTTTTGTTTATTGAATACGTTTTATTTTTTACACACGCTGTCCATCCATGCGTCCATCTGATATAAACTTATAATAACAAGGATTGTTATACCACATAACTTCAACCCACTGAGAGAAAGATAGGTCGTGCCCTTTATAATGCGCAGGTGAATTATAAACAAACTGGCACGATGATCGTAACGTTTGTTCATTGTCTCTTCAGGTGTCGTGAGAAGGCTCCTGGACCATTTATTGGAGGTCCGCTGGTAGACAAGGCTATCAACTCTGTTTTCGCTGCCCTTATTTGGCACTCGCAGGAGTTAAGGGACCAAATAGTGTTGTTTTGTAAGTAAACAGGTTCTTTGAATTAAAAATGTGAGCAAGTTAAACAATGCTGTCAAGGGGACGTAAAATCTAAAAGGGGCTAGGTCACGGGGACTTCGTAAGTTTTTAGTCTAAACTGTTCTGAAATAAGTGGTAGGCAACTTAACCCGTGAAAAACATCTTTGAACATCTTAAAGAAGTTGTAACCTTAATTTGCGGGTAGAAATCAAGCTACGGCTATAAATAACGATTTTTTTTTTTTGAAGAGGCGCGGACACAATTTGAAACGTTAGGCGTTAATTTTTCAAATTGCAATCCATTTCCATCCGAGCCATCCGCAGCCAGACTCTTGTTAACAGTTTCATTGCTCTGATATAGCAATAGTTAATAAAAATAGGTCACGGGTGATAGTATGCCGTATGGAGTGAAGGTTTCGTAGGGTTAAAATGTTAGAGGTGTTCGGAGTAATAAATGAAGGAGGGGACGGGAATATGGAGAAGAACAGAATGCTGACAGGAGACTCTCCGAGGAAGGTACAGCAGACAGGGTGACTCACATCACCAGACACTACTCCACACGCACGGAAAGCAGCGGAGACGCACCGCTCGCCGCGCCCGTGAGCCTTCGTGAAGAGAGACACCGCCGAGTGCGCAGCTGATCATGCCGCGGACGACCCAACCATCGGAGCAACAGCCAGAGAGCGCAGCGCAAAGCGCACGCAAGCATTAGACTCAAAAATGGACCGGTATGTTTAGGTTTCCTACATGTACGACACAAATATAAATTTTGGCTGTTCAAAAATCTGGTATTTATCCGCGACAAAGCCCCCTTATGGACAGTTTCCAATTATGCCTTGTGTCATTTTAATGAATAGTATGGTGAGAGTTTGCTTTTTTTTTTTTTCAGCCAACAACACTCCCCCAGAAACTGTCCCAGAAGGCGTCCAAGATGCTTATTTAACGGCGGAGTCTCTCAGACGTGGCTTGGTAAATGTTCTCAGCTAAAATTTGTTTTTCTATCCAGTAGTTTCTTTTCAGTAAGTCAGTAGGTTAAAAAGACTGAAGAACGCAAACAATCAATTATTCTGCCAGATCACACAAATAATTACAAAGTAAGAGGTAGAATACCAAAAAACGTTCAGGTTACAGCTTAGTCTTTCTGATTTTGTTATTGATGTTGCTTCATTTTAAGGTTGATCGTCGCCAGCGTCTAATTCTGCAAGCTGAAGAAGAATCTAACCAAGACAGCAACATTCCTCAGAAAACCAATCCAGATACACCAGGTATGTGTGAAGATCCTCTCATAATAATTCAAGTTAAATTTGTTTATAAGCAATATTCCATAAAACAAGCTGACAGTTTGACTTGTTTTTCATGTTTTTGGTTTTGCTTTTAGTAATCGCCTGCAAAGAAAAGGCACAGTTTCTTCTCAAGTTTGCTGGGCTGCAGAGAATCACTGAAAAAAGTTCAGAGGTACTTCCTTTCGGCGACCTTACTGAATAAAGTTGTAAAAGGACGATTATTAAAACAGCAGCTAAGAATGTTAAATTTAGTACCTTACATTCTATACAGTGACAGCTTCTTGTCAGTCATTCTGTTTTATCACGTTAACATAGGGGGGTCTTTACAGTGTGAAAAAAAAGTTTGTATCCATATCTTCATTTGGCGTTATTATAGGGAAGAGAAAACAGACGTTCTAAGTGGTTGAGCAGGAAGTCATCTTGGCAAAGATCATCTACCGAGCATAGTGGGAGTATACTATCAGGTCCGAGACAGGTGAGATAATCCACACACTGTCAAGTCTCTTCAAAGTTATTTCATTTCATCAAATATATTTTTTTGCAAAGTATTTCCTTATTTGGCTTCTGGTACAATGTGACGTCATGGTTAAACCTAACAAGTCTGGGCAATTTGGAAGCCAAAGGAGCGAGCACTTTGAACGCAAAATGCTTTCAAAAAAATTGTGTCTAAAAGTTTTAAGCTTTGAATCGTTTCATACAAAGAAAACAAGATGACAAAACATTTATGCCTTACAATCTTTCAAAGAAAATACAGGTCTTTAGTTTGTTTTTTCACGTGGACTCAACTGTTGTCACTATTGACGGTTTTATTAAATGTTATTTAATTCTTGTTATTTTCAACAGAGAACGCTGTCTCTTGAAGAAATCAGGACGATCGACAAGCATCCAGCGTTTAAACTGATTCTGGACTTTGTGACAAATGATTCTTATTCTCATGAAAGGTAACTTGGAGTTGGTTCAAATTAGTCTTCTTGTGCTGCTTACCAATTGTCTAAAAGTCAGGTGTAATGTCAATGATAAGCTGCTGGGGTGACTCAAAGTTAAACCAGAGTGTTTTAGGAATCAACCGCTGCAGCCACGAGTAGAAAATAAACCAATCATAGCTCAATTTAATGCAAACACAGGAGAACGATGTGTGGCTTCATATAAGATGGGCATTTGGTTTCAGGGACTAAACTACCTTGTAGATGCAAAGCCACTGATCTATGGCTTATGCAAAACCATTTCTATATCTTGCCACTTCTAAGTCCCTACAGGTACGACCATTTTGTCAAAATGTGTCCTAGCATGGTTTTCCAACTTTGGCAATAAAGTGACAAGATGACTAGATGTTAATAAGGTTGATTCATTACATTAAATGCTTTACGGATTGATATTATTGTTTTCTTTTTGCCTTCTAATCAAGAATCCAAGCCTTGTTACAGCAGAGAGTCAAACATGCCAACACTGTGGCCGACATTTACCTTTTTGCTGCCGAGTTTCTACGAATTTCTTCTGAAACAGATTTGGTCCAGGTAATGAGATGATCTCCTTACTAAATCTCTTTTCTCCTGTTTATACATGTTCCTTTTTGAGTCCCTTGTAGACTGACAGTAGTTGCAGATTCATCTTGGAATACCACGAGAACAACATTCTAATCTATTTCAAACCCTTCTCTCGGGCGATGGAAAAGTTGTGTTGGCAATTCCATTCGCTTACATATCATTGTAGGAACAGCTTTTAATTTCGTAGATTTACTAATCTAGTTTGTTCTTGACATCACACAGGCCCCAGCTGTGCTTTTCTTGCAGCAGTTTCTGGCATCTCAAAAGCACTTTCCAAGGTAAAATCTTTATGGTTAAAAGAATAAAACAAACATTGACAAATGTACCTTTTTTGTCGTTACTGTCAACACGTTTTCTCAATGTGCTGGTTAGTGGTAATAGATTCTTTAAGTTTCTAAATGAAGAAGTCTTTTAATTTAGTGATTGTTATTTCAGCAATCACTGTTTATATAAGAGTTTGTTGGTAATACAGTCAACTCTCGCCTTGCGGACACCCCGCTATTACGGACGCTCGATATTACGGACAAAATTCAGATCCCCGGCGAAAGTTATAGAGGTTTGACTGGAAATGACTCCCGCTATTACGGACTCTCGCTATTACGGAATTACGGACACTTTCGTGGTACCAAAAGAACAATTTTATTGTTTTGACTCTCGATAAAGCGGACACTATGAACTTCTCACATAACATAATTACGGAAAATTGCAGTGTGTTAAATAGTATTTGTCGAAACACACTTCAGAAGTCTTCTGCAATAATTATTTTTGCATCAATTGCTTCAGTAGCTGTACACCAGACTTTGCTTTTTCACTTCAGCTTGCGCCCTTTTCTTCCAGACGACTCCTTTGGAGAGATCAAACCCTCAAACCCTCGACCATTGTCATTCTCCATACCTAACGACTACTGAGTTGTTTCACGACTGTTGATAAGCTCGTCATAGCCCATATTATTTAACCTATGTTAACGCCATTTTTTTCCTCACACCCCGCTATTACGGACTCTCGCTATTACGGACACTAAACGAAGTCCCGAGCGTGTCCGCTATAACGAGAGTTGACTGTATGTTGTAAATGCTTTATTTGGCTTGTGTGTTCCAGGCATTATGCTGACAATCTCGATGGCTGTGGTTTAAATCTTGAAAGTAAAGTGCGTCGTGCTTACTATGCACTTGTCAGAAGATGTCTGGAGGGAGTCAAATCTTATCACTCACAAGCTTCAAGCCAGAGGTATAATGAAGCTAATTCAGTGAAGAAAATAAAAATTAAAAGACTCAAGATTGGAAAACCGACCGGTTAGCTCAGTTGGTAGAGCGCCGGACTACCGTGCGGGAGATCTCGGGTTCGACTCCCAGACCGGACTAACACTCAGGGTCTTAAAATAACTGACAAGAATGTGCTGGCCTTTGTAATGATATCTGCAAATGGTTAGGCATTCTAGTCTTCTCGGAAAAGGACGATAAACCGTAGGTCCCGTCTCCTGTATCTTCAGTCTTATAGCAGGGGATGTTAAAGAACCCACACACTATTCGCGCATTTGGAAGCGCATTTGAATATAAACTATGGAAAATGCATTATCATTATTCTTGTGTTGATTGTTTTGGTTAGTTGGTGTGATGTCCTTATGGACCGGACTTTACCAACTCACTTACTGGAAATGTTGGATTGTCATGTATCTTACATTTCGTATTGTCTTTCTTCGATTTTAGACCTAGTTCTGCAGCATTTGAGTGCCTGCGAGCCTTCGTCCTTCATCTTCTTGATACCGAATGGAAGGTTTGTCAATTTAGTGCCTGAGTAGTTATCTGTGTATCATATTTCACTGGAATGTTTACAATCTCCTGTATTTTTTCTTGCTAGGGATATGATCACACATTTGTTGTTGATGTGCATCTGCCCGAGTTTCTGCTCGACACAGCAAAAGGTTAGTAACTACAGTCAACTCTCGTTAAAGCGGAAACGCTCGGGGCGTCGTTTAGTGTCAGTAATAGCGGGAGTCATTTCCAGTAAAACCTTATTCGCCGGGGAACTAGATTTCGTCCGCAATAGCGGGGTGTCCGCAAGGCGAAAGTTGACTGGTATTTTGTTAGTTCGTTCATCCTTCATAAAGAGGTTAACGCTGTTGGTAGAAACTATACTTCAAAACGCAAACTCATGTTATTGGTGACAGTATGCTCCTACGTTTCTCTCCAGCGACCGTAGTGCAGCCCAATAAAGACATGAAGGACATGAATGAGCAGCAAGAACTGGATCACTATCAAGAAGGCAATGTGTGGCTGGGAGAGGCTCAGCAAGACATGGCTTGGATCCATCGCTTGCAGAGTGAAGCACAGACAGTGGACGAACGACGGGTTAGTGACCTCAAATGGAAATGGCATCATTAGCTGGTTGCTCACACGAAAAAATATTTCTATTAGACTAACCGGCTAAAATTGAATTTAGACTCAACTGTCCCAACCTTTTATATTTATACGTTTGTAAAAAAGTTTGTAAAAGTTTTACTTGGAATCCAACTTTAGAATGGGTTGCATTTGACTTGATAAATCAAAATCACAGACAGAGGTGTAAGGGTAGAGTTGACATGGCAAATATCATTCCCAGAGATTCTACTCCCACGCGCCTTAGAAATGTTTGGTTATAGCACAGGGAACCCATCGGAAGGTTGTCCAAGAGATGTCCTTTATCAATCAAAGATCTTGTGCAGGTGTAAAGTGTAATACTAATGCTCGTCCTGGAAAAGATGTAATTTTATGGCGTTTTTTTTCTTTTATTTTCGCTTATTTAAAAGATGCAATGCATAATATATTTGTGTTTTGCGGTAAAAACGCTAAAATGACAGTTTTGAACACCAATGTGAAAAGGATTGGCTATGGTAAGAAAAGTTCGGTAATTTAAAGAGAAATTGTGTAACTCCATTATGAGTAAAGATGTGCTATTATTTTAAGATCAATGACTTAACATTTTTTTTTTTTCATTTCTTGTGTTTGTGCAGCGGATGCATTTATTCGTGGCACGGTTCTCGGACATTCTTGATGTGACGATAACATGTAATGGCTGTGATATCACCCTGTCGGGCAGGAGATACCGCTGCCTTAACTGCTTGGATGTTGACTTGTGCAACACATGTTACCTGAGTGAGTAGCCCTGACAGCTAAATAGAAATCTACTTCAACTCTGAGAAGTAAAACACACATGATTAAATATTCCATATTGTCTTTGAAAGTTGTGAAATCCGTGCCAAATTCAAATTGTCACTCCCACCGGCTTGTTCTACGGAAGATTCACGTGAAGAATGACAACAGTAAAAGGGAAGTGGATTTTCCTTAGGGAAGGGGGACAGCTTACTTATTTTTGTTTCATAGGGACTTCCACGTACACATTCAGCAACAGCTTATCATAACTTTGGTGTAATTTGATGTTTGTTTGTTGTTGTTTTTTCATGAAATCAGTTAAACTTTGCTTTGCGTTTTGTTTTGTTTTTTTGTTTTTTGCGTACTAGATGGAGTGAAGCCGGATGGTCACTTGGAGAGTCATGATGTTATTGACATGAGGTCAGTAATGAATAGAAAGCCGTCTGCCAATCTTGGCAATTTTCTATGTGACTTCTTCCAAAGATACGCACCACAGAGCAAGATCAATTGATTACTCAATCTCCACCGGAAAAAAAAAATTTTCTTACTTTATCGATAGGTCTTTGAATTAAATTCAGGTGTTATTTTATTAAGTTTACCAAGTTAACCTGTAATGTTTTAAATTCACTGAATTTTATTGTCTTGAGAAATAAATCTCCTGAATTGTGCTTGTTTTCTCAAAAAACAACTTGGCTACCGACTACCACGTGTTTAACTCACAAGCCAGCTTGTACTTGTACTTGTATTCAGGTTTAAATGTGATGAGTGTCGCAGTTTTATAGTTGGTACACGCTTCCACTGCAATGAGTGTGAGGACTTTGATTTGTGCTTTGGATGTCATTCATTTGGCAAGTTCCCAGAAAGGTAAGCAGCCAGCAGAGAGTTGTTTACTTTATCAGCCTTTTAAACAAGTTCTTGTTCTGACTGAAAAAAAAAACAAGTATTCAAAACAATTGGTAATCGAATCATGATGCTTAGCAACACCCGGATAGCTTAACGTCTACGGCGATTGGGGCAATCACGAGAGCTTGGATCGCCCGTGTTTGATTCTTCTAGCTTCCCTTTCCTTCCGCTGTAAAACTGCAATAACACAAGGCTAAAATGATTGTTTTTCGTAGGTCTTTGCTCATAATAGGCGATTTGGACGATCAAATGAAAAGGCCCGATCGCGTCGATCGCCTACGATCGTCTCAGTATTTGCAAACGATCGATGCGATAGAAACGATCGGGGCGATCATATGAGAACCACCCACCATAATTAACTTACACACAACCAGCCATCTTCCAGATGTTAAATGTATGTTTATTAATATCTTTCTCCTAGACACTCTGCGTCCCACAAAGTTACTAAATTTCCTCTCAAGACAGGTGAGACAAGCCGTAGCCGTAGCTATTTTTGTTTTCAATGATAACCGATGGGAGCTGAAAAACAAAAGAAAAGTTTAAACAGTTCCCCTCACAAGGGTCCGCGTCCGCTTACAGTAAAGGTGGATTTCCACTGACGCGTAAATATTTACGTACGTAAAACGTGCGTAAAAAAAGATACGTAGGCAAATTTCCACTGTCGCGTAAAAAGTAATAAAAAGCGTTTCCTTTTTACGCGCGTTGAACGTGCGTAAATGCCCGCCATACTGAATTATCAAGTTGGTGAATAGAGTGCGTGATTGTCGGCCATATTGGAGGAGTGAAACAATAAATTGTTTTTCCTTTGGGAAATCAAAGGCTCTTCGAGCAACCTCATGGTAACTCGATGAATGAAGTGCCGATCTCAGAATTTTTTCTAAATAAGTGTCCAATAAAGTAAAGCAATCTTACTTTGCTTTATTTTTCCACGTGAGTTGTGTCATTGATGGCTCGTGCTCGCAGGGGTCGTAGCGCTATTCAGTTTTCACAACCAAAATATTTACCGGTTAGTGTATTACCTTTGATCCTTTTAAGCATTAAGTAAATTTGTTTTGTGAATATGTTTACTTTTCTGTCAGCACGTATAGCGTTATTTTTGAGCAGCGGAAAAAATTTGAGAGAAAAGATACGCCCGAACACTTCGTGTATCTGCTCGACTCAAAAAGATGAATCAAAGTCTCTTCGAGATACCGACTTTGTTGCATGAAGTATGAGTCGAAGGTTTATCCTGTGCATTGTTCTTCGAACTTATCATTACAGTTGCTTTGTAGTTTAGTTAAACAATTTCCTATCTTTGCGGAAGAAATGCAGCCATATAATTTTGTTAAAAATTGGCTCGTCCGCGCCGGGTATTTATACACATATTCCTCAACATTACACAAACTAGTTGTACCTATCGGTAAGTGCCAACGAGCGAAATACTCATGTTTGTTCATAAGAACAGATATTGAATGGTTTTTGATAGAACTATATTTGAAATGTCCAAAATATGGTAAATTGTATTTTAGGTAATATGCGAAAAAAGTGCTATTTCTCTGGTGTTAATAAACGACACAGGCTTGATAGCCTGCGTAGCAGGCGCCGTAGTTTCCAGCGCGTGTATTCTAGCGATCGCGCACTCTTTTTAAACACACTAAAAAACGTACACATATGTCTGCTACGCAGGCTACGGGTTTGACAGATTGATAACTCTTGACAAATCTTTAAATTCTTTTCAACATTAAAATGTCACAAAATGAAGGCAATAATTAACTATTAAATGAGGTTTAATCACTGTTTGTTAAATACAACACGCGATGGTTAAAATGTTTCCGTCCACAATATTGATAGTTGCATTTCAAGAACTTCTTATAAATCAAATCCCAAAATCAAAACTGCTAAGATGCTTTTTTAAAAATAATTTTCAGTAATCAGAGACAGTAATGCACGGGTCAGATTTCAGTCTCGCATGCGAAGTGTCATGTTCAGTTACGCAAAACTTGAAAAATTTGAACAGAAAACAAAACTTGAACGGTCAGGATTATTTGGAGGCAAAATTTTTATTCAAGTTAACATTACATTTGCCGTTAGAAGCAAAAAACTTTTGACTTTCTTGTGTGTATGACATGCAGTAATTTTAGTGAGCGTCGCTTTGTATTGATGTTATTCCTACGCGGAGCGAAAATGCGTGCCAAATAAAATATAAACGGTATTTGATTTGGAATGAATCATCGGTCAAACAATTACTATAAACACAACCAACATTAAAAGGAAGCATTTACCCGACTTCAGCATTCTCATAAGTCAAGAAAACTCTATTTGAAGTCAACAGTCCGCTTTTGATTTTCATGTCTCTCTTCGATCGTAAATCAAAGGACTCCAAAGTCGAAAGATTATTTCATCGTTTTGAAGACCTTGATGTTCATTTTTTCGGCGGTCGAATATTCTGTAGGGTATTCTCTTTCGATTTATAATTCCCTAAAGGTGTATTTATCGGTAAAGGGATGACTGACCACATTGAAAATTTTAACAGCGAGCCGCGTGGACGCCATTTTGGTCATTTGCTCTCTAGCAAGGAGTGAGAGACTGGGAACCAGTTGGGAAGAACAATACAACCCAAATATGGGGTTTACTTACACCCAAATATGGTCAAAAAAAGTCCCTTACGCAGAACTTAAGATTTTTTCTGCCTATACACTCATACGCACACGGCTCTATGATTCTGCCGCCTCGACAGCCTCGCCTCTTGGCTCGGCTGTCTCGTTGGCAATAAACAGTGCAAATTTCACCGAGATCTGACAATTCTATACTTTAAAATTGCAAGGACCTTTCGAGGCAGTCGATTACGGCAGCGAAATTAGCAAATGAAACAACAAAATATGCGTTCGACGCTTTGTTTTCGCAACGAAAAAGCCGACGAAAAAAAATACGGATATTTCCGACTACTGTCGGAGAAAACTGCGCATATAATTGCGGCGTAAACAAATCGATACACTCAAGCTGCGTTTTGTCTAGGCTCTGCGAGGGTCGGATATCAAGACAGTATCTTCGTGGGCTTAAGAAGGATTAAACAAAAGCCATATATACAGTGAATGCTTTCGAATTATATTTGAAGATGAAATACGAAAGAATTTTGCTGTCTTTGACTGTAATTCCACTCGAACTGCGTCGATACGATGGCATGTTGTAAAGCCGATGCATGCAACATTGCTGTCAACGGGAGGTCACGCCCCTAACGACCTAGGCTGATGACGAAATAGAATGGCGCTTGTGGCGACCAAATTTGGCCTAATTTTTAACCGCTCTTAAGCTAAAAGAAGGCCCCATCTCTTGCATTTGTTTTAACTTCAAAAATATCTTTGAAAAGAGCGAGTTTTTTTGGTATGGTTTATTTTTGACGTTTGTAATTTTTAAAACGATGTAAGTGCTAGTGATTATTTATTCGTGTTTTAGCGTTAGTTACGCATTCCATTGTTTGTGCAACGCTTTTTATATATCGCCTTTCAGACACACGTGCGTTGAGATAAGAAAGCTGACATGTCACTTTTAAAATTGTTATATAACGTTTGTAAATGTGACAAGTCACGTTTTTTCCACGAGATCGCAAGTGATCACCCACAGCTGAAAGTAATCCCTTGAGAAATTAAAACAGTCCCTTGAGAAATTAAAAAAATCCCTTGAGAGTTTACAAGAATGTGAAATTTTCCCTAACATAACTGTTATTCTCCTACTTTCGCTTGTAAACAAGCAAAAAAGTCGAAAAACGGATGACGTGACACGAGGTGACGTGACGCGAAACAAAAACGTGCCGTGGATGTTATGTTGACTAAAACACGTCACAAGGCGAGCGTAATAATTTTTTATAACAGTTTAAGCGTAACTATATGTAGTTCATAGCGCGAATTCCGTATTTTATCACAAAAATATTTAAGTGTAACCTTTGATCCTTTTTAGCATTAAGTAAATTTGTTTTGTTAATATGTTAACTTTTCTGCCAGCACGTATAGCGTTATTTTTAGCAGCGAATAAAATTTGAGAGAAAGATGCGCGTTTCTGCACGACTCAAAAAGATCAAGAACGGATGACGTGACACGAAGATGATGTGACGCGAAACAAAAACGTGCATGAATGTTGTTTTCACTAAAGCGCGTCTTTGAATGTTTTCTTACGTGAATGGGTCATTGATAGCCTATGCTCTGAGGCTTCGTTGAGCGAATTCTATTCTCTTTTATCACCAGAGGATAAGTGTAAGTGATCCTCTTTCGATTTGTTTTGTAAAATTCAATTTAGTTCCCTGAAAGAGAGAGGCCCTGGAACGAGGTTGAAGAATAATTTGTTTCTGATTGACATGTGCTGAATGCGTTTAAAGGACCTTTCTGTCAGCACGTTTCTCGTTTAATGATGAATTAATTGCGGTTTGATATCAGAATCCAGTGAGTGAGTGAGTGAGTGAGTGTTCGAGTGAGAAAATGCGGCCCATAACATAACCTCATTACCATTCGGTAATAAAAATCATTAACATTTTTATGCAAATATCTTGTTGTTTGACTCTTCCAACATGGCTGCCAGGAAACATTTTGTACCACACGCTAGAAAAAGAAATGCGTGAATATGACCAAGAGGCATTTTATAAATACTTCCGAAAGACACCATCAAGTAAAAGAAGATTTGAGGCGACCTTCCCGGATTCCCGGTTCAAAGCCTACGTGACCTGACGCCAGGCGTTTTCTTTCACTACTGCGTTCGTGTAATTTGGTTCTGTAGCCAGTTCTATAGATTATTTCTTGAAATGTTAAGACTTTCTCGATGAGAAGTATTTCTACGTCTGAATGTTTTCCCAAGTAAATCGATGGGCGATTTAAAACAAAATGGTTTTCCACATGGTAAGTGGTGTCATGTGACGAAATCCAAAAGTATGATTGGGTAAATCGTTGCGTAACCGCAGACAGCCGCGAAAAAAGTTGAACTCGGTTCAACTTTTTTCAAAACCCCCAAAATCGCTACGCGCGTAAACGTGCGCGTCACGTGCGTAAATACCTGGAAAAAAACGTGGCATTGGAAATTGGACAACGTAAATTCGACGCACGTAATCGCGCGCGTAAAATTTCATTTTACGTACGTTTATAATTTTTACGCGCGTTAACGTGCGTAAACAAAAACGCGACAGTGGAAATCCACCTTAATGTGAAAATACGTAGTTTATATGGGAATTCAAACTGGGTTTTGTGAAGGTGGTCGTAAGTAGAGCTACCATCAGTAGAAAAATACTGTTGGTTTATAATTTTCGACATTTATCGGTCTTGCAAGTATATAATTATTTTAACGTGTTCAAGGTTTAATTTAGACATCCTGATCAATCCAGTAAATGAATAACTGTCTTAACGTGTTTAAGGTTCACTTCTAGACACGACAACCAATGATCCTACGAGTCGTGTTCAGATGTACACACATCATCATGCCTGGCTTCAGTTCGCTGCTTTGGCTCTTGCACTGGCTAATTCCATCAATGAACCAAACAAGTCTGGTAATTTTTTGCTTATTCTTACATTACATTTATTCGTTTATTTTTTCATTTCTGAATGGTAGGCTTTCCGAGATTACTCTGTAATAGGGAAAAATAAATGGGAATTTTTGGTGAGGAAAAGAGGAATGACGGGGTTGATAGGATTAAACTTTTTCCTGGTATTATGGTTACTGCTGTGTGCCCTGCACTTGTACAAGGTATTGAGTCTGTAATTATACTAACCGTTTTTATCATCGATAGTCTTTGGCGCCGACTACCTGCGCACCGCTGGACATCTTCACATGGACTGCCTTGGCCTGGTCACCAAATGTTTAAGCCACGCCTCCTGTAAACCAGATACAGGTAGGTGAATGTTATGGCGGAAACTGCCCCTCCAATCCTGCCCCTCCCCACCTCCCCTCCCCCCCCCCCTCCATCCACTAGTTAAAAAAAAACGTTAAAGGGAAGAATGTCCGGGGAATGTTCATTCGGCTGTGAGCATTCTCACTGAGTCGTAAGACTTCTGTGTTGTTAATTGCTCTGTTATCATAGGCTCTTAGTTTAAAATGCTACTTAGTCTACTCTATACAAGTTAGATGTTTGTACTAAGTCTCAGTTAGTAAAAACCTTCCTGAAATCACTATTGTGGATAACTGCTGAATGATTTTTCAGCTGCCACTGGAGCAGAAGGTGGAGTGTCCTCTGGGGAGGCACTTGCCTCAACTAGTGCGGCTCCTGAGACAATTCCTGAGGGTGACAGTACAGAGGAAACTAAAGGAGAGGCTGCTGCCACACCAGATAGGGAGACGAACATATCAGAAGGAGCTGAACAGGAACCCAAAGACGCTCAGGAAACAGCTACAGAAGAAGGAAAAGTTTGTGAAGAAACCACTGCACAGACGGACAAAGAAACAAAGGAAGTAGAGGAGCCTAGCAAAGATGCAAGCAAAGATGAGGCTAAAACTGAAGAATCGTCGTCAGAAAGTAAAGTTGACGGGACTGATAAACAGGAAGAAACTAAAGTACAGAGCCCTGAAGATATTGAGAAACTGTTTGCCAGCAAAACGCAGGAAAGACTTTTAGGACTTCTTGGAGCGATTCTTCCACAGGACTCCAAGGTACAACTTAACAAGTCATGTATTGAATTCAGCTTAGAGATGGGGACCATAAGCTTTTTTCTGTTGGCATCCAGTTTCAAACAGTTGATTTAGCCTGCAGTGTTTTGCAATGAATTTGCTTTGCAGCAAAACATATTTTCATTGTGCTATTTGTGTATGAAGAGGAAAACTTACTTCGACTAATTGTCCTCCAACGGCTGTTAGAATAGCGAGAGTCTATATTATAGTAACGGACAAAAAAAAAAACGTGTTTCAAACTCTTCGACTCTTGTAGCATCTTTTCCCAATTTATTACGCTTTTGACGTTGTATATTTTTCTTTCATCATAGATCAGTCACTGGACAACATACTGCTCTGGAATTGAAGAATTCATATCGGACAAATTCCTGCCTTCCTTGTTTAAGATTATTAGGTACGGGAAAATGTAAATTTATCTCAACAAGTAGACAGAGACGGTTGTACTGACATTGTCGTGTTGTTTAAACAGGAATGGAGATACTGATGACAAAACAAAAAGTCTTGCTCTTGGTGTTCTTGGCAAATTTCTGCAGTGTACGAGTCCTGTTGTAAGTTTTATGTTCATTTAATTTGACGTTTTCAGATGTGCTTAGTTTGGACCTGACGGATGAGTGAACTTATAATCCCATAATGATCCTTGTTCTTGTTTGATTGATTGTCCCCTCCTTGCCGTTTTCTACCTTTTGGAAACCATTATTTTTAATAAGATTGCTTTTGATTCCAAGGTGAATTTTTGTCTGTGTATTTTTATTAATCCCAGGAGAAACCAAAAATGCCACTCAAATGAGAATTACATTTTCGTATGTCTCGTGTGACTTTATTTGTAGAGTAAACTCTCAGAAAAATCTTGCATACGTCCTTTGGAGACTTGTTAACGATACGATTGGCTTCATGATTCCTTACTCTCTTCAGGTTTCTGATCGCGGTGTTGCTCCATATTACACATCACCTGTCAAAACAGAGAGTGAGAGCAGCAGCGATGAAGAGATATCATCTGGAAAGGCAACTGTTGAGTTCCTCTTTCAACTAGGAGCAGAATACTTGGCAAGGTTAGTGATAACTAAGGATACTCTCTCATCTCGTGTCAGGATCGAGATCCATGGCTGCAACAGTCATTGGCGATGTTGTCTCTGTAATATTTCCCTTGTTCGATGGCACCATTACAATTTGTGCGATGTGCGAGGGGAAGGGGGTATAAACGTTGTTTCTACTAATATGTGTTAACGGCCTTACTCACATGCCGCAAGACGTCTAAGAGGGTACCATGAGTTGGTTGCATCAGCTCACTGCATATGTGTGCAAGATAGCATACAGGCGCCGTCGCCCTAAAATGCTGTTCAAAGTGCCTCTTAGCTATTTTGCAAATTTTTTTATGTGTCTAGACGTTAGAAAAATAATAATAATAATAATAATTTATTTCTAGTGCATTACATTAAAAATCTCAATGCCCTTACAAGTAAAAATATTTAAAATTACAATAGGATAAAAATACTAAATTCTTAAAATCTAAAGTTCATTAAAAGTCTGTAGTACTTTAGGAAATAAACGAAGGGCAGCTCAAAACGTGGATTTTCATTTTGAATAAAAGTGAAACTAATATTTCTTTGCTGCTTTTTGGTTACAGATCAGATCTGAACGCGTCTTCAGGCATGGCGTCCACATTACAACAACTGGCCAGCTCATGTCAGTGGCAACCCAGTATAGCAGAGCATGTAGGACTGTGTCTAGAACGCTTGGCTCAGCCAGCCGAGGTATTCTTAACTTGCCCTTGTATTTCCTGCCGAAGGGACAGGACAATTTTCCCCTTTAACATTCTGTTTTATATCTTTCTATACCTCACTGTTGTTGTCATGTATGTTCTTCTTGCAGAATGTAGACTTGAGTGCAGTATTTGGGCTTCTTGTTTTTGCGAGGTTTCCTGACGTAAGTATAGCTTGCCTGCATGACAATAGAACAAGGTGTTGATCGTGAGTGAATGAGTGTGTGCTTTTCAGTAGAGCAGGACTGGAAACTAGTTTGGTCGATTTGTTTGGCCTCGTTTCCAGAATGCAATGTAACCAAGCGTTTCACGTGACACGTGCCTAGGTGTGATAAGTGTTGGTTATTTTCAGGTTGTTCGGATGGGGTCTGTAGCGGAAATGAAGGATCTTAGCGGTGAAAAACGGAGAGTTGTGGTTTTCAAGAATTACCCTGACAAAGGATCTGTCACTGTTGTTGATGTCAAGTCACGCAAGAGGAAAACGGTAACGAACTCCTCCTATTTTTAAGTTCTCAGCAAACTCTTATACCATTGTTTTACGTGGCCAAAAGGTTGATAAGTCCCAAAAACTTGTCTTGTTTGACAGGTCAAGGAACACCTTCTTGAAGAATCTCCAGCGCTGAGTGAAACATTCAAGACTTCAAGATTTTCGGTTCTTCTAGACATTGTTGTAAAAATTATTCAACTTCTAAAAGATAGTAAGTACCAGTGTCAGTCACACCGCTTGATAAAGATTGTGTTTCTTTTTTCTTTTCTTTTCCTTTCTTTTTTTACATTGGCGGAACTCTTTAGTTGCAATGTGTCCAACCAATCGCAGCAAAGTTTTTGCCGTGGGAGCCGATTAAGTGTAAAATGCTAACGGACAGAATATCTTATGTTTCTAACAGAAAAGACAGTACCAGTGGAAAGAATGTGGGTTCTGTATCTTGCACTGAAGGGGCTCCTTGGCAACATCAAGGTATTGTGCAAGTGTTGATACAAGTGTGATTTTGCATGTCTCGCATATCTCCTTACCCTGCTAATTCATGAAAGATGCAACTGAGGTAGGGTCGGGGGAGGGGGGGGGGGGGGGGGGGAGAAAGGGGTGGGGGAGGGGGGAAAAAAATAGGGGGGGAGGGGGGGGCCCACCCCCCCCCCCCCCCCCCCCCCCCCCCGGGGGGGGGCAAAAAGGAGTACGTGTTCGCACGCTATATAACAAGCAATAGATGAGGTGTAAGACAGCTTCAGCTCTTGTGATCCTTGTAGACCTGTTTATCAGTCGGTTGTGCTACAGGCTGTGATGCCAGAGCAAACGCGTTTTTTTTAGCATTAAGCTAAAGGATAAGTTCATTCCTCGTATAAGTTGTGCTGATGCTGTTTTTTTCCTTTCAGGCTAATTCAAGTTTGAGTAGTAATTCAGAGATGGTATCAAGTGGCATTGTGTCACTGCTCGTCAACATTGCTTGCCAAGGAACTGCATTTAGCAATCAGTGGATCTTACGAGATTTAGAGGGAGTACCACTCTGAACTTTTCTTTCCTATGTGTTTTGTATTTTAGTTTATTTCTTTGTGACCTGTCCACCTGCACTCGCGAACGGGACCTTAATATTATAAAGAGGGGTTCTTTGAACTTTGTAACGTCAGCTTAACATCTTGCTTAGCAACAGCCATAATCTTGTTTAATACTGCTGGTTCGCTTGACTTGCGATTATTATTTATGTTTATTTATTTATTAATTTATTTATCTTTGTAAACAGGTTTTGTCTCTCAAACTTTACAAGTCCGAGCAGCCATCTTCGGCAGCTGCCGCTAAACCTACTGACAAGGACGAGAGCAAAGCAGAAGAGAAAGCCACACAGGAGTCTGGAGCTACAGCTAGTGCCACCGCTACATCGGCGGAGGAGGTTGCTACAGGGAAAAAAGATGAAGGAGGACATGATCCGCTTGATGGGCTTGATGATATCACTAAGACGTGCTTTGAGGTTTGTACATTGGGAATGTTTATATTCCGAGGGCTGTGGGAGAACTATGATAGATGTTAATGATATCTGGCTGTCGCTATTTACATTTGTATAAGCTAAGCATCGTTTTTGTTGAATTGTGCGTTATTTTCCATTCTGTTTAGACTATCCACGAGGCAATGAACGTTCCTTGTTCAGTGTTGAGAGCAATCTTTGAGAATGTTGAACACGATCAGAGCCGACTGTTGGTGGAAGTGCAGAGAGGGTAAGTATCTTGTTAATTCAGAACCAAGTCAGATTTCAAAGAGAAACAGGTACGTGGTGGAGACGCTAAGAGTTGTCAACACCAAATCACAAACTGCTGAAGCTTTTCAATTCTACTCCTCTCCACCCCTGCTCCATGGCGTTAGCTTTCAACTGCCATAAGGATGGGTGCACTCAATAGATTGTAAACGGAAAAGTTGCTGTTGGCACGTATCAAACGTTCAGGCATGATCATAATTTCGCTGATTTACAATTAATCCGCTGGTGTAGGCTTGTCTATATGTTTTGCAGACTGGCTTGTCTTATAGTTATTGATTTATTTCAGATTTGATGGAGCATCTTTTCAAGTAACTGATGAGATCAAAGAACAAGCTAAGAAATGGTAATTAAACTTGTGTACTTTATTGATGTTTAGAGGTATTATTAAAAAAACCAAAAGCTAAGTGTATGATGAAGTTTTATATAAAGTTGTTCTGTTCCTCATTTGTTTGACTTTCCTTTTTGTTTGTTTAAATTTGTCCGTTTTATGTTATAATTTTCTTTTCTAAATTTTCCCTTTCCTTTCTCCAGGGAAGCTGTTGCTGAAAAAGCTGAACTTGGAAGACCCACGTGCCCTGCAGTAGATGTCGGAGTCGTTCGTTACACTACTAACGAGATATTACCACAGAACGTTCAAGCCAAACAAGAAGAAAGCGAAATGGCTCAGAAACTGATTCCTTCACTCAGTGATGCAGAAATAGAAGAGGTAGGCTCAGCTGTGTGATTACATTGTCACTAGTTGTAGAAGTCGTGTGTTAGTTATTTTGTTGAAATCATTGTGACATTATAAATTATCTATATCACGTTACCGGGTGTCAAACTGGCATGAGATAGGCCCGTTGTGCTTGTCGCGCGCGCTGGGTTTACACTTGTGAAGTGATAATATCATTTTGCAACAAGTGTTTTATAGTGTTGTTGTAATTGACTTTTGTTGTGTTTCAGACTCGTGAGAAGCAAGCCCGCACTAAATCAGCCGAGCTTCTAAAGAAGGAACTAGAAAATGAGGAAAACCTGGGATCCACGGAATATCTTACTAAAGTAAGGAGCTTCGACTGCTTTGATTGCTTTTGCTTGTAGCTTGTTGTAGCTTGCTTAGTCAACGGTCTAAATGATATTAAAACACTAAGAAAGAAAACAAAGTAGAGGACAATTTTACGTTTTGGTCACGCACTATCGTTACTGGCACAGAAATTCGTCTGCCTTGTCACGCAATACTTCTCTGTGTCATGCAATCTCTCCTTCTCAGTGTTGAAAAGATGGCGTGACGAGCCAAAGAATGTCGACCAAAGAGGTTGGCAAAGACAAGTTCAAACAAGTTTGTTTATAACACTCTGAAAAGTAACAACCGCCCTTGTTCGTATTGCTTCTTTGTTATTTTTTCACTTTTTAAGCCTCCATTATTATTTTTTCCATCCTTACCTCTGATGTTTGTTGTTTTGATCTCGCTTCAGATTAATCTAGCGTTGTCTGTTATCTACTCGCGGCATTTGATAGCCCTTCTGCTGGGAAATTGGCCAGAAGGTCGTATGATCACCTCTGAACTGTTGGACAACAGCGATGAAGTACAACTGATTGGATTGCTTGACATTTTACAAAGACTGGAGAATAAGGAACTGTTTGAAAAGGTTAGTAACACATACTCGCAACACCAAATTATACCCCAAATTTCTAACTCGTTGGTGTGTATACCAAATCACTTTTACTGTTCATTTCAATGCGGCTGAAAAATTATCATTCGTTAACATCCTTCACACTTTCTTTTTCCACCACATGTGCTGACCTCAAGACAAATATACTGTATCCCCGTGTATTTCTGTCCGCCCTTCTTAGCTAGTCATGGACATTCCCGACATTCAAAAGATTGTGGCTGATCCTTAGAAGGTTCTCGCGTTCTAAATAAAAGAAACCTCTCATTTACATCTGGACGCCGTTTTTACATTATTGCCGAAGAAGGTTACACTCCCATTTTATAATATCTTTTATCAGTGACAACAAAATTTTAGTTTAAAGCTATGAGTCACGGAAAAGTTTTGTAACTGATTAGTAATTATTAAAGTTATTTACTGTTGGCTGTCGTTGTTTGTGATATCAGGTGGTGAGTTCAGTTGTACGGTATGGAGACCCTAAGCTGGTTCATCCGCTGTCCCTTGCTGCTGCTCACTGTATGGGTGAAGTGACGCTATCAACAGAGACAAGGGAGTCGGCTCATAAATATCCTAATGACACCGTCGACAAGGCAAGTGTTTGAGACCCTAAAACAAGGAGTGCTCATTTTGTGTTTTGTGCATGGTACATACAGTACAGGTCCTAACAAAGTACTGGTATTTTTACAGGGTAAAGTGCATATTCCTGGGGCTGCAACACTCTTTGTTAAATTTGATCCCAGGTATGTCACCCTAGTTTCATGTTACATTTAATCTAATGTAAGACCCCGCCACTTGATGCTGAAAATAATCTTTTTCTTTACCATGTATTTACACTTAGGCTAATCTACCATTATCTTGTTTGACGTGCAGCCCTTAAATATGAAGTGACAATTAAAAGATATTTCAGAAAATATACAGCGTTAATGTGTATTGGAAGAAAAAACTGGCCATGTGGGTTTTCCTTGCTTTCAGAAGACAAAAAAGGTTCCATCTAAAAACTTTCGGCAACCTTGTTACTTGACATTTCTTTTTACCGACACTGGGAACGATGTTGACTTCCGATAAGTTACCAGTTTTAAAATGGTTTTGCCCGTCCTCACTACATTATTATCATAACACTTAAAATTATCGTATCGTCCTTTTCTCTGCAGATGTGCAACTGAAGAAGGATGTGATGAGCTTCAGATTGCATCTTCACCAGATTATGAACAGAACAAACATGTGTTTTCTGGTCCAACTGGTAGATGGATTGATGTGGAAATACCAGGTCTGTTAGACAGTGTAAGCCATATCGTCTTACATGGCAGGGATTTGAAATATGGAACAAAAAATTAGAATATTAGACCTAAAGCTTAAATTCCATATATAGCTGACCACTTGAGGAAACCAAATGAACGTGAAATTTTTAACACTGTAAGTCGCAGTTTCACCCCCCCCCCCCCCCCCCCCCCCCCCAAACGAATCCCTCCTGGCGAAGCCAAAGATCATCTTGCTAACTTGGTAATATCAAAAACCGATCAAAACTGACTCACATGCTTAAGGCTGATTACAACTTACACATGAGCTTAAGAAAAATCGAAATTTCGTACACCAAAACTAATGCGATAATAATAATAATAATAATAATAATAATAATAATAATAATAATAATAACCTTTATTTACCCTCGGCAGTATTTATAGCACAAAGGCTAGTGGGGCCGAGCAAATGAAAGAAACAAATAAATCAAATAAACATAACAACGTTAAGAATCCCAGATGGCCGGAGGCAAACCAGCTGGCTATTTACAAGCGCGGTCGAGAATCTGAACTTGGAACTACCAAGAACAAATTCAGCTAGCGGTAGGGCGGGACTTGAACCCGGGAACTCCGCATTGCAAGTCCAACGCTCTAACCGCTCGGCCACGCTGCCTCCTCGAACAAGCGCAGATGTGCGTGGATTTGTTACAGTTTGAGAAAACATCCGGTAACAATATGAATCAAATCATATCTCTTCTCTCATTTCAGGTGACACACTATATTATATATTCAAATCAGACAGCAGTACAAACGACTGGGGCTGGAAATTTGTAGTCACTGGAGGTCAGCTTGGCAGGTAACAAGACTATACTAATGGCCATACATAACACTGCTTAGCTTAACTATTGTAGTTTAAAAACCGCACTCTAATCAGGGATACGTTGTAGTAAAGTAACTAATAAGATATATCCCGGTTTTTTACGTTTCTTTTACAGTTTGAGTCACTAAATATTGCATTGCTTTGTTAAATAACAGATTCAAGACTGGTTTTACCGTCCTGAATGCCATGCTCTCCTTGGATAACCAAGTCGCCAGGTATTCATTTGTGCATCAAATTTTGACCGAAATACACGATTTTCAGAGCAATGTGTCCTTGTTTGCAAAAATTAAACCGTTATTTAATGTGAAACGAAATTTAAAGCTAACCAACATGATGGTATTCTTGTGATGACTCATTGCAGCGGTTGATTTGATAACTCGTCGTTTGTCATAACATTTGCAGGTCCTTGCCTCTAAAGAAGTTATGGGTCTGGCTGGTATCAGTAGCCTGCTGTCAGACTGGTCAGCAGCGGCTCATGGCAACTGGCTTGTTGCTAAGACTTCTGTTAGTCGTATCTGGGTAGGTTTTGGCGGAGGATTTTTTTAATACTATTCAATAGGTAGAATTTATAAAATGTCTTCAGCTCTAATGTTAAAATTAACGCGTGAATTTTTTATTTTAATACAGACAAGCCATGGATAGAGATGGGTCATGTTCAGCTCCGATGGAGACGAGTGACAGACCAGATCTTAGTCTGTTAAAGCCTCTGTGGTCTCTTTACACCAGCATGCTTGAAAAGGAAGGAGGTGAGAAAACTACAACCCTGTGTATCTTACATGAGTGTCTACGCTAACTCTGTTCTGAGCACCAGCTGTGCGCTGCTGACGAGTATCAAGCAGGCTAGAACAGCGGCGTTTTTTTTTTCGCAGAGCTTTTAGACCGTCCCACCATTGTTAGTACTGCACATCAAGTCCATTCCCTGTTTTTGTCCACAGGTTCTGGATCAGCTCCTACTTTAGTTCCTCCTGTCCTCAGAGGTCTCACAGAACTCTTCTTAGTAGTGGAGAACCTTGCACAGGTCAGTAGCAAAACTCCCGTCCTTTCCATGATTTTCTATAATCTAAACTTTTTACAAAAATATCAATATTTTTTAACCCGAGTGTGACGAAATCCTCCATTCAGTTTAGAATTATCTTAAAGTTATTCTCGAATGGACTAACATTGACCCCAATCAATCAATCATTTTAGAGAGGGTGACAGTGGTTATAAAACTAATACACTTGTGTGGATGTTTTTAAAAGAGAAAAGTAAGTGCAGGCTGTTTAGGATACTGGAATTTTTTTACCACTGAGGACTGCTTTGTTATTACTAACTTTCTCACACATTCGCGTTACTTTCTACCCAATGTAGGACTGGGGCATGGCCGAAGACCTTGTTGTTGGTTTTACTACAACAGAGAGTTTAAAGCGATGCTTCTCGCAGGTAAGAAATCAACTATACAAGGACTCGCTTGTGAGTGATGAGTCAACTCATAATGCTTTGATTTACCAATCAAGATTGTCTTTTGTATAAATCGCACGGACGGTACATTGTCGTCAACGAACTTAACAACGGCAAGGAAGAAGGCAAGTAGTGCGCGTTCTCACAAACCAACACAATTTATTTTCCTTTTTGTTACAGGCTGTTCAGAAGATTGGTCTTATCGGTCTTGCTATTGGACAGCCAAACAAGGCGTCAGAGGCTCTGATCAAGGCTGCCTCTACTCCCAAGCCTCAAAAGGAAGAGTCGAAAAAGGTCCGTCATGTTCGTCACGCAATTTTGTAACGCAATCATGTAATAGGTTACCTGACGTATTTGTTGATTTCAGATCTGTGATTCTCAGCAGTTTGTTGTGTTACTGACTATCCACAGGAAATTGATATTTTTTAGTGATTTTTAAGTTTGAAGCTAGTAATAAGGAAGGCAAACATTCGACCAAGTATAATAACTTAGAACATTTTTTATCGTGCTCAACAGGAGAAGTCCAAGTCAGCCACAAATGTACGGTGAGTCGCGTTAACTGTAGTGTCACTATCACAGGTTTATGGTCTCCACTTGCTTTTGTCCGTTCGTTTGTTTGTGTGTTTTATGATTGATTTGTTTTTGTAGTGAAGGTGACATTTATAAGCCGATACATATTTTCACCAGTTCTAAATGCCATGTTCGTACCGCCCTGATTCTTAGGGGCGCCACCAATCCCGTTATATTTAGAACGTTTCTAGCTTCCCCGCGAATATGAAGTATTTCCATGCAAAAGTGCTTTACCTTGCTAATCCGAGCCCACGGTTTCCTTCCTTCCAAGATACGTAAAATCAAAGATATTCATTTTCTGTTCATTATACTGGAGGAATGGATTTAGAAGTTGTGCATTTTGTTTTGCAGCGCTGCCGAGTTCGAGCTTCCTTTTCCCATCGCTATCGGAGTCGATGACGAAAACGAGGATGACACCACAGGAGATGGGTCAAGTGATGACTCCAGCAACAGCAGCTCCTCTGACACCTGGAGCTAACAACGTGACCTGTGACGTTATAACATGTGACTTGATACATCACTTGGCAGTCATGTGACAAGGGAATTGAAGTGATTCAAGATTGAAGAGATTGGATTATTACTGCATTTATACTGAAGCAGTCTGTGAATTGAATGAGAACGCTACAGATCAAGCCATCGAATAGTTATCGCTGCATTATTAACTCGACGCTTGATTTTTATTTTTAATTAACAATTGAAAACCAGCGAGCATGGGTCTGTATTGCTTGGCCTTTGAGAAATATTCTTGGATTTAATAACTATATTAGCTATCTAGTAGCTCAAGTGAATGCCTATCCAAATTTTGCTGTTTCCTCTTTTAAGCCATTTCTGTTATTCTCGACCATTTCTGTCGACAGTTTTGTAGATTAAGCTTTAGAATTTCGAGGTGCATTTAGTCCGGTGATTGCTGTTATCAGTAAGGAAAGGGCTTTCACCTTTATAGTTATAAGTGATTCGCTTCTGTGGAAGTTTAGGAAACATATGAAAATGAATACACCTAACAAAAGTTACTGCGTGTGTTGAGCCCTAAATTCCCAACATGATCAACATCTAACTTCTTCCTACAATGTTTATACACTGTGGAACAAACATGTGATGAGAATTAAGAGAATCATCACCAGGGAGATGGGGTTAAAGCATAGATTGCAAAGGACACTTTGTCAGGAAATTGCACTGGTCGATTAAGGCAAGGCTGGGGTCTTGTGTTTAGTACTTCAGTTGATAGTTTGTTAATCAACTCATTAGGCGGCGAAGCTACTGACATTATATTAAATTGAAAGGCAGATGCAAAAAGAGAGCTGTGCGAACTATAGGAACATATTTGTTTCTTTCGCTGAAGAAAGTTGCTCTTTAAAAGTCTTTAGTATACCGGTATTAGAAAGGTTCTGAATAAAAATATGGTTCGTTAATGAAGAGTACCTTCATGTGTTTGTAAGACAGTTACCCCACATAAACACCATCCAGTTTTGAACATGTACGCAACTTAAGCAGTTGCAAAACGAAAACCTGACAAAAATAGGCCTTAAATGGAATCCCAACGCATGACTTGGCGATACCCATGCAGCAGTGCTACACCAACTGAGTTATCAACTGGGCGCTGGTCACTGTGAGTTCGTTATATACCCGTAGAAAACTGTGATGTGAAAGTGATTACGGGTATGTAACGAATTCGTAAATTTGTTGTGATAGCTCAGAGCACTGCACTTGTATTACTGAGGTCATGGTTCATTACTGCAATCATTACTGCAAACAGACAGACTTGATCACAAGTGCCTCAAGCTCACTGCGTGCGAGCGTCGTCAGTTACGTCACACAATTGAAAAAACAAGAACTGCAAGCAGTTTATAATCGTGCGGGTAATGTTTGACCACCTGACCTCTTTCAGTGCTTTGGCTTTAAGGCACGGCGCCGCACAGTAAAATCTTTAGAAAAGCAGTCACTTGAGAAACACACAAGTCGTGTTTGCATTAGTCACGTCGTGAATGTGACATGAATTTCCTTTTGGTAATCCCCCTGGCGCGATGACGTGTATCCCGTGCTTTGACACATTCTTGCTGAGCTTGCAACTTACGTTTCGATTCTCAAAATAACCGTAAACTCAAAACAAAAATTGGGATATCCAGAAAATAAGTCGTCGTTTTGCAATATTTAACACGTTACGGGTAAATTGTACGAATTGTACTCGCTCCGAGCCAAACGCTTGAGTAACACAACAATAAATACATGTATTTCACACAAACAGAGCGCAGAGTATTCAAACAGAAAATAGGTGAATGGTTATTTATAGCTACAAGCGAGAGATCGCGTGACATGGGTCTGACGTAGTGGTAGTTTTAAATAGCTTGGACATGTCCAAGCGGTCTTTGTTTTCGCTATGTGATTATATTCAGCCCTCTCTTCTTATAAAATATGGAATGAAACAAAATTATACATTTCAGAGAGCAGAGTGTTCATGTTAAACGCGAGTGATCGGCTGATCGCTATTAAATATTAAATCTTGCGTGACCGTGACCAAAGGATCGGCTGGGCCGCGAGGTTCTGGAACGATTTACCGACAAAACAAAAAAATCTGACACAGATTATGAATCGGGCCCAGGCCCCGCCCGATTAATAAGGGTTTGAAGTGGAATACAAGCCCTGGGCTTATACAACTTCGTGAGGGGTTTTGAGTGGGCTTTTAAACGGAGGGGCTTATATCCGGGAGGGCTTATAAGTGGAATGAAAAAAACGTTTCGAAAAGAGCCACGGGAGTGTTGATCGAAATACGTTTTTAAGTTAAAAACGCATAATAAAGCAACATTTAGCCCTATTCAGTACCGCCATCCAGTAGAGGGGCTTATATCCGGGGAGGCTTATAATCGGATGTATTTTTTTGTTTTCAAGCAGATGGGCCTATAACCGGAGGGGCTTATAACCGAAATTTTACGGTATATCGAAAGTATTAGGAAGTAGAATACGAAAAAAACTTGAATGAAGATGCTTTGTCTTGCTTCCTTTTGCGTCATGTATTACTTGTGTTTGGGTGTCGAAAGGAAATCATTGAACCTAGACTTCGCTGAAATCGCTCTAAAACGGAGTCAGTAACCAGGCAAAAACACGTAAACACAAAAGCAAGCCGGGAAGACATTTTTTTATTGTACATTTTTGTAGTTCTAGAGCCTAAAACACCTCCGTTATTTTCCCATACAAACTATGTATTGCCGCTGAGTGGGGAGGCTGTGACAAGATAGAACAATAAATGTTTATTTTAATGTTTATTATGCAAATATAACAAGGCAGGGTACATTGTGTATAGAACGAATAATTAAAATTGTAATAGCACGCCGGGTGATTTGTACTAAAGGAAACAGCACCGGACATAGTCCATCCTCTCAGAGTTTACTAACGTGTGTTTCTAAGAGCGGGTAAGATAGTTAACAATCTTCTTGATAGCATGGCAAGCCGAGGAAATTAGAAAATCGGACACGGATTCACATTATTCATTATTAAGTTAATTTTGCTGCACGCATAGTAATTATTCAAACTACGGCTCATCAGTCACGCAATCTATCGCACACGAAATTTAAAACTTAACTAAACGAAGCAAAACTCTACAGCATTTCTAAGGAGTTATGCATATATGGTTCTCTGTTTTCTTTGATCACTTGAAGTCCATCAAGTAATAATTCATCAGCATGCCTGATCCTTCGGTTCCCTCGTCCGCTTCCCCTGCCGGGTCTTTGGATTTATCGGAGCTGTGTTCTTCTGACTCTCCAGATTCATCAGGCATTTTCTCTTTACCAAGGAAGCGAATGCTACACTTCTCGCCAAACAACTCATTCACATCCTTCTCCGAAATGAATTTAAATGATGGTGGCATGCTCTCGGGTGACTCAGGGGCGAAAAACTCGAGGAGATAACGGCCGTCTGGCTTGAGGCAGGCGAGCATGATCTCTATGTACTGCTTAACTCGACCATCCTTCATCATGTTGATTGCAGTCATGGATCCACGATCCCAGATGCAGTCAAACTGGCCACCGGCGACTTCAGCTGAGAAATCGAAGATACTGCACTCGAACAGAGTTATATCTTTTTCTTTTGCTTTGTAAACTGTGCCTTGGATCTCGGGTGACAGTGCGATGGATTTCTCGTGATGTGTCAATTTATTGTCGCGAAGGAAAGCTTCGATTCCTTTTCGAATCAGTTCTACGCCTACAACAGTGTGTCCTTGATCAGCTAACCATTTCATGTCAAGGGATTTTCCGCAAAGCGGCACCAGAATTCTGAGATTCTTTCGTCCGCGTGTGAATTCGTTGTATTGTTTTATCAACATGGCGTTTACCTCGTCACTGTGAAATTCCGGTTTGTCTGTAGTCCAGTCTTGCTCCCATATTTCCTTACTTTCAAAATCAAGTGTAGCCAAGTGTTCTAAGTTGTCTTGAGTGGCCATTTCTACGCCGCAAAATATCAGTACTCTGATCTTACGCGTGGATCAGAAGAAGCAAATAGCGTGACGAATCACTCCGAGAAAGACTGGTAACAAACGTCGGCATAAACAGACATAACACCTTAGCTTACTCTAAGGCATCCCTTCTATCCAACTTGCGACATGCATGCTTATCTGAACATTTGAAACTGTCTACATCTTTCACATTCGCTTTAAATTATGTATTCTATATTACAAGGCGTTTCTAAAAAATTCAGTTGTACTTGCGTGATCTGCGTTCGTGACTGCACTTAACTGGATTCGCGTTTGAGTAGATGTCACGAGAAGCAGATCACGCGAGCCGTTGTGTATTCGTTCGTAGTAAACGATCTTTTCATCAGCTGACAACACTCCCCTATTTTTTGGCGCTGCTCCTCTAGCCAAGCCGTGTAGCCCGATTGTCACTCTTAAAGCCTGCATACGCACGCGTAACCTTGCAACTAGTAATAATATTTATTAGGAAACAGAATCCTGGTGGAGGTCAACTCGAATAGCTTATCGTATTACATTTCGGCTTTCTTGGAATGATGCCACAAACAAAAACATTTTATAGTCGCCAAGAGGGCGTTTGAGATGGAGTCGCTTTTGAAGAACCTCCACCAGCAAGTTACTTGCTCGATTTGTCTGGATACCTACAACGATCCTAAAACTATATCATGTCTACACACGTTCTGCTTTGAATGTCTGAAGAAACACGCTTTAGTGAGCCAAAGACAAGGAAAATTCCGCTGCCCAGAGTGCCAGGCACGAATCAATCTACCTGAGGGAAATCGCATCGAAAGTTTGCCAAGCAGTTTTTTCCATAAGAGTCTGTTAAGTCTCATTGCTGTTCGAGAAACTGGTGGCGAAAAGAGCAACATTACTTGTGCTAATTGTCAGAAAACAAGCTCTCAAATCCATTACTGTTTTGACTGCGGGCGATTCCTGTGTTCCAACTGTCTCAACGCACACGAACTGCTTCGAGTAACGTTCGAAGGACACAAAGTAACGTCGGTAAAAGATTTTCGACCAGAAGATTACGAAGCCTTATTGAAGCGACAGCCCTTTTGCTCGCAGCAATTCCACGAGAAAGAGGTAACAAGGTTCTTTTGTCTTCCCTGCCAGTCTTGTGTGTGTCATGTTTGTATCGTCACAGATCACCGAAACCATGAGGTCGTTTTGCTTGACAAAGCCGCTCATGACGAAAAAGATAACATTATGGCGGGTGTTGATATGATAAAAAGAAAGGCAAGCGAGCTTAGTGAGGTGATTCGACAATTTGAGAATACGATTTGTAACCTGGAAATAAATATCGCAACTGCTAAATGTGACGTCACGCAAGCAGCCGAAGAAATGATCGCAAAGATCCGAGAGCGCGAGCGAGGCGCGGTTCAATCCCTCGAGGTGACACGGGTGACGCGACTCGAGAAAATTAACTGCGCAAAGGAAGAAGTGAATTCCCTGATCAAACAAATGAACCAAGCGGTAGAGTTCGCAGATAACCTGGTACAAAGATGCTCCAGCTCGGATATCATGCAGAACAAGGGAACTTTGAACCAGAGGTTTGAAGAGCTGCGTGAAGTTGAAGTTCCTAAACATCAACAAACCTCCTTTATTAAATTTACTGCAGCTTCCGTCGTGGGCTTGAAACTGGGCAACATTATGACCAAATTCGAAGAAATAGACACTTATCAATACACGCTGGAGGGATTAGAGCAAACTCTTCAGGCCGGTGTAGAAGCAGAATTGATATTACGCCCCAATTTACCCGAAGATGAAATAAATAACCAGGCTGATATCAAAGACAGTATAGAAGTAGTTATTGAGCCCACTAAAGATGTAACTAATTTAATGATGGACGAGACAGAAAGCGGGAAATTCAAAGTGAAGTTTACACCCAAAGCCACGGGAGCCTACAGCATTGAAGTGAAGATAAATGGCGATAAACTTTCAATGTGCCCTGTTACTGTGCTAGTGAAAGAACGAGAGCTTACCGTAGATGGTGTGTTAGACTTAAAAGTTCTCCAAGGACCATCTGGAATCGCTACGAACACGCAACGACAAATCGCCATTACAGACAAGACTGGCCACTGCGTTTATATATTCGACAAAGAAGGCAATTGTTTAAGAAAAATTGGCAGCCGAGGACAAATTGCAGGGCAGTTTAACCGTCCAATTGGCGTCACATATTTAAATGACAACGAGATTCTTATTGCAGATCAGTGGAATCATAGAATACAACTGTTAGATACCCAGACAGGAAACTGTGTAAAATGCTTCGGAAAACGAAGCGTTTTAGAGCTGCGTAACCCGGTTGCCGTGTGTTTAAATGAAGGCCTCATTGTTGTAACCGAGTTCAACAATCATAGGATACACTTCATGTCAAAGGACGGTGAGAGTATTTTCACGTTTGGAGACAGCGACACTGAAAAGCTCAATCAGCCATTATCCTGCATTCCTTACAAAAACTTATTCTTTGTTTCTGACAGTGGCAACCATTGTGTTAAAGTTTTTGATCGGACAGGAACATTTTTACACAAGTTTGGAGGAAAAGGGAAAGAAGACGGACAATTTAACACACCCCATGGTCTGCTTGTGGACAAGTCTGATAATCTTCTGGTTTGTGACTGGGAAAACCACAGGTAGCCCAAGCTCGATATATGAGTACAATAAAGATGACCTTTTCATTGTTTCGTAATTCGATCGATTTGCATATTTATAAGGATTTGTATGGGGAAATAAATTTGACCGAAAAGAACGAAAAATTAACCGTTGAATTACAATAAAAATCAGTCACCTTAGCTCCTTTGCTGTTTCCCTTGTGTGCTGTGTGGTTTTTTAGCCGATTGAGCGCGATTCCAGTGAGTTATAGTTCCATTGCCTTCCTCTCTCTATGAAAGGTATATAGAGAGAGGAAGGCAATGGAACTATAACTCACTGGAATCGCGCTCAATCAGCTAAAAAACCACACAGCACACAAGGGAAACAGCAAAGGAGCTAAGGTGACTGATTTTTATTGTAATTCAACGGTTAATTTTTCGTTCTTTTCGGTCAAATTTATTTCCCCATACAAATCCTTATAAATATGCAAATCGATCGAATTACGAAACAATGAAAAGGTCATCTTTATTGTACTCATATATCGAGCTTGGGCTACCTGTGGGAAAACAACCGAGTTCAACAATTTTCTTTAGACGGCCGATTTACAGGCAAAACTACTACTCACTTACCTCAACCCGCTGCCATGGCAACAACACCAGACGGACGGATCCTGGTGACTAGCACAGACACTAAGAAAATTTACATTTTGAAGTAAGATCTCAAACTCGGCTAAGAGCCGATACGTAACGTCATTTTAGAGTTTTAGGACTGTCTATGTCCCACAAGACAACAGGGAAGAAGTGACGGACAGCTGTCATTCAATTTCCAGTGCTTAATCATGTAAATACTGAGTGAAACTAAGTCGTAGATTCGGGATCAGTACGAAAAAAATCTTTGCCGTCACATTTTATACGAAAGTCACCTTTCTAAAAAATGTACCAAAAACCAACAAATGGGTGGTCTAAATAATGATAATAATTATAATAAATAATAATAACTTAATTTATGTGTTGTTTGCTTTAGCCGAGGGACAGCCAAAAAGGAATACTTCGGATAATTAAAAATATTTTTTTGGGTAAACGCCTTCCTGCCAGCCTTTGGAGATATTCCACCCAAGTCTCTTTCTGTCAAATGGCGGAGAACGCTGCAGTAATTATAAACTTGTCTGCCTCACAGGCTGTATAATGGGCACTGAATGGGAAGCTAGATGTTTGACTGTATGAGGTCGACATATTACTTTTAACTTATTCAAAGATCTCCGTTATATTTAATTAAAAACTGAAATGCAAGTTCTAGTTTTCTATTTTAAACAACAAAGCTACGTGGCAATTAAATTCTCACAGTGGAATATTGTATTAATTACATGAATTACCTTTTATCTCTTAACATTGTGTAATCTGAATAAAAATCTTACCCAATAAAAACTTGGTGTGACCTGTTGTGCTGCCCTACGTGCCAGTGGGCACAATGGGCAGTGAGTGAGAGTGAGTGACCTGTTGTGTTCTTTGCAGGTCCCTTTTATTTCATTAATTGGCGTAAACAATGTGTATTCATGGAGACACCCTTGAAAAATATGATTTCCTGAATTTCTTGCTGATTTTTTAAGTTAGCAGGTTAATAGCATCGCGCACATTAAATGTTAAAAGAAGCAAAGAAATAGTTATCCAGGGAAAGCAGCGAAATTTGGATAAAACCTTTCGTTTTCGCAGAAGATCCGTGCAGACCTCCTTCCGTGACTGAGTAACATCATCATGGAAGAATCGTTATGCGAGGCAATGCTGTCAGTCGAGTCACCCACTTTAAATATCGACGACTTGTACTGGACATACATCGCTAACTGTGTTTTTAACGCTTACTTTTCGTATACCGCCATAATGATGAACATTTTAACAATCCACGCGATGAGAAATTCTTCGTCGTTGCCAAAGACTTTAAAAACATTGCTCCTGAGTCTTGCTGTTTCTGATCTTGGTGTTGGTTTATTGGCTCAACCTTTTTACAGCGCATTGGTTGAGGTCACACTAGTGCTTTTTTTACTATAGTAAAGTCAAGTTTACTATAGTTAAGCCAATTTGTAGTGTGACCGGCTTTTTTCAGTTTACTATGGTAAATGTAATCGTAGTCTGTCGCGATAGCAACGGCGGCAGGATGAAAGCAAAGTTTACTTTTGTAAAACGACCTGAAAAGGCATGGTTTATCGCGCGTTTATCTAAACTTTGTTTATTTAAGTAATGGATTGTCTAAGTTTTGACATGAAATGTCTTAAAGCTCCGGAACCGTGAAATGGTTGCGCCATTTTCATTTACGTGCTTTATTCTTGTGTTCGGATCAATACAGAAGCAACGCTAGACCTTTTATTTCAGTTGTCCTAGAAAATTCGCTGAAAATATGTCTGACAAATATCCGCTCTTCTTCGCCGCGCAGAAGCTTGTCTTCTCAGCATTCACCTTGCGAGGAGAGCAGTGGTAAGCAGTGGGTAAGTCGTGCCGTCGTCTGCTCAGAAGAAAATACATGTTCAGGACACTAAATCTGAATCTCTGAGCTTTCTGGATAGCAGCGATAAATAGAAGAAGAGCAATAATTAATCGTAAGGACCACGCGTTCTGAATCCATGGCTCACTGCAGGCGACATGCAAGCGAGTGAAAGTGGAATGTCTGAGCATATTTGTTTTAGTCATCAAATTGCAGTTTGATTGGCAACATTTGGACAAGAAGCCATCTGGGAAATGTAAAAGTCAACAAGCACAGTTTACCATAATTAACTTTTGTTTACTTTTTTTTACTATAGTAAAAGCCCTAAACCACAGGAAAAGTCTAAGTGTGACCTCAACCATTGATGGGAAAGTGGTCAAAGAAAAACAAGGTAGATTGTTTCACCATAGTTGCTTCTTTCATCACCGCTGCTGTCTTTGCTATACCATCTTTCTTGGGTGTCATGGCTCTGAGTGTAGACAGATTCTTAGCAGTTCATCTTCATCTCAGATATCAGGAACTTGTGACTCATAAGCGTGTTGTTGCAGTGGTGATCTCAATGTGGTTGACCAGTCCCCTTATTTTGTTAATTTATTTTACAACATGGATTCCGAAGGACATCTCTCTCGCGGTTATAGTTTGTTTAGGGATTTTATGTCTCGTAATTACAGCATTGCTTAATTTCAAGATATATTTGGCCGCACGACGTCACAAAATTCAAATTCAAGCACTACAATTACAAGAGCAAACAACACAGGATGGTACAATGACAACCTTCGCAAGCATCAGGAAATCTGCGCTCGGTACATTTTACGTATATCTCGTATTTATCATGTGTTATTTTCCACGGGCTTGTAATTGGGCTTTTGTTCTGCTATACGGAACAACTACTACTGCAAAGGCTTTTTCACTTTACTCATGGACTTTGATGTTCCTTAATTCATCTTTAAATCCTGTTATTTATTGTTGGAAGATAAGACAAATTCGACTCTCGATCATGAATATAGTACGAAGTATATTTCCAACGAGGAACTAAGGTGAATATCAAGCTTTATTCCCAAACAGGTTATATGATAATAATCAATGGCAAAGCCAATTGTAGAAAACTTAATGGTGAGGAACTTGCACTTCTCTACGCAGACTGACCCGTTTTTACTTGAGGCTCTCCCAGGGGTATCAGGGAACAAGGAAACATGGCCATTAACCTTTGGGAACATGGTAACAAAAGGAAAATAAAACTGGGAACATGGTAACAAAAGGAAAATAAAACTGGGAACACGGGAACAAAAGGAAAATAAAACTGGGAACATGGGAACAAAAGGAAAATAAAACTGGGAACATGGAAACAAAAGGAAAATAAAACTGGGAACATGGTAACAAAAGGAAAATAAAACTGGGAACATGGTAACAAAAGGAAAATAAAACTGGGAACATGGGAACAAAAGGAAAATAAAACTGGGAACACGGGAACAAAAGGAAAATAAAACTGGGAACACGGGAACAAAAGGAAAATAAAACTGGGAACACGGGAACAAAAGGATAGTAAAACTGGGAACACGGGAACAAAAGGAAAATAAAACTGGGAACATGGGAACAAAAGGAAAATAAAACTGGGAACATGGGAACAAAAGGAAAATAAAACTGGGAACATGGGAACAAAAGGAAAATAAAACTGGGAACATGGGAACAAAAGGATAATAAAACTGGGAACACGGGAACAAAAGGAAAATAAAACTGGGAACACGGGAACAAAAGGAAAATAAAACTGGGAACACGGGAACAAAAGGAAAATAAAACTGGGAACACGGGAACAAAAGGAAAATAAAACTGGGAACACGGGAACAAAAGGAAAATAAAACTGGGAACATGGGAACAAAAGGAAAATAAAACTGGGAGCATGGGAACAAAAGGAAAATAAAACTGGGAACATGGGAACAAAAGGAAAATAAAACTGGGAACATGGGAACAAAAGGAAACTAAAACTGGGAACATGGGAACAAAAGGAAAATAAAACTGGGAACATGGGAACAAAAGGAAAATAAAACTGGGAACATGGGAACAAAAGGAAAATAAAACTGGGAACATGGGAACAAAAGGAAAATAAAACTGAGAACCATTGCATATTTTATAAAACAGGGAACTGCAAAACCGAAGAAATACTTTTGAGGAACATGGAGGCCATCCTAGTTGATATAGATTGAAACTTTGCACAGAAAAAGATCGTAGGTCTCCATTCAGTGACAAGAAATAAACGCAGAATATATATAACATGGAAACTTTAAATGACAGGCTGCTTATAGCTAACAGTAGCACAAAACAATAACTGCATTTGCAGGTAAAAACACTGATAGTTAATAGTATTATTCAGTTGACGTTTCGAGCAAGAATTAAACTTCTCACTGTTTCTTTGCCTTGAATTAAAATATTTCACTTTTGTGAAGGCGATAAAAGATATTACCGACATTACCATCAAGGCGGCTGATATTTACAAAACTGGATAACAGTCATAAATACAGTACAGGAGTTGCAAATCAGTCCTGCCACATTTTATTATACAGTCGCTTTATCTAATGATTTCCATGTACCCAAAACTTGTAACGTGTTCTTTGAGTGATATTTCGATTTCAGGAAGATTCCTTACCAGCAATCTATGGAGACCTTTCACCCAGGTCTTTTTCTATCAAATGGCGGAAGCTGTTGTCAGTAATTAAAATTTATCCGCCTCACAGGCTGTATAATGGGCACAGTATGAGTAGCTGTCTGACTACACTAGGTGTGGGCATTAGTTACAAAAGGCCATTTAGTATTGATTTTAAATAAACAGATTGAAGTACCGATTCTATTTATCAGGTTTGAAGTTTATAAATGCGTTGGGCAATTAAATTCTCTCATTAAAATATTGCATTAATTTAGCGAATTTCTGTTTTCCCAAACTTTGTGTGGTGATGAATTTTAATCTTAAACTAACAAATGTTCGAGGGAATTGTTGTGCTCTTTGGGTCAACTTTTGCTTTTCAGATTTTAAAGATCCTATTTCCACAGAATAACCTCAGTCCTTGGTGATTGTTTTAATGTATCCAGCATATTCTGGGTGAAAATAATATAACGCAAATCATGATTATCTTAATTAAAAAAGCTATGATCATTTGAATGCATAAATCCGCAGCTGATAAATACGCAGCAAGGAAAATCACAGAAATTTTGCTTTATAGTTTTGTCTTGTTTACAGAAGGTTTATACAGTTCTTCTTTCAGTATAAGTTGAAATACCATGAAAGATTTAAATCGCAAGAAATTGCGAGATCCATCGCAGTCGTGTGTTTTTGGCCTGTGGAATGGTTTAATGTGCCGTTACAGCAGCACTACTTAATCTCAAAATATATTTGACCGTAAAGCGTCACACAAACCAAATTCAAGCTTTGCAAATACTGATACATACCGTAGGACACAGAATGGCGGAGCCGCTAATTTATCGAGGACAAGGAAATCTGCGCTCGGTACATTTTACGTGTATATTGTGTTTTTGATTTGTTGTTTGCCCCAAAGTTTTTATTTCTTTTCCAATCTGTTATATGGATCAACTACCGCTTTGAAGGCTTTCTCGCTTTACTCACAAACGTTGATGTTTCTTAATTCATCTTTAAATCCTGTTATTTACTGCTGGAAAATGAGGCAATTAATTTCCGCGCCGTTTATTCATTGGAGCGTTAATTTCCATGACTTTAATTTCCATTATTATATTTTGGCCCCAAATTCTCGATACAGTCCAAATTTTTTTGAATCCTAGGAAAAGGCATTATTTCATCAGGGTGGAAATCTGCCGGTATCACTGAAACTGTGAAAAACGCTCGAGGCGGTCAGATACCTTCGCTTAACCTAATAGACTTGTTCCTGTTGTTTAACAAGTGTTTTTCTTTGTGTACCTTGCGTTAATAACCTTTATTTTAAAATGTTACCCCCTCTTTCGCGTTTATTTCCATTATTACTGAGAAGTAATTTTTCTTTCAATTCGCGTTTTTAAGTCGCGTTAATTTCAAATACCTTAATTAACACGAGCTTTAATTTTCTATAATAAGGTATGTTTTAGTATCATCACCGATATTAATCAATGAACTTCTCGAGCAAATGAGTAAACTTTTCATTACTTCTTATCTCTGAACATGCAAAACTTAGCTGTAAATTAGACACCTTTAATTTTTTTTTTTTTTTTACATTTGCATTTTGTACTAAAGTCGTTTATCTAATAACAGCCAATGTACCGAAAAACTACTAATGAGTAGTTTTATTAAAGTAATATTTTTTTGGTAGATGCCTTCCCAGCAGCTTCCAGCACCCTGGGAGACATTCCCCCAAGTCTTTTCCTGTCAAATGGCGGGGAAGCTAAAGCTGCAGTACGTAATTAAAGCTTGCCTGCCTCACAGGCTGTATAACAGGTACTGAATGGGAAGCTAGATGTTGGACTGTATGAGGTCTATTACGTTTAAACTTTGCCAAAAGATTTCCGTTACCTTAAATTAAATATAAGTTCTAGTTGTCAGCTATGAATACTCACAATTAGCTTAGTGACAAAACCATCCTTGAAGTTGGGTATTTAATTAATTTCTTCAATTGCCCTTTTTTTCTCTAAGCACTGTGCAATATTAATAAAAACCTAAACCAATGAAAATATGTTTTGTTTTCTGTATTCACTTTTTCATTTTATTAATTCAAGTTTTCTGTAAACAATGATGTGCTCTGAAGAAGACTGTAATCAATAGTTATATCTCCTGTTAAAGATCTAATTTCTGATAATTGTCAACGAAGAATTGTTCTTCACTATTTAAAAATATCCGGCGCGCTGCTCAGATTATAATAGCAGTTCGCACAACCGGTGAATGTAAAGAACAGCAAAGAAATACTGTCAAGGGAAAGCACCAAAATTTTGATTAGTACATTTGGTTTTTCACAGAGTATTTTTTGCAAAGCTCTTTTCGTGCGTTCGATCATCATGCAAGATTCATTATGTGAGGAATTGCTAGAAATCGAGACACCCACTTCTAATATCGAAGACTTGTACTGGTCGTACATCATTAATTGTGTCTTTAATGCTTTCCTATCGTATACCGCCATAATGTTGAACATTTTAACAATCCACGCAATGAGGACTTCTTTGTCGTTGCCAAAGACTTTAAAAACATTGCTTCTGAGTCTTGCTGTTTCTGATCTTGGTGTTGGTTTATTGGCTCAACCTTTTTACATCACATTAATGGGAAAGTGGTCACAGCAAAACAACATAGATTGTTTCACCAAACTAGCTTTAGCCATCACCACAGCTGTGTTTTCTATACCATCGTTCTTTAGTGTTATGGCCCTGAGTGTAGACAGATTCTTGGCTATTCATCTTCATCTCAGATATCAGGAACTTGTGACTCACAAGCGTGTTGTTGCTGGGGTGATCCCAATGTGGCTGTTCAGTCCCCTTATTTTGGTAATGCTTTTTACAGATCAAAGGAACATCTTTTACGCGATTGTGGCCTGTTCTGGAATTTTATGCCTCGTAATTACAGCAGTGCTTAATTTCAAGATATATTTGGCCGCAAGACGTCACAAAATTCAAATTCAGGCACTACAATCACAAGAACAAACAACACAGAATAGTTCAATCACAAATTTTGCTAGAGTCAGGAAATCTGCACTCGGTACATTTTACGTATATCTTGTGTTCATCTTTTGTTATTTGCCAAGGGGTTGTAATTTGGCTTTTATTCTGTTATACGGAACAACCACTACTGCAAAGGCTTTTGTACTTTATTCATGGACTCTAATGTTTCTTAATTCATCTTTAAATCCCGTTATTTACTGCTTGAAAATGAGACAAATTCGACACGCTGTCATAGATATGCTGCGAAGTATATTTCCAAGGAGGAACTAAGGTGAACTATCAAGCTTTATTGCCAAACAGGTGGTATAATACTCAGTGAAAAAGCAAATTGTACGAAACATCATGGTAAGAAACTTGGATGTCTCGACACAGACCACCACGTTTCTAGTTGATATAGACTTACATTTTGCACACGAAAAATATTTGAAACATGCCATCAGTACAGTGGGATCGGAAGAGCCACTTTGTGGAGGATGTCACTGTAAAATCCCATGTATTTATTTTTTGTATTTTATTGGATGTTAAGTTTTCCATATCAGGTGGAAACTTTTAATGACAGGCAAAGAGCCCCGTGTGTAAGCACTTTCAATAAAGCCATTACAATCATCATCATATCATCATCATCATCATCATCATCATTATCATAATATTATTTGCTATTTGCAGTAACACAAAACAATAACTGCATTTGCTGGGGGTAAAAACACTGATAGCTAGTGGTATATTATTCAAGCAAACTTCATCATTGCTTCCTTCCTTTCATTTTGTAACATTAGCCTTGACGATAAAAACATCACCGTCAAGGCGACCGATGTTTACAAAGTTGGATAACGGTCATAAATTTGTGCGAAAATTAAAGTATAGTTGCAAATCTGTTCTGACACATTTTATCATAAGCTCGTTTTATCCCAAAACTTCCACATGTACCCAAAACTTGTAACGTGTTGTTTTAAATGATATTTCTCAAGAAGATTTGTTCGCGGCAGTCTTTAGAGATAACTTACCCAAGTATTTTTTTTTTCAAATGGCGACAGCCAAAAAAAATGCAGTAATTAACATTTGCCTGCCTCACAGGCTTTTAAAATGGGAAATGAATGGGTAGCTGTTAGACTGCATGAGGTGTCGTCATATCAGTTTCAAAGGGCTGTTGTTGATTTTAATTAAAAATATAAGTATAAATTCTAGTTATTAGATTTAATGTACACAAATGCGTTGGGCAATAAATCCCCTCAGTAAGATATTGTATTACATTTAGCGGATTCCTTTTTTCCTAAGCTTTGTGTAATAATATTAATGAAAATGAACAATTAAAACCAACAAAGGCTCGTGGGATGTGATGTGCTTTTTGCGTTAATTTTTTTTTTTTTTTTTTTTTTTATTTTCTTTTTTTTTATAAATTTTTTTTTTTTTTTTTTTATTTTTCTTTTTTTAAAAAAAAAAAATATATACATGTAAGAAAATCAAGGCAAACAGTTCAGTCCCTTGTCGAAAATCCTATTACTGGGAAAACCATTTTGATTGTTTAAAAGTATCCAGCATACTGAATGTTAATAATATGACGCAAATCATGATTATTTTAATCGCAAAAGCTATGATCGCTTGACTGGAGAAGTACGAAGCAAGGGAAATCAAAGAAATTTGCTTGATACCTTTGATTTATTTACAGAAAGTTCATCCAGTGCTACTTTGACAAGTTTAATCATCATGAAAGATTTCATGTGCGAGAAATTGCACGAAAACGAGTCCACCGCTTCTCATATGGAAGACTTGTACTGGTCATACGTCGCTAATTGTGTTTTGAACGCTTTCTTATCGTATACCGCCATCATGTTAAACATTTTGACAATCCACGCGATGAGAAAAACTCCGTCCTTGCCAAAACCTTTAAAAACATTGCTCCTGAGTCTTGCTGTTTCTGATCTTGGTGTTGGCTTACTGGTTCAACCTTTTTACAGCGTATTGCTGGGTAACTTGTCACAACAAAACGACACAAACTGTTCCACCCAAACTGCATTCAGGATCGCCATAAGTGTGTTTTTCTTTCCTTCGTTCTTTGGCGTTATGGCCCTGATTGCAGACAGGTTTTTATCCGTTCATCTTCATCTCAGATATCAGGAACTTGTGACTCACAAGCGTGTTGTTGCTGTGGTGATCTCAATATGGTTGTTCAGTCCGTTACTTTCGTTTTTGGTTTTTACATCGTGGATCCCAAGGAGCATAATTCGTGTATTTTTGGCCTGTGGTGTACTTTTATGTGCTGGAACTACAGCAATACTTAATCTCAAGATATATTTGACCATAAGGCGTCATACAAACCAAATTCAAGCTTTGCAAATACTTGAACAGAATGGTGGAGCCGCTAATTTTTCGAGGACAAGGAAATCTGCGCTTGGTACATTTTACGTGTATATTGTGTTTTTGATTTGTTGTTTGCCCCAAAGTTTTTATTTCTTTTTCATGCTGTTATATGGATCAACTAATACTTTAAAGGCTTTTTCGCTTTACTCACATACGCTGATGTTTCTTAATTCATCTTTAAATCCTGTTATTTACTGTTGGAAGATGAGAGACATTCGACACGCTATCGTGGACGTTTTGCGAAATATATATCCAAGATAGATCAAATATGAACTTTTGCATGGAAAAAGATTCTAGTTCTCCATTAAGTAACAAAAATAAACGAAGAATACCATGCATAAGTTTTAATGACAGGCTGCTTTCATGTACAGCTGGCAGTACAAACACTATCTTGTAAACCAAAAAAATATGTGCGCCTGATAAGATTTGTAGATAAAAACTAGTGACCAGTAGAAATTTTAGTATGGTTTCTGATACTAATAAATAAACTTTTCACTGGTCTTATCTTTGAATTTGTAGCATTTCATATTAATCGTGGTGATAAAAGTCATCATTGAACATTTTCCAAACCAGATAAGTGTCAAACTAAAACACAATGCAAAACCTAGTTGTAAATTTGGAGAATTTAAGAAAAAAAAATTTACTTTCTTCGCGTTTTACACAGAAGTCGCCTTTCTAATAACAACCAAATGTACCGAAATACTACTAATGTGTAGTCTAAAAGAATATTTTTTTTAGTTAGATGCCTTCGCGGTAGTCCTTGAAAACATTCCGTCCAAGTATTTTCATGCCAATTGGGGTAGAGGGGGAATCTGAAGTAATTATAACTTGCCTGCCTCACAGGCAGCATAATAGACACTGAATGGGTAACTGATTGACGCTTTGTGATCGACATATTACTTTAAATCTTTGCAAAAGATTTCCATTACTGACCTTAAATTAAAGTAAAAGTTCTAGTTATTATCTTTGAATACACAAAAGGTTAGCGGCAATAAAAACCTTGGGGTGGAGTATTTTGTTAATTTAATCAATTTCCTTTTTGACTCTAAACACTGTGCAATATTAATAAAAACCTAAACCAATGAAAACTTCGTGGAATATATTGTGTTCTCCTCATTTAATTTTTTATTTCATTAATTTAAGTTTTCTATAAACAAAGATGTGTTTCAAAGAAAACTAGAATCAATAGTTGTATCTATTGTAAAGATCTAATTTCTGCTAATTGTCACCGAAGAATTATTCTCTACTCGTAAATATGACTTTCTGAATCAGTCCTTGCTAATTGTTTAAAGTTTTCGGCTCGCTGCTCGGATTAGTAGAATCTCGCACAACTGATGAAAGTTGGGTGAAGCAAGAAATACTTATCAAGGAAAAACACCGAAATTCTGATTAATACATTTGCTTTTTTGCGGAACAGCGGTGCAGAGCTCTTTTCATGCGTAAAAACATCATGGAAGATTCATTATGTGAGGAATTGCTGAAAATCGAGTCACCCACTTCTAATATCGAAGACTTGTACTGGTCATACATCGTCAATTGTGTTTTTAACGCTTTCTTATCGTATACCACTATCATGTTGAACATTTTAACAATCCATGCGATGAGAAAAACTTCGTCGTTACCAGAGACTTTAAAGACATTGCTCCTAAGTCTTGCTGTTTCTGATCTTGGTGTTGGTTTAGTGGTTCAACCTTTTTACAGCGTATTGCTGGGCAACTGGTCACAGCAAAACAACCCAAACTGTTTAACCAAAATGGCTTTTGCCATAATTATATTTGTTATTTTCTTTCCATCGTTTATTGGAGTTATGGCCATAACTTTAGACAGGTTCTTAGCCATTTATCTTCATCTCAGATATCAGGAACTTGTGACTCACAAGCGTGTTGTTGCTGTGGTGATCTTGATGTGGATGTCCACTCCATTTCTTGCCTTACTTATGTTTACGACGTGGATCCCGGGCAGAATTTCTACCACGGGTTTAGCCAGTTGTTCAGTTTTAGGTCTCATAATTACAGCTTTACTTAATTTCAAGATTTATGTGACCGTACGACGCCACAAAAATCAAATTCAAGCTCTACAACTACAAGATCAAACGACACCGAATAGGGAACTGGCAAACTTTGCGAGCGTCAAGAAATCTGCACTCGGTACATTTTACGTATATCTCGTGTTTCTGTTTTGTTATTTGCCGCGTGGTTGTAATTTGCTTTCCGTTGTGATATATGGACCAACAACCATTAATAAGGCTTTTTCGCTTTATTCACAAACGCTGGTATTTCTTAACTCATCTTTAAATCCTGTCATTTACTGCTGGAAGATGCGACACATTCGACACGCTATGATGGACACACTGCGAAATATATTTCCAAGAAAAAATTAAGGCGAAACGAAATCCGACTAACCATATTTGACCATATGTTTTCCGACATGCGTGGTCTTGTTATGTTGGAAAATATAGACGGCAAATTTGGTAAGGGTAAAAAAAAAAAAAAAAAAAAAAAATGGGGGGGGGGGGAAAAATATCACCGCAGTGTGTTTTCTATCTTTACTGAAGTTAAGATGGCCTAAGAATAAGAGTGAAACTAATGCGAACTACTTTAACAGGTTATGTAATACTGAATGACACAGCGAACTGTGTCAAATTTCATGATCAGCTAATATGACGTCTTCACGCAGCTAACTACTTGTTATTGGTTGTTTTTTCTTAGTTTCGTTTCTAACTTACGAAATGTTTAAAACTCATTCGACAAAATGCGCTATCTTGTATCCAAACTTCATGATATTGAATCTGAATAATATGAAAAAATGACGGAATGGTACTTTTATGAAAAATATGACCTGTAACAGAAGTTCAACTTTTGCCTTTTACTATTCATCCACCAGGAGATGTGTGAACGCTTGATTTTGGAAAGAGTTTTGAGTGATACAAAAATACTCATAACTATGTTTATGTATATGAAGATAAAAGATCTTCGTCTTTGTCAAGTCTTAAACTTGAAAGTAAGTAAGTAAGTAAATAAGCAAGCAAGTAAGCAAGAAAGCAAGCAAGCAAGTAAGTAAGTAAGTAAAGACTTTATATAACGAGGGTAGCACTAAAATAGTATTAAAATACTAACATACCAGGGCCTTTTCTATATGTATAAAGTCTTCTTTTTGCAAAACTGTCGCATGTGCCAAAAATTTAATCATGAAAATGTGGTTTAAAAGAGAGTTATTTCAGGGAGGTGGATTCGCGGTATCTTAGGAGACATCATAGCCGAGTTTTTTCTTTCAAAAGGCGACAGCTGCAAAAGATGCAGTAATTACAAGTTTTTTGCCTCACAGGCTGTATAATGGGCACTGAATGGGTAGCTGTTCGACTGCATGAGGTCAACTTGTTACTTTCTAAAAATAAAAAATGTTTTTGTTAGGCTTAGCTTTAAATTAAAAAATCATATTTCAATCCAAGCTATCGGTTTTGAAGTAAACAGAAGCCTTGTGACAATTACATCATCGCAAAGAAATATTGTCTTAATTCTACGAATTCTCTTCTTTTCTAAACATTGTGCTATAATTAAAACTTAACCAACAAAAGCTTCGTCTTCGTCTTTAGCGTCTTCAACAATGTGCGCCTATAACAGCTATTTAAAACAAACAGTTCTGTCTTTTGTTAAACATACAATTCTGGAAGAAAATTTCCCCAAAAGATCATTCTCCACTTGTGAATATCACTTCCTTTCTGTCTTTGTATCCAGCATACTGATTGTGAATAGTACCAAACACACATAATCTTGATTCGCTAACCTGAGAAGCTGTGCTAGTTCAACTGAAGAATACATATTAGGGAAAGGACAGAAAGTTTGCTTCATACCTTTTACTTTTTTACGCAATATCTGTTCAGTGCTTCTTTCGCACGTTAAATCGACATGGAAGATTCATTTTGTGAGGAATTGCTGAAAAACGAGTCAACCGGGTCAAATATCGAGGACTTGTACTGGTCATACGTCACTAATTGTGTTTTGAACGCTTTCTTATCGTATACTGCAATCATGTTGAATATTTTAACAATCCACGCGATGAGAAAAACTCCGTCCTTGCCAAAACCTTTGAAAACATTGCTCGTGAGTCTTGCTGTTTCTGATCTTGGTGTTGGTTTACTGGTTCAACCTTTGTACATCGCAACACTAGGCAACTGGTCACAGCATAACAACACAAATTGTTCCACCGACAAGGCTTTGAAGATCGCCATAAGTGTGTTCTTCTTTCCTTCGTTCTTTGGCGTTATGGCCCTGAGTGTAGACAGATTCTTAGCTATTCATCTTCATCTCAGATATCAGGAACTTGTGACTCACAAGCGTGCTGTTGCCATGGTGATTTTAATATGGTTTGTCAGTCCGTTTCTTTCGTTAATACTTTTTACAACGTGGATCCCAAAGAACATAAGTCGAGTGTTAATGGCCTGTGGTGCATTTTTTTGTCTCTTAAGTACAACACTGTTTAATTACAAGATCTTCTTTGCCATACGACGCCACACAAATCAAATTCAAGCCTTCCAGCTGCAAGAACAAACAGCACAGAATGGTGAAATGGCAAACTTTGCGAGCATCAAGAAATCTGCGCTCGGAACATTTTACGTCTATCTGTTGTTTTTATTTTGTTATATGCCACATGGTTTTAATATTATGTTCATTTTGATATATGGAACAACAACGGTTAATGCGAGTCTTTCACTTTACTTTCAGACGCTGGTTTTTACTAATTCATCTTTAAATCCTGTTATTTACTGTTGGAAGATGCGACACATTCGACACGCTATCATAGACATACTGCGAAAATATATTTCCAAAAGAAACTAAGTCGTTACTGAGGCGAACTATTAAACCGGTTATGTAATACTCAGTGACACAGCGAACTGTTACAAATTTCATGATCAGCTTATATGACGTTTGTATACAGTTGATGCTATTTTATTGGTGGTCGTTAGTTATTTTTTGTTTGTTTTTGACTAAAAAAAATATCTAAAACTCATTCGACAAAATGTGCATTCTTGTATCCACACTTTATGATACTGAACCTGAAGGAAATGAAGAATTGACGGAACCGTTCTTTTATGAAAAAATATGACCTGTAACAAAAGTTCAACTTCTGCTCCTAACTATTCATCTACCAGGGGATGCGTAAGCCTGGTGTTCAAAAGAGTTTCGAGTGATATTGTTATGGTATTCTTATAAATCTGTGTATGTATTAAGCCTGGAGATAAAAGATCGTCATCCTTGTCGAGTCTTGAATTTAAAAACATGGATATAACAATATCCATTCACGGCCATTAAAATCTCGCAATAGGATATTGTACTTATGCCATAAATTCCAATTTTTCTCTAAACATTGTTTAATTTATAATAAACGTTTTGGGGGATGTTTTGTGTTCCAGTTTGGATTCACCTTTTCATTATTTAGCGTTTTCTATGACCAGTCGATAACTGTTCCACTACAGGAGGGTCTCCATCATACGTTTAAATCCTTAAATTAAATTTCAGTTCTCTGGTTTGAGGTACAGTTGAATCCCGATAACTCGAACCCTCAGTAACTCGAGCTCCCGCTAACTCGAACCTTTTCCGATTCCCCTTCTGGTTGTTTTCTTACTAATTTTACTCTCGATAACTCGAACTTTTTCGATTTCCCTTGAAGGTTCGAGTTATCGTGATTCGACTGTATACTGAGTTAATTTAACGAATTCCCCGTTTCTGTAAACATAGAACAAAAAAAAAGAATTACACTAATCATTCTTCATGAAAGCGTCTACACTTTTCTAAGAAAGGTAAAAATGCTTGTAGGCCATGCTGACAGTAATAAGATCGGAAAATTAAAGTTAGAGGGAACATCGAAATTTTTATTCGGGCAATTCGTTTTCAACAGCATTTTATTACTGGAATCTGAGAAATAAGATTTATATTAGGTCTCGAATTCTTAGATATGCACGCTGATTTAACCTATAATAGCTTAAGGGAAAGAAAGACTTCCAGTGTTTTTTTAAAACAAATCCAGACAATCACTGAAAACATAATCCTGTGAGATGTCTGAAAACCAGGAATGACTGTTTGCTATACAGTACTTCAGGAAATAATTTTACCTCTTACTACTCGTATATAATTTGTCCCAACCTCATTTTATGCATTTCTAGTTTGATTGGCTCACAAACTCTGCGCATAACAATGAAAACCGGAGTTCACCTTATATAAAAAATAGAAAGGCAATATGTTTACATTTTTTTTATCGCGACAAGACATTTTTACCAAAGATATTTACAAGTAGTAAAATCGTCAAATAAAAAGAACGTTTTCTTTGCCCAAAAATAACATGTCAAACGACCGGAAGACTGATCAAAGTTGAGTACCATCAAACAAATTACGGGAAGATCCGAAAACCAAAACATTTCCGTTCACAAAATTAGGGATATTACTTCAACCTTATAACTTATATTTGGACAAGGCTTGTCAATTCCAGTATGTCGGGCACTTTCATTGGCACAATGAATATTTGAGATGATGAGGCATTTTTTGTGTGTGACGGTATAATCAAACACCACTGATGGTGAAATTATCTTCGCATATGAATCTCTTTCTCTTCATCCGTGTAGCTAATAACAGTTTCTATTTGTCTATTGCAGCCGAGCGACTGGTAAGCAAGGCTTCTTGAATTCCATCTGGTAATTTCTCTTCTTTTTTCTTTCTCCATCTAGTGTGATATAAAATAAATACAAATAAAATGGTTTTCTTTTAGTTAATTTGACTGAATACAATGCTACGCTCCGCAATTGTTTCGGATCTTCTCGTTAGTTAAAACTTTCCGCCATAATACAGATTAAAGGAGATGGGAGAGGAATATATTTTCGCTTGCTTTCTTCCTGTATTTTTTTCAACTTACAAAGTTAATAAAGCGCCACAGATTTTGCTGCGTCTTGATAAAGTTTCGCTTTGGTAAAACAGAAACGTCCACTTTTAATTTTAATTAAAAACGATGTCAAAGAAGTAAAACGGACGTCAGGTGGTGTTCTTGATGACACATGCTGACTTTTCTACTTGTCCGAGTTATGCAAAATTTGCAATTCTGCGTTTCTGATACACAGTAAGAGATAATCAATTAAATTTACTTCACATGTTGGACAAGGCTCTTGATTAGTCAATGAAAGGAAATATTAGAGGCGCCAATTAAGAGGACGGCGAGTTTGAAATTGAAATAGCGATGAAAAATGGTTCAATCCGTTGTCTAAACTAATTTTTATTTATGCAAATTTCGAACTAAACTTAACGAGATATTTACACCATAAATGTACAGCTTTATTTTTCGTTCTTTCTAATTAGTTAGAGCATTCACTTGGCGACAAATTGCTTTCTGTTCGTCGTTTTTGTTTGATTCTCAGTAATTTTAAAACTGTAAGTGTCGAACGGACGGCGCCATAAATAATTTGAAAGGCTAAATTTGTCTAAAGTATAATGAACTGGGTTGTTTTCTATTAAAAAAAGTAAAGGTTTTATGGTACGATTTACATCCACCCTCAAAGAGCAATGAAACGTACTACGGATATAATCTCAAATACAGAAATAAAACCAGCTGAAGAAATAATATAACACTAATACCTTTTTAAGATTCAGTTCGATTTTAACATCGTCTAAACAGAATTAATTTTTAATTCACAGACGTTTGCTGGTGCCTATTCATTCGGACTATTGATATTTGTCATCATCAGCTAATATAAACTGAATCTGTTGGATGAAAAAAAAAAACGCGCCACGACCATAGCATTTTGAATACGAAAGGTTGAGGATTATATTAAAAAAATCGATCGACTGAAAATCATGACAAATTCACTGTGCGATGAATTGCTACAATACCAGCCCTCGAGCTCCGAAGCTGAAAGTCTCTTTCCGTGGTACATCGCTGCTTGTATCTTCAACGCATTTTTGTCCTACACCGCCATCATGCTGAACAGTTTAACAATCAATGCGATGAGGAAAACGACATCATTGACAAAGTCTTTAAAAGCATTGCTCCTGAGTCTTGCTGTTTCTGATCTTGGTGTTGGTTTACTGGTTCAACCTTTTGCAATCGCATTGACAGTGAAGTGGTCACAACAAAACAATCCAAGCTGTGCAACATATACTGCTTTTACCAACATCTTAACTTTGTTTTCTTTTGCTTCGTTCTTCAGTGTTATGGTCATCAGTGTAGATAGATTCTTAGCTATTCGTCTTCATCTCAGATATCAGGAACTTGTGACTCACAAGCGTGTTGTTGCTGTGGTGATAACAAAGTGGGTGTTCAGTACATTTCTCTCTTTGATGATGTTGTGGACGCCGACAATCGTTTCTTACGTAGTTTTTGCCATCGTTGAAGTTCTTTGCCTCGTAACCACAACGCTCCTCAACTACAAGATTTACTTGGCTGTACTACACCACAAAAATCAAATTGAAACTATTCAAGTACAACAAGGACAAGCACAGAATAACGAAATGACAAATGTTGCGAGGATCAGAAAATCTGCCATCAGTACATTCTATGTATATCTGGTGTTTATGGCTTGTTATTTGCCACAGATCTGTAGTTATGTTGTCATTACAATATCCGGGCAAAGTACCACTGTTAAAGGACTTTCAGTTTACACTTTGACGCTGGTGTTCCTCAATTCAACTCTCAATCCTGTTATTTACTGTTGGAAGATGAGACACATTCGACACGCTATCGTTGACATTCTAAGAAATATATTTTCTCTACACTCGGAAACAGAAAACCATAGAAGCTTGAGATAAAATTGTTGAACATGCTTGTTTTGTTCCTAGAACGAAAATTTATTTTGTCGTTTTTAATCTTAACGTGTTGCAAACTAATTCTTCATGCACATGCCTCGAAACCACAACGAATGCTGTCAAAGCCAGGACACAGTCGTAACATAATGAATACTGCTGCACTTTGGAACTGTACCACATTCATGTAGTGACCTCAAAAGTTGCACATTATTTTATGATAATAGTTTAACATTTTATTTTATGAATTATGAATTATTACGATTCGCAACAACTTTTAATAGTCAAATGAAAGGTTGTAATTTATTCCTGCTGCAATAAATTCAAATTAGTTTGAAAATGAAACGCAAAAACGTATGCTTCACGGACGCCTAAGAGTAATGTGTGTGTATTATCACTGACAATATCACGATTCCTAGTTCACAGTTTGTAAGGTTTTACATCTCTGTAGAGTTGTTGCAGTTCAAAGTCCACTAGACAGAGCATCCGGGATATTTCACAAAACTGCGTAAGTCCAAACGCCTGTGACATTCGTATAACAGTATCGTTACAATTAGCTGTAAATTAAATCAAATTGACTCACAACGTTTGTTTTGCTTATTTACGCTTTGTGTGGTTCTGCAAAACCTTGCACCGTTCATTGAAATACCAGTAGTTGTTTAATTCGATTCTTGCATCGACTTGTTAAACTGTGCGAAGCATGGGAAGAACATTTTAGCACTTCAGTGGCACCATCAACGAATTTGTCACTAACAAATTAAACCAAATTGCCAACCTAACATTACCCACGTACAGTGATATGTACACTGACAAGCCTTGACTTTACATTATTATACCTACTCTGGCAGCAACTGTTCCGTTAAAGGTGTTTCAAAAATGTGCTTGAAAAAGTACGGTATTAGAAACGAATTACATTATTAGCAAATTGTATTAACCAGGCCAGCGAGTCACTTGTTTTCTGTTTTGATGGAAAACTGGCTATGTCCAACAGTGAAAAAAAAACTGCTTTCTCCTTACAGTATCTTGCATAATATCAGAAGTCAGGTTAGGGGAATAATAAAAAAGAATTAATTAGAGGATATGTTCTCGATGTGCCTCCACATTCTATGGACGGCTAACACAAATAACATGTTTGCCACCACGGACGTACAACCATAAGCTATATGTCCGCTTTATTAAAAAGTTTGCTTTTTACATGTAGTTTAATCAAGGCCAGGTGTTCAGTGCTATGGACTGACTGGATCTTTTAAAATTTATTTTCTTACATCAAGTGGAACAAAGAAAAAAACTCTTATCATATTGAAATGACAAATACGATGTGCGAAATTAGCCAATAGCCTTTCCACAACTAAACTCAGCTAACCAAATAAAGGAAACTCAATCATATTAGTTCTCGCGCCTTCAGAACTTGTATAACTCGTGTTCCAAATCGAGGGTGGTATTCAATAAAGAGGTACAAAAGACCAATGCATGTTACCAAGTTTATTGATCAAAATCAAGAAACTAAATTGTGCTGGTTCTAAAAATTTCCCGTCGAAATAACTTTGATGTCATCTGTGGTTTAATTTAAGACATATTATTAATCGGGCGTGGCCGATTTATAGTTTACCCTTTGGTCGTCCTAGAGCATAGTCTCCTGGCGCGGCCAAAAAGACGGGGATAGCTTGGGGTTGTTACAAAACCGCTACGGGTGACGCATACCGCAATGGTTTTCATTTTAGTTTTGACAGGAAATCGTTGCAGGCACACTTGGTCGACTTTTGGGTTAATGTGTAATCAGGTTGTGTTTTTTTGCTTCGGCGGAAGGACAGAGAAAAAAGCTTACGGGGCAAAGTACAGTATGGGGCCCAGTTCTCGGCCACTTTTGACGTAAACTTGTATTTCTTACCTCAGAAGAACCGCAGGAACTTGAAATTTCTCCCAGAGCTAGCTACATTATTCAGCTTTTTGGTGTAAAGCTATCGACCGGTCAAAAATTAATTTGCCCGAGCAATAATAAAAATAAAAGCTCCATTTGTGGGCCCAGTTCTCGGCCACTAAAAAGCTTGTGCGTAATTATCTGTAAAAAAAATGCTCAATTAATTTTCACAGTCATAAAATCACTCTGTAAACCTATTTATGTTATATCGATCCCAAATTATTTTTATGAGGCTTTGTTTTACTTTAGAAAAGAAGGATTTTAACGCGCCTAGTTGCCTATGTGCAGGTTCTGGCAAAACCGCATTGTGTGACCCGTGCATTTAGATGGTTTATTTTGCAGTGAAAAGGTCTTGAAAGATTTAGGTGTTGTAGAAATAATAGACAAGACAAGAGTCAGCTCAAAACTTAGAGATAAGATTGAACTTTATTTTTAAAACATTTATTTCTTTCATTCTGGCAGCAGCAGATGAAATTATATTAAAAACCAAGCGCTAAGCTGTGATAGCGAGCAGGGTGGCCGAGAACTGGCAAATACGCAAACGTCGCAAGAAAAAATTTCGAAGTAAATTAAGACCAAAAAATACAACGGTTCAACGAAAAGTTAACTAAAGCAGAAAGCTGAATTATTCTACGTTTCACATGCCAAAAATTAGCTCGTATGGTGGGGGCTTTTGGATAAAATACGAATTTAACTACATCCATGAATTTTAAGGAGCCGTAAACAAACAAATTTTTCGGGAATGCAAATTCACCTACCTCCGCGTAAACTCGACGTGTGAGCTTTCTATATCGAATTGAACGATCAAACTCAAAATACTTAAAGCACATGAATCAGTCTATCGTTTGAAGGAAATACCTTTTTCTTTTAATTCAACTGGAGTGTGAAAAAACGCGTTAAACACAAAGTGGCCGAGAACTGGACCCGGCCGAGAACTGGGCCCCATACTGTACTGATATTCATCATTGTGAAATTGCACTTACTTTGACAAGTTAAAGTTATTTTTGTAAATGAAAAAGGTAACGTCATTGATGTCACGCAGTGTTTTTTTTTAGCAAACTAGATGGTTTGCTGGTTTCTGATTATGAATGGGGGTGTGATCTTGCGGTATATTTTTTGAGCCTGACTCCGCCATAAAACTTTTTTTTTTATTTAGCAAGAACTGTGTCGATTTTCATTTCTGAACAATTGGTCGTCAAGTCGTTTGTCACAAAGAGTAGAATGTTTGTACAGCATGTTTTGGAATTATTTTAGATTTGGTTAGTAAGACGCTTCTGAAGACCTGAGCAAAACATTGGGAATGTACAGTATTAATAGGAACTTGAATGGAATTTTTCACAAGTTGGATAAAGGTATCAACTGAAAAAAATGGACTTCAAAATGAGAACTTGGATTTTGTTGTAATTAAATTTTATCGCGGATTGGATGCATAATATCACGGCTTTGAAAGTCTTCAAATAATTAGAAAGGTTCCTTTCTTCCTTTTGATCTTATTGTTATTTTCATGTATTGATTATTCGAAAGTGGTTTTCGTTGATACGAAAAAAAAAACGGGTTTTCACTGAATTGCTTGAAGTATTTTTAGACGTGATAATATTGGCTTAATCAAATTACATTGTGCACGAAATATTTGTTATTCTTTTGTCTTGAAACTTTGAGGAAATTGAAATTTTTGTTTGACAGTAGTGTATGAAAGGCATTTTATAGAACTGAATAAAAAATAAGAAACATTGATAAAGGTTATTTCAAAGATTTATTTTGCCTGATTTTGAAGGGTTTCAGGAGTTTTAAAGAGTGCTGGTAAACGGCTGTACGTTGTTTGTGATTACGGATCTTATTTAGTTTCGAACGCTCTAATTTTTGAAAGGTTAAAACAGGTTAAAACCGGGCGGTTTCATGAGTTTTTTGGGTAGAAAGGTACGGTGGTGGTCAAAAAAAATGTTTAGAAAGGAATGACTGTAGTAGCACGTAAGTCGGAGGTTTGCGTGAGTCACGGGGTATAGTATGCGTGAGCTGGATTTCCGGCGTCATAACGGCATGTTTTGTTAATCGGGCGTGGCCGATTTATAGCTTACCCTTTGGTCGTCCTAGACGATAGTCTCCTGTCGGCTAAAAATTACGGGGATAGCCTGGACCAATCGGTTTCATTTGAGTTTTGACAGTAAATCGTTGTAGGAATACTGGGTCGACTTTTGGGCTAATCTGCAATCTGGTTCTCTTCTTTGCTTCGGCGGGAGGACAGAGGAAAAAGCTTAAGGGGTAAAGTACTAATAATCACCATTGTGAAACTGTAGTTGCTTTGACAAGTTGAAGCTATTTTTGTAAATAAAAGGGGTAACGTCATTGATGTCACGCAATGTTTTTGTGGGAAACTTTTGAAACTAGACGCTTTGCAGGTTTCTACAAATAGCAGTGTGATCTGGTGGTACATTTTTTTGAGGCGGACTCCACTTTAAAACTATTTTTTATATATTTAGCAAGAAGTATGTCGATTTTCATTTCCGCACAGTTGGGCGTCAAAGTCGCCTGTCACAAAGATTAGAATGTTTGCACAACTTGGTTTGGATATATTTTAGATTTGACTAGTGACGTTAGTAAGACACTTCTCAAGACATCAGCAAAACATTGGCAGTGTACAGTATTGGTGTGAACTTGAATGAATTTTTTACGAGATCAGTAAAGCTATCGAATAAAAAGATGACTTGAAAATGAAAACTTCGAATAATTATAATTAAATACCAATTGAATTTTAGATGAGAAATTCCGGAAGTGACATCTGTGTTTAAAATAGGAATTTTTGTACAACTTAAAGTTCCGAAAAAAAGACCACATGTTTGGTAAAAATCACAGACAAACATGATCAGGAAAACAAAACAGGCCAATTGGTTTAATTCACGAAAATACAACTTTCTTGAGAATGAGTTCGTAAACAAGGCAATGAAATCGAATTACATTTCACACGAAATTTGCATACATTTGAACTTGCAAAAAAGAAGTATCTCTGCCGAGACATAATAGCGTCAGACCTTACATTAATAATTATTGTATTCTGATCTGATTGTTATTTTTTATGCATAACTATTTGAAAGTGGTTCTCATCGATGAAAACAAAACGGTTTTTCATTCACTGCTTGAAGTATTTATAGACGTGAAAACATTCGCTTAATCAAATTACATTCTGCACGAAATATTTTGTATCCATTTGTCCCGAAACTTTGAGGAAATTAAAATCTTTGTGGACAGTACTGCATAAAAGCAGTTTATAGAATTGAATAAAAAGATAAGAACCATATTGATAAAGGAAATTTTAAAACTTTATTTTGGTTCATTTTGACGAAATTCAGGATTTTCAAAGACTGCCAGTAAACGGCTGTATGGTAGCGGGCAGAAGTCGGTTCGTTCTGAATTTTTCAATACGGTATACAAGTTACAGGTCAATAAACAGACGCTCTGTACAGTAAAAAACGTTTTGGGAACAAACCATTGTGAACACATTTTCTATGTTGATCAGTAAAAATCCTTAGTACGACATGGGGTTTGTTATCAAGTTTGTTAGTACGTTAATACTGCAAGGTGTATAACCTCAGAGAATTATTATCAGTGTGTTTTGTTTTATTAGCGGTTTATACTCCAAGGTCTTGGAATGGGAGATCAAAATTAAGGCAAATTTCTGATATTATCTGATTGCTTGGCACAGATTAGTACGATACTGAATTGGTTAGGAAATTTAAACAAACATTAAATTGAATGAGAGTAGAAAGGGAGGGACAGGTGGGGGTGAAAGGCTAAGGAGATGGAAAGGGAGGGAGAATTAAAATCCATGCTTGGTTATATCACGCAACCTTTGACTTCTGTTGTTTTCTCACAAGAACAAAAATTAAGATGGGGTTCTACCTGAATTTGAATGGAACTTTAAGAGATTTAAAGAAGGGATTGAAGAAAAGAATGGAAACACCTTCAAACAGTTGACCCCCTCGCAAGAGCACTCCGGGTTGTCAGGAGACTGTTTGGTGTCCGTCCACCAATTTTTAACTTCAAATTCAAATTTTAAAATCACATTAAATCTTCAATATTTCTTATTTGTCTACATTTTACTAATCCTTTGAGAAAAACTATCGCCTCCCAGACATCCCCTTTTTTGGATTCCTTGAAACGCGGCTGAAATGGTTTTCAGTGTTTTCCAGCCCTTATACTTTGGGTCAGTACTACTATTCTTCACCAGTTTCTATTACAGTAATGGTATGAAACAAATACCTAATCATTGGTCAATAAGTTGTGATCATTTTCTTGACAATAGTACCTGATTAGGAGTTGTATACTGTTCCATTGAAGTGTAAGGACTGGAAAATACTGAAATGCGTCAGCCACCTAAAGCGTTGGAAAACTTGGTCTTCAGGTAAAACCCCGCCTTTATTAAAAGGCTGCACTTTGCTAAGTGTTACAAATTTATATTTTCTAGACGTCTAGTTCAATCGTTTATTTGTATTGTGCGAAATATATTTTTATAAATTGAGACCATTTATGTCATTGAGTAATATTCCAGATTTTCATTATTAAATAGAAACACGAAAAATTCAAATTTGGGAAAACAAGCCTGTCAAAATGACGTTGCCATGGTGATTTCAAGTTACTGGCACAATAACTAATCCTACCAAATTATTGCGAGATAAATTTTCGATAAACGCGCAAAGTTTGGCAGCGTTTGGTTGAATCTTGAAAAAGTTATAAGCGTCAAAAGTCAGCGAGGGCCTCAAAAGCCCCCCCCCCCCCCGCCCCACCCTGGCCTGAATAGGTTTAAGTGACTGTTTTTGCAGTGATTTTTACTGTACTGTACCCTGCCTTTCAAGTCAAAACAGATAGCTAATTATTAAGCGCCCGATTTTAAGCTTCTCAAGCTTCTCAAGCTTCTTGTTTTAGTATAGTTCCGTCTTTGGTTCCAGAGTTCAAACCAATTTGGAGTGATGGAAATTAATTGAAAAAAAAATTGAAAAAATTAATTAAATGACACATACGTACATAATTAATATCAAAATTAATTATTATTCATGTTCTAAGATCAGGAAGCTCCTTTCAAAAGTTCAAACAACTATGATGTAGTAAAAGTGGATAACATCACTTTCCATAAATATCTACATGTGTTCGTTCATTAATTTGTGAACTTAATTGAAAGGAAACATATGCAGGTGTTCTTCTGGAATACAAAACTGTCTTTTTGTTGAATTTAAGAAGTTATGGCGGACAAAATGATATCACCTTAAGCATGTTCTGTAGTGAGCTTAGATGACGAGAAATCCTACCAGCCCTCGAGCACCGAAGCGGAAAAACTGCGTTTCATATGCATCGCTAACAGTGTTTTGATCTCGTATTTGTTTTACACCGTCATTACTTCAAACAATGTTTGTCTTGAAATTCGTCGTTGTCATGGCTTGTACAAGCGCTAGGTTTGCTCCTTAGCCTTGCTTTATGTGACCTGACAATTACGATATAGCACAGTTTAAACTGTTTTTCAAGGCCCAACAAATTTAATTAATATCCGAGGTTGGGTAAGCTCGTTATTACGCATCTTAAACGTACCTATTGACTTAGTGTTTCTCTCTAGTTTTCCTCTAGTTCAAAGTTCACTCTCATCGTGGCTTCCCAAATTATAATTTTTGTTGATGCCAAAGTTTTTCCGGCGACGAAGCCCCTTTAGCAACTCAAGATAGTATTTAATGATTTGTCATCAATCCGCAAATGAACGTTTTATTGAATGCATGAGACAAGTTCATATATATATATAGTCTGGCTTAATTACGTTCAATGCTTTTAGTCTAATGGATCTTACTTACGATGCCGTTAAATTGAAATAAGCCTGTAGTTATTATTTTGGGGTGTACTGAAAAAGACCACAGCAGTTCTTCAGCTAGTTCTTTTTTTCCTGATTTCATGGTCTTTAGTCTTCTTTTGGAAAATCTTTTTTTAGTAAATGATAAAACACTGTGCCACTCACAAAACATCACAAAACAAATATTTTGCCTAACGACGATGTTTTTTTTTTGTTATTATTATGATGAAAAGGTAATGAGATTTGAACAAGTTTTGTCTATAAAGAGTTGGTCTTTGCACAGATTCAGGGGAGGAGACTCTTTTCATTTTAAAACAAGAAAATAGATTTATCCATGCTTAAAGATTTTTAAAAAAATCGTTTTTAAAAAGGTCCACGGAAGATTTTAAATGATCATGACCAATGTCAAAACCATCCAGGGAATATGAGAAAAGCTTGGTGTGGTGCGTTACTGCAGTTCCTGCCATCAAGTGCCGAAGCTGACGATCTCTTCTCTTCGTTTATCGCCAATTGTGTTTTGAACGCTTTCTTATTTTACACAAACATCGTGTTGAACATTTTAACAATGCACGCATTGCGGAAAACGTCATCGCTGTTAGAGCCACGGCTAAAAGCTTTGCTCCTAAGTCTTGCTGTTTCTGATCTTGGTGTTGGTTTACTGGGTCAACCTTTTTACATCGCATTGCTGATTATGGCGTCACAACAACAAGACCCTACATGTGCCACCAATACTGTCTATGTTATTATTTTAAACGCCTTTTGTGCAGCTTCGTTTTTGACCATCATGGCACTAAGTGTGGACAGATTTATGGCAATACAATTGCATCTGCGATACCAGGAACTCGTGACTCGCAAGCGCGTTGTTGCTGTGGTGATCTCAATCTGGGTGTCAATCTGGGTGTTATGTGCCACTTTCTATCCGTTAGCATTTACTTTACTGCACCCGAACATTGTTCACTTTATCGTAGTTGCAATAGGAACAGCTTGTCTTTTGGTTGCTTCCGTGGTATCTTTGAAGATTTATTTGGTTGTACGGCGGCACAAAAGACAAATTCAAGCCCAGCTTCAACAACTAGCACAGAATGGTGAATTAGCAAATATTGCGAGTCTCAGAAAATCTGCAGTCAGTATTTTCTATCTATACCTCGTGTTTTTAGTTTGCTATTTGCCTCAGTTTTGCATGTTAACTTTCATTATAATACACGGCCAAACTATGGCTACAAAGCAGTTATTAACCTTCACATTGACAGTTGTATTTTTTAAATCATCTTTGAACCCTGTTATCTGTTTTTGGAAGATAAAGCATATCCGCCGTAATGTAATTATCACTTTTCGGAATATATTTCCAAGTCAAAACTGAGTATTTACTGAACGCCATGAAAATACGTCATATTTAGAACCTTCTAGTCGTACAGTTTCTGTGGTCATCTGAATGCAGTTCTGCTTTACAGAAATGACATTTGATGTTGGAGAAATGATAGACGCTATAGCTACTTTAAGATTCGCATAATTTTCCAAATGATCTTAACGGTCAATAAGGTTCATATCATAGTGCTAAAAGACTCAAAAAATGTATATTCCAGGTTGCGGTAATTTAATGCCAAATATACCAACGATGTTAAACTTTTATATTAAAATATAGTATATTCATCTTTGTAGGTTTCAGTTTAATGTCACCTTCTCGGTGAGGCATTGGTGCCTAACATGCTCTAACTACTCTTAAAAATATATTTCATTTAACGTATATTATATTTAGCCAAATGTCCATCCTCAAACAACAATACTCAGATCAATTCAAAGTTTAGAGAGCTCATAAAAAGCCTTTCAATTAAAGCTTAGGATATCAGCACTTTCGATGTATGCTTTAGAACATAAAACTAATAATGGATGTTTGATTTGAAATGTCTGAGCTGCTCTGCATTTCAACTTAATTGGACAGAAAGGCTCCAACTCGCACGGATAGACTCTCTTGCGTTTGTTTACTGAGAAAAAACGAACACGACTGATAATCGCAGCCTTGAGTATAAAGCTAAAAATAACAGAAACTCACACTAGGATTCCATCTCGACAGAATCGAACGACACTCGACATGGAAATGCGAGTTTAATGGCAGCGAAACAATATTGAGCTTCAATTTGGAAACGATTTCTTAAGCAGCAACTTTAATTAATTGAAGAGTTCCAAGGTTGGCGGTTGTTTTCACCAGGCACCGTTCCTTCGCCATAATTTCTTGTATTAGCTACATACCCATGTTATGTGACTGGACTAACTTGTTTTTAAAGTTTATACCTGCTGTGTGCACACCGATGTGACAGTGTAATGTTAGTTTTGTCTTTAAAATTTATAAAGCACTTTTCCAGATTTTAATTAAAAGTTGGAGTGTGCATGTCTTTAATGACAGCTCGGATAAAACTGAATTGTCATACACTTAAATGTTTTACCATTTTTTTTTCTTGTTTCGTCCGGTTTTACGTTAGTAAGCCCTGAAATATACATTGAAATTAAGATATCCTACATCATAAATATATTCATTTCCGATCGTTTAAGAAAACGCTTAGTTAATAAAAGCTTCCGACGTCTAAGGCAAATGTAGTTGGTATTGAAATGTGACGTATTTACTCTTGTTAAATATTCTCATTTGCATATTTCAGTAGAGAGGTTTACAATCTTATAAGCAGGTGTCTGATTTGTTCATTCCGCTTAACATTTCAACAAAGCTAGCAGCTCTTGTTGATATATTGTCTACCAGAAATTTCGATATCTTTGAGTTGAAAAAAGGACACCAACACTAGTTTTTCTTAAAAGAATACATTATGAAAGATTCATTTTGTGATGCATCGCTGCAACACTTGCCTTCAAGTTCCAAAGTGGATAGCTCATACTCGACATACATCATGAACTGTGTCTTCAACGCTTTGTTTTCATGTACCGCCATCGTGTTCAACCTTATAACTATCCTCGCCATACGAAAAACTTTGTCGCTGTCAAAGCCTTTAAAAACACTGCTCATGTGCCTTGCTGTGTCAGATCTCTGTGTTGGTTTATTTGGCCAGCCTTACTACATGGCATTGCTGATAATGGCGTTACTACAGACTAATAGTGGCTGTGTCGCCAATACCACTTTCCTTAGTATTTTGGGCGTGTTCTGTTCAGCTTCGTTTCTAAGTATCATGGCTTTAACTGGAGACAGGTTTGCGGCGGTTCAGTTTCATTTACGATACCAGCAAATTGTGACTCACAAACGTGTAATTGTTACAGTGATCTTAATATGGTTATTTAGCGCTTTCACTCCGTTGTTATATCTTTCGATTAACCCAGATGTTATTCACCTCGTGTATGCTATTAATGGAATGGTTTTCCTTGCTGGCATATCTCTAGTATATTTGAAGATATATTTAATTGTACGGAGACATAAAAATCAAATTCATTCCCAATTACAACAAGTAGCACAGAATAGAGGAATAGCTAATATTGCAAGTGTAAGTAAATCTGCCGTCAGCATGTTCTATGTATACCTCGTATTTCTTGTTTGTTACTGTCCGCATTTTTGTGCCATTACTGCTGCTATAATTTACGGTCCGGGAACACGAAGCGTTCTCAGTGATTGTTTAATCTTCACATTGACAGTGGTATTTCTTAGTTCGACGATGAACCCAATTGTTTATTGTTGGAAAATGAGAAACATTCGACGCTCTGTGGTAAACATCATTCAAAGTATGTTCCCAAGTCTAAACTAATCATCAAATCAAAGGCACCATTTCTTTGCCTCGCCAACTTATTCTATAGAAGCTTCCAAGGTCTTCTTAGTGTTTGTTATCCTGAAACACCACTGTGGAGGTTGAAGTAGATGTCACGATCTTATATAGCACTATACACTCTATACAACGTGCGCACTCTGTAAGTTAAACTTACGCTAAGGCATGATCAGCTAGTTGGCAAATGCAATTATTGTCCACTGTTAGAGCAGTTTTCAATTGAGTGTCGTAAAACCAAAACCAAAGTAATTACTCCGGCCAATCACAGAGGACACAGACAATCCAGTGAACCAATCAAAACTCGAAGCAAATACATGTAATTGGCACGAAGCGCGGGAAAACGTGCGGAGCGAGTCACGATTGGTTTTGGTTTTAGTTCTGATTGGCTGAGAAAGTGGCGCGATATTTTTTAGCCAATCACTAAGCGTAGTAATGCAAAACCAAAGCAAACGCAATTTACTTTTGACACTCAAGTGAAAACCGCTCTAGTCAGCAAATGCAACTAATAGCCTGCTGTAGTTAGCAAATAAAAATATTGGCCACGTTTGGTCAGCAAATTGAATGTTTGACCAGTTTTAAACAGCAAATGGTACTATTTAGCAGTTGTTGCCAGCAAATGGAACTATTGACCAATTTTAATCAGCAAATGGAACTATTGACCAATTGGACCAGCAAATTGAACTATTGACCAGATGTGATCAGCAAATTGAACTATTGACCAGTTGGATCAGCAAATTGAACTTTTGGCCAGTTTTGGTCAACAAATTGAATGATTGACTACTTGTAATCAGAAAATGGAACTATTTTCCAGTTGTGGCCAGCAAATCGAACTATTGACCAATTTTAAGTGGCGATGTCCTTTAAAGCGGACCATCGCATTTTGGGTCGGAAGGAAGTTTTCCTTCAAACTTTGCCCAGTGAACTATCTTGGTTTATAAGTAAATGTAACGGCATTAGTTTTTTGAAATACGTTAAAATGTTTTTTTTTTCAGAGCCTATAACAGCTAAGGCGACTAAAAGGCTAAATTTTGATGGTCGCTACAACGAAAAACTGCACAAGTTGACGAGCTCGGCACACAAAAACCGCCGACCGCAACAGAAAACTATTATAATCCCATGAAAGGTGGTCCTTAAAGGGTTGTGAAATCATGTTTGTTTTAATATTTTTTTAAATTTTCAGGTTTGGAAAAATTTATGTCTCAACATCCGTCAGATCGCTTTTTATAAACATGCCAATGTACCCTGACTTTGCTGGCCTTTAATTTCCAAGTCCAGACCAGACCATTCTAAATTCCACCTGAATTCTACTAAATGGATGCCAGGGAGCACAGAAATCTAAAAATACCTTGCACTTCTTACCTTCTTTCGTCACAGCGACTTCTAACGTTTCGTGTTTTAAGCGAATTTTTCACACACATTATGCAAATGAGGTTGTAAACCCAACTACGGTTGTTTTCAATAAAAACGGTTAAATTGTAAAATTTCGACATTGTAGGTGAAAATTACAAGGAGTTTTATAGAAAGAAAACTTGCAAATGATATGAGTGGTTAAAATTGACGAATTAAGTTGTCTTGAACTTTGCATGCTTTTAAGACAAATGTCACAATTGATTTGCAAAATGTGTTGTCTGCTGAACTTTGACCGATGTTTTCAAACAAACCGTTCTAACTTTTTGGAACTCGCTGTTTTTCATTTAAAAAGGGAAGAACAAATAAGTTCTTACTAAATCTGAAAGCGTTCAAGGTGTAATATTTGAAAATTCCTTCAGTTTTAACTGGTCTAACAAGTTGGAGTGATGTAACTCTTAAAATAAACAATTTGTGACCTTGTATTTCAGTTGACATGTTTTGTTGCCACTTTATAAAGTTGCAGTTTTAGTTAGTTAATCTGCTGTTCAAAGTCACTTTCATAAACTTGTTTTGCATAAAGCAGCAATCATTTTTCCTAGCCAGAATTCCCGCGGTCTTTATGATCACTTTCTTCCTTAAGCTTCCTTAGCGCTTTACAACTTTATTTGCGTGACTTTTCGTGTTTCATGCAAACAAGATTTGCGTCGGCAAAACCCGACGGTTCGTACCGTCAAAATTCTATTGCCACAATTCACGTTACCAGCTGTAAGGATGTCCAAAGACATTTGAAATTGTCACTCTGTAACTAGTTTTATTCATAGTTTAGTGTATAGTGTGGTATAATGGCACGAATTTTTAAATTAATGTTTGAGACAGTTCTCGGATAAGTATTGTCACTGTGATAATGTAATTAGTTTGAGCCAAAGTTTTGTAATTGGCTCCAAAAATAAAATTTCAAAACAAGATGTCGAGCTTTTTGTCGCAAACGGGAAAGTGTGGCGATTCACGAGGCGTTTCAGGTCTTTTCTGCTTGCTTCAGTGCGATGAATCGATAGACAGCCACCTCGCTAATTTTTATAACTGTTGAAACCCCTCCGGCCCTTTCTTAGGTTTTTTTGCCTTTGCAATTAGGGGTGGAGCATAAGATGATTTATGGGGGAGGGTGTATATCCCAAAAGAAAGCAAAGACCCGAAAAAATTTCTAGCGAGCACCAAAAAATATCTTGTCAGGCTGTAAGAAAATAAAAAAAAAACGAGCATCTAAAATTCATGCCCCCTCCTCCATCCCCCCGCCCTATAAAAAATCTAACAGTCCTTAGGCTATCAGCCTTGACTAATCAGACTATTCGGTTTCTATTGTCCCTTATCTCTACTAAGTGTACTTAGTACTTACTATTTCTACTTAGTGCCTGTTTACAAGCAGGTAGGGTAACCCTAGTGCTAGGGTTTCCCAGGCAGGAGGGTTACCCTAGCGTTCCCACATTTCATCTTTTTTTCATCGACGTGTTTACAAGGCAGCTAGGGTTACCCTAGCACTAGGGTAACCCTTGCTGAGCGCTAAGGTTACCCTAGCGCCTTGTAAACGCTCTGCTAGGGATAACTCACCTACCCGGGACAACTTTATTTTGGCTCCAACAAGCTAAATTTGTTTAAAAATACCGAAAAGCCATAAGGTGCGTTTGTTCGAAATATTTAAACTTGAACCTCCTTTTAAATACCTAAATAACCAATATCCCTTCGCTTTCATTTACCTAAACTTGTGAGATTCCTACTCTTACATACCTAAAGCATGAAAATGGTACCCCTTTCGGACGGAGCCTCCCCGTTTAGGCCATTATGGGGGTAGCCCTTCCCTCCTGAGGGCGGGGGGGGGGGGTCAGAGACGTTTCTGGTTATAATCTTAGAGGTAGTTGTGCAAACTGAAATTTGTTTAAGGTGCGGTAGCACATCTAAAAATGAAAACTGAATGGATATGCAAAAAAGTCGAAAGAAACTAGACGAAGAACCAGGCGATTAGTTTTGAACAGATTAGTTATAATTGTTTGGCCGTGTCACGCTAGTTTCCGTTTTGACCGATTTGATCTAAATTTGTGTCAAGAAAACAGACAAGTGCTTTTTGAGTAGAGATTTTCTATGAAAAGTATTTTATTTGCAATGAGAAAGAGTTTTTTTTCTTTTTTTGGAAAAGAATGACATAATCTCAAGGTGTAGTAAATTGTACCGTGTAGTGGCAACAGGGATCAGAGACGTTCTTGTTATAAGCTTAGAGGTAGTTGTGCAAACTGAAATTTGTATAAGGTGTGGTAGCACATCTAAACATGAAAATCAAATGGATAAGCAAAAAAGTCGAACGAACCTAGATAAAGAACCACGCGATCGCGATTAGTTCTGAACAGATTAGGTATAAATTACTGGCCGTGTCACGTCAGTTTCCGTTTTGTCACCGTGAAAGTCGCCCCAGTGATCTATAAAGTTTGAGTCCAGGAAACAGACTTGAAAGTATTTTTTTCAGTAGAGTATTTCTATGAAAAGTATTTCATTTGCAATGAGGCAGTATTTTTATTTCCTTTTACGGAGGAGAATATATCTCGAGCAGTGGGATGATAATTAAACGTCGATATCCACGGGTTTGTGAGTATAAGATGTATGTAAATAAAATTAAGTTCGCACGAGCGAGCTTTTGTGTTAAAATAACCTACTGATACACAGAGTAATACTAAAATTTACTGATATCTTTGTATGTAACAAAGAAGTTAAAAACGAAATTCATTAGAGTGATTTCAGTTAACCCGTGAAATAGCTATTACACTTTTAGATACTATTAGAGACTAATTCCATTGTTTTCTTTTGTTTAGTTTAGACTATTACGCACAAACTGGTAAATATTGTTTCACGGGTTAATTGCAATCACCCTAGGAAGAAAGGCAATTAGGGCCACAAAGTACCGTCCTCAGCTACGGTAACAGGATAAATTATTTTTTTTAATTTCGTACATTGATGTCAGTAATTAAATTAAAATAAAGGAATCCTAGATTTCAATGTGTGATGGCTAAAATTGAACTTATTACATACTGAGAAAATGTTCAGATTCCAAAAGTAACAAAACTGTTAACTTAACAATAGAAATCAGCAAAACCTACGAGTACACAATCCAACTAGTAAGTTTACCTGACCAAGTTTAGCAGACAGCGAAACTGCATAATTAATTCGTAACAAATTCAAAGTTCCAGGACGAATAATTCGCCGTTTTTAACCGCTTAAAACGTTTGCAAGTGATCGTTCTGTGAAATGACTTGAATTTTTGACTTGCAATGCTGTAAGTCAACGATTAAACCGTTTTTGTTAAAAACAACCGTTGCTCGGTTTACAGCCTCATTTGCATAATGTGTGTGAAAAATTCGCTTAAAACACGAAAAGTTGGAAGTCGCTGTGACGAAAGAAGGTAAAAAGTGCAAGGTATTTTTAGATTACTGTCCTCCCTGGCATCCATTTAGTAGAATTCAGGTGGAATTTAGAATGGTCTGGTCTGGACTTGGAAATTAAAGGCCAGCAAAGTCAGGGTATATTGGCATGTTTATAAAAAGCGATCTGACGGATGTTGAGACATAAATTTTTCCAAACCTGAAAATTTAAAAAAATATTAAAACAAACATGATTTCACAACCCTTTAAGGACCACCTTTCATGGGATTATAATAGTTTTCTGTTGCGGTCAGCGGTTTTTGTGTGCCGAGCTCGTCAACTTGTGCAGTTTTTCGTTGTAGCGACCATCAAAATTTAGCCTTTTAGTCGCCTTGGCTGTTATAGGCTCTGAAAAACACATTTTAACGTATTTCAAAAAACTAATGCCGTTACATTTACTTATAAACCAAGATAGTTCACTGGGCAAAGTTTGAAGGAAAACTTCCTTCCGACCCGAAATGCGATGGTCCGCTTTAAAGGACATCGCCACTTAATCAGCAAATGGAACTATTGATCAATTGTGGCCAGCAAATAAACTGTTGATCATTATGGCCAGCAAATAAAATGATTGACTAGTTGTAATCAGAAAATGGACCTATTGACCAGTTGTGAGCTATTGGTCATTGATGGTCAACAAATGGAACTACTGACCTGTGACTGAATGGAGCTGATAATCAAATAGTACTACTCAATGTCTGTGGTCAAAAACGGATTGATTGGCTAGTTGTAGTTCGTAGATGGAACTATTGCCCAGTTTTGGTCAGCATATTGGAACTACATATATACTGGCCCAAGGTGGGAGGGAGGAGGGATGTTTATTTGTAAGGGGGTCTGCAAATGAAACTTTAGAGTTATATTCTATTATCTATACCATGCTGTAGAAAATACAGCCAATCAGATTAAAGGAAAGCCCTTGTATATTTGACGGTATTCAATTCAACCTTCCCTTCGTGCGCTGCGATCTTATTCTCGACGAAATTAAGTAAGCGTATTTTCTATGGCATGGTATAAAATAGTTACACAACACCTTCTCGTAGTATACTATGGAATATCCCGCTTTCACTTGTATTTTCTAAAGGCTTGTGTGTATACCGAGAAAATACAAGTGACTCGTGGTATATTCCATACCACTCGAAAGCGTTGCATAACTAGTATGTATATATATGTATAAGAAAATATGTTGTCTTGAGTAATGACAAGGGAAAACTTCGTCCACGCATTTTTAATGTTGTCGATTTGGCATTTCTTATTTATGATAAGACACCTGGAAAATGTCGAAAATAAACAGTGTTTATTCAATCAGTTTTCTGGCTTTTCTTTACTCCATTTATTTCAGTTTGTCAGTACTCGCTTTATCATATTTAGAAACACTTTATGAATAAACATAGTAAACTGGGTTTCGACAACCTGAGAGGAAGTCATATTCAGAGTCACTTGATTCTGAAGATGACTTCTGCTCAGGTTGTCGAAACGTCAGTCACTAATAACAGAGCTTTTCGAAACAACTCTCGCCCCGAAAACCACACTATGCAAACTGCTAACTTCGCGCTTTAGACGTTTGCAGTTTCCTTTTTTTCTTTGTGAGTTCTAATAATTAATCTTGACAAACACACACAAAAAAGGCGAAACAGACGCCACAGCCAGTCAACTTTAAAAGTTACCAAGAGAAAGATTTTATTTACATTCATATGAAATAGGGAATCGAATAATATCGAATAAAAGGCAATTAGATTTTTAAGGAGAGAAAGCATGTTTTAGATAAAGAACACAATGCACCTGAACCCCGAATAAATAAAAGAGCTGACGCTGATAACAACCAGCTCGTTTATATTTTAAGGTTTAAACTGAAAAAAAAAACCGAGAATGCTCAAAACTCGTTGGCCGCACTGTCAGAATCATCAGTGTGCTCTCCGTAGCAAAACGCTCGCCAAAGTAGAATCACTACTGAGGTACCCGTGTGTTCCGGTCAATGCTTTCTTAAAACAAGAGCATCATTTTCATAGGTTTATTATTTTACAAGGACTAAGTGACGACGGTTTGCTTTATAAGATAATGCAGATAATTCATCTCTATTTTTAAATGGTAGACTGCAAAAGGTAGCATGGAATTAAAGGATAACCGACGCAAGAGACGCACACTTTGTCTAGATTTGTTAATCTTCGGGAATCGTCCGTCTCTGGCTTTTACAGCACCTGTCATCTGGCACAAACATCGAGCTGCCGGCTTACGTCAATAACGCGAATGTTTGCATTAATTGCTAAAGAATTACATAAAATTCGGTTCATACAAGGTATTTTTCTGAAAGATTGGTTATCATGCAAACGTCTTGAGCTTAGAGAATCGATCTGTTCATTCCTCAGTTGCAACATGTAAAAATATTCCGCAGTAAATCTATAACAGCGCGACGAAAGTGTCTCATTTTCAAACAGTAAATAACAGGGTTTAGAGACGAATTAAGGAATACCACGGTTAAAGTGCACAGCAACAACACCTGTCTAACAGTTCTTGATGTAGAGAACATAACGACAACATAACTGCAAATCTGTGGCAAGTAGCAAACCAAAAATACAAGATATACGTAGAAAGTACCAACTGCAGATTTTCTGATGCTCGCAACATTTGCCATTTCATCATTCTGTGAGATGTGTTGGGTGTTTTGCACTTGAAGAACATGAATTTGATTTGTGAGACGTCGTACTGCAATATAAATCTTATAGTTTAGCACTGTTGTTGTTATGAGACAAACGATATCGATAATGGCAAAAATCACATAGGAAATGCTCGTTGGGGTCCACAACGTAATTGACGAAAGAAATGCACTCAACAGCCATATTGAGATCACTGCAGCAACAACACGCTTGTGAGTCACAAGTTCCTGATATCTGAGATGAAGATGAATAGCCAAGAACCTGTCTACACTCAGAGCCATGACACCAAACAGCGACGCAAAAGAAAAGAAAGTTACAATAGTGACAAAAGCAGCGTAGATGCTGTAGTCCAGTATCCGCCTTACCAGAAGTGCGATGTAAAAAGGTTGAACCAGTAAGCCAACACCAAGATCAGAAACAGCAAGACTCAGGAGCAATGTTTTTAAAGGATTTGACAACGACAAAGTTTTTCTTATCACATGGATTGCTATTATATTCAACATGATGGCGGTGTATGATAAAAACGCGTTGAAAGTGCTATTGACTATGTACGCCGAATATAAGTAGTCGAATGCAGAACTTGATGTCTCGGTTCCCTTGGATGAATCTCCAAATGGATCTGCCATTATTTTGTGCTTTTTGGACCTTCCCCACTGTCATCGACAAAACATGCACTATACTAGCTTGGTGCATGAAAGAGTTTCCCTGAAACTGATGTGAAAACGTCAGATGGCCAGGCTTTTACGTTTTCCAAACTTCCTTCCACATTCCAAATTTGCATAAGCAATTAAGTCAGATTGATGAAGTATTAAATTTTAAAATAATTAGAATATTTCCACCGCTGTATTAAAACTACTCTTGAACCACATCATACTCGTCACTTTTTGAGACTTGTGCACAAGAGTCTTATCTTTAACGATGACCTGTTTTGCACACAAATGTCGTTTGACTTTGGAACAAAGACGTTTTACTGCTACTCAACTCTCTTAGTTACATGTTTTCAGAGTAATAATAGAATCCTCGTGAAAAGACAAAATGTTTGTTTTATAATTGGCCTTTCATGACATGTAGCAGGGCCTAGAGCAGGTTAATCGAAAAGTAGCTTTATTTGTAGGACTACAGATAATCAGCATTAAAATAAAACCCTGGTAACAAGGCAAAATGTTTGCTTTATTCTTGGACTTCATGCCATGTAGCAGTGCCTAGAGTAGGTTTCTCGTCTGAAAATGAGCTGATTGGATTCTTGTCACTGAGTTCTCTACAAGGGGAAATTATTATTTCCTGGGATTTTCAGCTTTTTCGATGCTTTCAAAATTGCTTTATCACTGCGAAGGTTAAAAATATTTCCTTCTCCATCGACTCCCTCGGGTTTCTTTTGCACCGTATTGCTGGCAAAAAAAAACTAAACTTCCAGGAAATTTATTAAAATTCTCTTTAGAAATGAGCTATTATTCAGAGTTCAGAAACGTACAACTGTAAGGCCTGCTGACGCAATCCTATTAGAAACTGACGTCTGTATTCCGGACGAGCTGACGTGTGCAAGACGTCCGGAAAAAGCCGTCAATAAATTTCTTCCCCTTACAATGTAAAGTAGATGCTTCGATAACCCAATATCAGAAGCGCGAGATGTGGGGAAAATTAACGTATTCTACATTTTCGAATTCACGCAAAAGCTAAGCCTGCTTCTGGCGTTTGGAGGCGTATTTTCCTAGTTAAAAATTTCACTATTTGGATAAACCAATACAAAAAAGTTTTATTCTAAACAAAAAATCATTCGTTCGACATATTTTGACCTCGTGTCCACCGGTTTTATTTATTCGCAAGCAGCCTCGGGAAAAAACGTTTCGACAGTTTCGATGTTTGGCCAGCGGTCGCTTCACTATCACAAGATTAACAACTGAAACTTAAACACGAAATAAATGAAGATTTGTCTCAGAAATTTTCATGTGTAAACTTAGTATAATCAAAAAGATAACAAAACAGAAATACTACACAATGCAAAACATTTTGTGCGCGTCGAAATGTCTGCGCAGGACGCAAAAAGCACATGAAGACATAGTTTTTGCCATGGTTTGCCCTCTGATTGGTTCATTTGAATTTAAATGCCCGTATCGTATGGCAGGTGAGTTGTGAACTTAACCCGCACTTAAGCGGCGAGCGGTTTTCTCAAAAAGAGTGAAGGGAGACTGATGGGTAGTCCGTGACCTCTGAGGATGTTTGTAAATGTTGAATCCCCAATCAAATGGCCAGCGGTCAGCAATTTTTCCGGAAATGGGTCGAGTGTGTGGTGAGTTAGACCAATCAGCACTCGGTGGCCCCTGGTATGAGATGACTGAGGGAATTATGGAGTCTTGGATATGGAAACCGTAACACAAAGGAGACGACTTCAACAAAGAGATTACTCTCGATATGCGCATTCACTACAAAGACGCATTATTCTTTACGCCACCCTGTGTGTGTCTTAAAGTAATCAAAACCAACTCCTCTGAAACAACTTTCCAAGAAAACATACAGAACACAGAATTCAAGTCTAGGCTGCGCTGGAGGCAGAATTTTTCATTTTCTCAGTTTTTTTTCATCAAGGACAGCGTAAGAAAACATTGCCCTTGGACGAGCAAATAGTCCAGTGATCAAGCTTCTGTCAGTGCCTAACCTTTAGGATATTATAGTAAACAAATTGCATCTTATAAAATCAGCTGCTACTCAGTGGAATATACTAGAACCTATCTTTGTATCATACAGAAACGGTAATTTTTCATTATCGCCAGTGTCGAATCAGCTGTCAGACAACTAAACGTCGAACGAGCGGACACGGTCAGAAGAACTGTCAACAATATCCTTCAACAGGCAGAACTACCAGAGCCTAACATCCCGAAGGAAATGCGAGACGCGCTCAAAAGCCTAAAGGAGGACGAGTCCATCATGGTTCTCCCAGCAGATAAAGGGCGTGCAAGCGTAGTCATGGATGCTGATACCTACCGCACTAAGATGTCTACCCTGATCGAGACCGGACCGTACCAGCGCCTGAACAAAGACCCGACAGACCGTTTGACTCGAAAGCTGTCTGAAAAGCTGCTTACCCTGAAACGAAACGGAGATCTATCAGAGGCCGTTTACAACAAGATCAGACCCCGACACAAACAGCCGCCAAGAATCTACGGTTTACCAAAAATCCACAAGGCCGATATACCTTTAAGACCTATTGTATCATGTGTTAACACCTTTGCATATGATTTATCCACCTACTTAGCTAACATCTTGTCTCCTTTGACAGGTAACTCGGATTTCACGGTGACTAATTCAGCCCACTTCGTATCCACCATCAGCAGTGAGACGATCCTAGACAACGAGATCATGGTGTCCTTCGACGTAGAGTCGCTGTTTACCAACGTTCCTATCGACGGCGCTGTACAAGCCGCGCTACGGAAACTAGAGAACGACCCCAGCCTTGCTGACCGCACAACGCTAACACCTGCTCAGATCGCTGACCTTCTGACGTTTGTATTGAGATCCACATACTTTCAGTATAACGGATCAATCTACGAACAACAAGAAGGCGCAGCCATGGGAAGCCCGGTTTCCGCTGTTATTGCTAACCTCTACATGGAGAGCTTTGAGGAGCAGGCTATAACTTCATCATCCTACAAGCCTAAGATATGGAAACGCTACGTGGACGACACCTTCACCATCTTGGATCGCGAAAACGTCGATAGCTTCTTATAACATCTTAACATCCAGCAGCCTTCCATCCGTTTCACCATTGAAACAGAGAATGACAGCAAACTCGCCTTCCTTGACACCGCAGTTTCGAGAGAACCAGACGACCGTCTCACCTCCAGCGTATACAGGAAGCCTACGCACACTGATCAATACTTAGCGTATGATTCACATCACCCTCAATCAGTAAAACGCGGTATTGTTAAGTGTCTTTACGATCGTGCTAAACGCCTCGTAACAAAACCATCTGTTACCTCCAAGGAGAAAAAACATCTGTCATCTGTTCTTGTATCTAATGGTTATCCTTTTTCTTTCTTGCAGAAGATCACCAAGACCAGAAAACCGAGCACCAACGCTGAACCCGCGACCGAGTTTAAATCCACTGCGGTTTTGCCCTACGTCAAAGGCCTTTCCGAACAACTTCGCCGCTGCCTACAACAACAAGGCGTGCGGGCTGTTTTCAAGTCGGAAACCACACTACGATCACACCTAGTACGGCCGAAAGACGCTGTTGATTCCACTAAGCAAGATGGTGTTGTTTACAGGATTCCCTGTGAATGTGGCAAAGTTTACGTCTCGGTGAGAACACCCCTCTGTAACAGACCTGGTGAAACCCGACCTGGTGGGTTATTTTACCCTCCCTGGTGGAAATTTGACCTCCCTAGTCCCTGGTGATTATCTGAAAAATCCCTGGTCAATTTTATTTCTCCCCGGTGAAGAATTTTGTTTACCTGGTCAGGAAAAATCAACCAAAATCTTTCTGCTGGCTTAAACAGAAGAAAACGACGCGCGGCAAAAAGATAATTTAATATTTGACTATAACTTGATGTAAATAGCAAAAAGTAATTGTTAACTTCTTTCTATTGTTTTTGTCGCTTGTTCTGCTGTCATGCACGTCACTGAAGAGACAAAACAGATCTGTTTCCTTTTCTATATGTAATACGAGCATGTGAATGATTCAGAGCGATTTGAACAGCGCGCGCGGCCCAAAGCGAATATGTGGAAGTATTTTCGACCCGGCTATCTACAGCATTTTATAGAACAAATACGCAGAGGATAATCAGCTTGACCGATATAATTCTTGGTGAGTATTAAGTGGCTTTTTTCCGTCGATTAAGCAGCCTTGAGCAGTTTGAGCGGCGTTTGATGTAAATATCGTGTTTAACTTTGCAGCCCGCCGGCACAATGTGACGTAAAAAATACGCAAGTTATTCAAGTGCATTCAAGATCATTCAAGTGGCGTATTATGATATATTTTTTAATTAAGCTGCCTCAAATTGTAAGTACAGTGTAAATAGTACTTTGTGTAGCTTTCACCTGCGTGAAACTAGTAATGCCTAACTGGAGGACAGCAATCATTAACACGTATTTTTCACTGCTCGCTAAATCCGAAAAAAGGGACAATTCATTCGACCTGTAAAAGATATAAGCAGACGGTTTTCTTATTTTGATTCTTTATGCATTGACCTCAAAAATGGATCAACGAATAAGAGCCGGCATTGTAAACATTTTGCAACTGTAACGGTAAACGGAGACACAGTTTTAATTTAGGCGCACCCGTGCTAGACAACCTCTGGATCTGTCTCTTGGTGCACGTCTCTTTTGATCATAAATCTTTATGTCAGTTACCTTCTGGAAAAGTAATTGAATTTGTATTCAGATTAGCAGGGCTTGAGAGACGTTCAAACTAGGGAGTCGAGAAAATGATCCCACGAAAATTTATCCCAAATTCTTTGAAACAGTATCGAATATCTGGCTGAATTAACATTAACCTTTGATTAATTTTAAGTCGTAAATTTATGTTTTGGCGGGTGCAATCCGTCAAGCGCAAGGTTGGTTGCCTGGTGAAGCTGCCTGGTTGCATATGAAAGTCCCTTCAAAACGCACGAAATGTGATCTCGGGCTGTCTAATCTTTCAAATTTTCCCGGGGAGGCATGCCCCTGGACCCCAGTAGCTTACACCTTCGGCTTTCACACGATTCCATCTTCCACTCGGATCTTTGGCGCTCTGAAGAACCGTCGTTTTAAATCCTGCCTACAGGCCTGCTTAGAACTGGAAAAGTAACATGCATCTAAAGGAAGTTTAATCATTTTAAGGCGATGACGTCAGTCCATTGCCTTATATCATTAGGCGGTCGGCGGAATTTGTTCTTCTGTTCGTCATCGCTTCTACCTGCATTGCGTGCCGTTTATGGTACTCTGACGGGCAAAGAATTTTAGAGGATTTCAGGAATCTAAACTCCGGCGGACCCATTGCAGATGGCGGTAATGCACTGTGCGATACAAAGAACGCTCGGGGATCGCAAAATCGGCTCGTTTGCCGTATAACGCGAAGGACTTAAAGGACTTCTTATACAAGAAAATAAGTCCGATGCCTTTATTCGATTTGGTTTCTCCTTTGCCACTTTTCTTCGTGTAAGAGCAGGATACAGACAGTACGTTACTTCAGTTGTTTACGTACAATGCAAAAGAAACAACGGTGTCATCTACAGCCGTTAGTTAGGCGACATCGGTGCGGAAAGTTGTGCACGATTACCCCGCTAAGTTTTATTGCATATTGGGTCACAAAGTTTTGCATATACATGCATACATGGTTAGATTTAATAAATCATCGACCTCCGTGGTGAAAAAAAAATCAACCTGGTGGATTTTTTACTGCCCTGGTCGATTTTGTGTTGAAAAACTGGTGGAAAATCAGGTGTTACCAGGTCTGTTACAGAGGGGTGTGTGAGACTGGAAGACCTATGCAAGACAGGATCAAAGAACACGACCGGGACATCCGACTCGCCCGTACCCAGACCTCCGCCGTTTCAGAGCACTCCCACAACACCGGACACTACCCGCTTTGGAATGAGGTAAAGTTTATTGATCGTGAACCACACTGGTACAAACGAAGGGTCAAAGAGGCAATTCACATAAGACTTCACCCTAGTAATATCAACAGGGATAATGGAATTGAAATTCCTGAAGCATGGATGCCTACGATCAAAAAACACAACAACAGGAGAACTGTACGACAGCGGACCGCTGAGGGAACAACAGGACACAGAAACAGCGAGGATCGAAATGCACCAATCACAGCTGTTGAAAACCAACCAATAACAGCGCAGCAGCATGCTTTATAAGTTCACGCACAACCAGTCGACCTTATCGCCTGATGAAGACTAGCAGTGTGCAGTCGAAACGTCGCGATCTCCATCACAAGTGACTACGTCGTGAGACAAACGAAAAATACTTTATTATTTTAGCATAGTTTGTACGTACGTGAGTGCGAAACAAAACGCGCAATATGTTTCAATTCCGAATTTATTCTTTTCGTAACACAATTGGAAAGCAAACTAATTTGCGAGCTGGTCATTCTTAAAAATTAATTACAAAGGAAAGACGAAAATAAACTTCTTTGAAAGTTTTTTATACAGATTTGCTATGTTAGTTCATTACTGATCCATATACTTGATACAGTGTCAACTCACAAACTCGCATGGGAAAGAATAAAAGTTTGTTTACGGCAACCTAACACGGTGCCATACTATTGTAAGAATTATGATTTAACAACTGAAAAATTCCATCTACGTACTGTGATTATTTATAAAACTTTGACAAAAAAATTTCTTAGTTTTCATGACTTGACAAATCAACCCACGCTTCTTATTTTGTTGTTCTGGATACAGCGCTGATGAAAATTTCATTTTTCCGGTGGCTCTTAGCAGGTGTCATAATACTGGGAAAGTTAAATACCCATTATTCCGCCTTGACTCCGGTGTGACTATCAAATTAATTTTTAAGTAACAGGTAATAAACTTAATTGTCAAGCACGCGTAGTCTTGATAAGCCAATCAGTTGCGGTGTATCACTTCTTACGTGAAATTGCGTCGTCTAATCAGAAGGCATGTATTACCTTTCGTGTCACACGCGGAAAAATATTTCCAGCACTTTCTAGCGTGTTAGCTTTCCATTGTTGCAGGGTTAATTAAAACAAGTTCAATTTTTAAGTTTGTTGTGCTAGTATCAAGCCGGCTGAGGATTCTCGCATTTTTGCTTAGAATTGATCCAAAACTGGGACAGGATTTAATTTTGGTTTAAAAGCTGTTTTCAGTTGTGTTTTACGATGAATGAGGTGACCAACAACAAAGCGGTAAGAAAAGTCGTTTATCAATTTTGAAACTTATCTTTATGTTTTACAAGATATCTGAAGGTCAAAAAGTTAGTTGCAATAGTGCTTTCAGTAGACTCGAGATAGTGTAGCGAATAAAGGGTTTGTAATCTTAAATTCATATGCGAAAAAAGTGTTAAGAAGTGCGGTGTATAAATACTACCATCATGGTTACGTAACCACTAACAGCAGATTTGCTTCCGTAAAACCTGCAAACATTTGCAATAACTTTTCATAACTTTGAAAGGTTAGAAAAGTATTTTCTTCTCTTCAGAGTGTGAAATTCAACATGAACAAGAAGATTTTATGTTTTCCGCTTGTTCCCGCCTTGTTGTTGTTTGCGGTGTTTACGGCAGACTTGGTCATCACAGAAGCGTCTTACTCTACATTGAGCAACGGAATGCTTTTTGAAAGACTTGAAGGTAACAGTCCCAAGCTCAAAATATTTATTATTTTTGCTGATCGTAGTACAATTGTACTAACTTTAATAAGTTAAAGGAATGTTGTTCGTATAATGTGATCTTCCGGGCTCCGAGAGTAGTCCTGAAAAGAACTGTTGTTGGTGACTGATTTTTCGATGAAAAGCTGTTGACAGTCGGTATCACCTTAAGTTGGATATTTTCTTTATTTGTTTCAGCTGTCTGCTTGATGTATTGATTTTGAAAGGAGAAAGTGAATTACTCGCGGGAATTTTTAGATTTAACCGCAACGAATTATTTTTAACATTGTTTCTTGTTGAGTCGTTTAATTCGACTTCTGATTCTGAATCCGCGATTTTACAGATGTTTTAAATGTATAATTTATAATTTCCCTTTACCTGACACAATTTACATTTTTACGCGCTCGTCACCAATTAACATTTAGGTTTTAACATAAGTTGGTGCAAAGTCATGCATTCGGTTCATAACAAGTTTATTTTAACGCGAACATTCTGTCAATCTTTTTTATTTTTAATCCTTTATTTATATTGATCCTCCTCTGTTTAACTGTTGTATGCTCCCTGTGGCCAAATTACAAAAGAGATATCAATGCTACGTGCTCTCACTGTGCTCCAAACCGCTCTCACTTTATCTCGTTAAGGATTAGTAAGGCTGACAACAGTGTGATATGACTTGACTAGATGCGATTTTGAAAATTGTGCACCTTCTACGAATGGACTTTCGCGGCCCTCCCCCCATCCTCCTATAAAAATCATTCATAGTTGGAACCTTGTACAGAAATGTTTTTAATAATTTATTTCTCTGTACTTTATGTGCTCTCAGGAGAATACATCCATAGTTTTTACACTGCGTACAATTTGCCCACCCCTAACATTGAATATTTTTCAGGTTTTGAACTTGTTGGACACGTCATAGAAACTTCAACTACTGATGAGTTTAGCTGTGGATTTCGATGTCTTAGAAATGGAAAATGTTTTTCATACAACAGTCACTCTGATGGTACATGTCAGTTAAGTAACCACACAAGGCAGTCAAGTCCAGATCGTTTGAGGCGCAGAACAGGGTCTACTTATTATGGCAAAGGTAGATTGGAATATTACAAAAATTAACAATTTTCCGCAAGGAATTGCTAGGATGTCTAGCGGTGTTACCTGAGTCACAAACTGAATAGAAAGCTTGTTAGCAAACCATTCCTGAGTAACATTTGGTCTCTGTTTCAAAACGCGTCGCGCTGCAAAAACATTTTCTTTCAAACAAGTCTCATTTTCGTTTTGTACGTTTAAGCACCAGTCCGAGGAAACTCGAACATGAACCATAAAGGGTCAAATCTAATCTTACTTGTGGTTGTTAGTTAAGCAATAATTGAAGTCTCTTCCTATTTTTGTTACAACTTCAGCTCTTAATAAGGAAAATACTCAGAAGATGAAAGGGCTTTTATCAGCACTCCGCGGACAAATATTTTAAAGTTTTGATGAACTTATTTCATGGGTATCTCATTGTTTCTTCCTATTTCACTGATACAATAAAGAACAAATTTGTGTGACTTTGACGTTGCCAGTTCACTAAGAGAATTGCCGGTAACCTAGTTAAAGAATAACTCTTACTTGTACAGAACGCCTCTCTTTATTTAATTGCAGACTTACTGGGTTGGTCTTCCTCTCGTCCTGGTCACTCTTGTGAGCACATTCTGGACTATGGGAGTTCCATAGGGGACGGAGAGTACTGGATCGACCCTGAGAAGAATGGAAACCCTTTGAAAGTCTATTGTGACATGACAACAGACGGAGGTAAGTAATTGATAATATCCTGATATTATAAATCTTATGTCTTGATGATAGCTTAATATCATCCATCAGATGTGACAGCTTAGTTTTGCAAGATATTTTCAATCCAAGATATCAATTAAGAATGTTCATTGTGCAACGTTGAAGTATTAGTTACTCTTTGTGTGATTTGACGCAGACTAGACCAGTTAAAAAATAATAATAAAAGCAACGCTCCCCTCTATAAAATACCACATCCGGATATGATAGTTGCTCGATTTTGTGCTTTCTCAGCAATTGTGTTATTAATAGAGAAAACTGGTTTAAAGGTTTAACGCCTACGGCTAGGAGTAGCACCTTTATTTTTAGCCCTTACATGTTAAGTTTACGTTATGATGCGACTGGCACAGGTTAACTTGCAACCATTCAATCGGTCATTTTAGTTATAACGGGATTTGCTAATTATTCTCAGGTGGCTGGCTCCTTATCCTGAATATTGTGATTGAAGACAGCTTGTCACCGACCCTTAACAGTCCTGAGACATCTTACCGCAAAATCGACAGTTATCGTAACAACAGGATGATTATTGCTAATAGCGCCCTCCATGAGCTGAGAGCACACTTGCCTTTCACTCAACTGAGATTCCACTGCAATAAACAACAAGGGCGTACATTCCACGTGACCACCGTCACTAACAGCACTGGTGAAGCTGTAATCCAGTACTACACGGGTCGAACGGAAACCATGCCAGCAGCCTGTGGATCATTTTTACGAATGGCAGACGACAACTCATACCTGTCACGTGACTGCGCCCAATGGGGGAGGGACGCACAAGGATATTACTCTGCTAAATGGGGTCATCAAGGAATGCGTGAATTGTACGATCATCCAGCTTTTATAAAAAGTTTATATCACTGGGTCACCATTCCAGCTCAAAACAGATGGGAATGCGATGATATTCAAATCGCGCCATCCTCTGGAGACTTCTGGAAAATTTTTGTTCGTTGAATTCACTACTTATTTGATATACTGTATATAGCTGTAGTAAAGTAAGTCCAACTTGGAAAGTTCGGTGTTTCTGACAGACATTTTTTTTATTCCACTGAATTGGACTGTTTAGTCTGTAGCAAAGAATATTCGTATACAAAGCTCACGGTACAAATTTCAATGACCTTAGAGCACACTTGCCTTTCACTCAACCGAGATTCCACTGCAGTAAACAACAAGGCCGTACATTCCACGTGACCACCGTCACTAACAGCACTGGTGAAGCTGTAATCCAGTACTTCACGGGTCGAACGGAAACCATGCTAGCAGCCTGTGGATCATTTGTACGAATGGCAGACGACAACTCATACCTGTCACGTGACTGCGCCCAATGGGGGTTGGACGCTCAAGGATATTATGCTGTTAAATGGGGTCATCGAGCAAAGCGTGAATTGTACAATCTCCCAGCTTTTATAAAAACCATCACCACTGGTACACCTCTCCAGTTTATAACAGATGGAAATGCGATGATGCTCTAATCGCGCCATCCTCTGGCGACTTCTGGAAAATTTTTGTTCGTTGAATACACTACTTATATGATATACTGTATATAGCTGTAGTAAAGTAAGTTGAACTTGGACAGTTCAGTGCTTCTGAGAGACACTGTTTATAAGATACCACCACCACTGGTACACCACTCCAGTTCATAACAGATGGGAATGCGATGATGCGTTAAATGCGCCGTCCTCTGGCGACGTCTGGAAGATTTTTGTTCGTTGAATACACTACTTATTTGATACACTGTATGTAGTAATAAGGAAGTCAAAATTGGATAGTTCGGTGCTTCTTAGGGACATTATTTAGTTTTGTTCCACTGATTTTAGTCTTCGCCAAAGAATATTCGTAACTAAACTTCCTAAACAAGACTTACGATTAACATTTCTAACTCTCATCATCATCATCATCATCATAACCTTCATTTACACACGATAGGGCTTAAAGCACAAAGCTTGTGGGGTCGTGTATTATACTAAATATTACTCAATGCTAATCCCGGGGGGGGGGTACTCCCATATGTAGCCTATATAGGTATGTGCCGCCCGATAGGGTATGGTTTTTGAGGTTCTCAGTCCTTAAATAGGGTATCATTTTTGCTCCTTTTGGCAATGTGTTCCAGGTGTGATCCTTAGATAGGGTACCTAAATTTTATTAGCTAAAATAAACGCCCAGCTAAACGAAAAAAATGTATCTTAAAAACTGAATTTTCTGTTCAGGTATTAGTAAAGCGATTTTATAAAGATCTGTGTCTTGCCGTGCTCGGTTATCCGTTATTTGCGTCGTCACGGAACGCTTCTCCTCCCCTTGAATAGGGTGTCATTTTTCAGTTTTGGGCCTTAAGGAGGCTCGATGTAGTTTTTTTAGCCGAAGAGTGGTTGTTTTGAAAATTAAAATTATCTAGGAAGCCAATCTTCGATTTTTGCCAAAATACACCATAATGATCAAATATGACCAAATTTTAATTTTTTACCAGTCACTTTGTCACAAAGGTTACCATAGCAACCATTGACGTTTTCTTTTGTTCTCAAACAAGCTCGATTTTCTCGAAATCTAGATTGACTCTTGGTATTCATTTTTTTATATGTTCAAGTATAGTAGATTGACTACCTGTACACAAAATTTTAGGAAAATCTGTAAGAGCGTTTTAGAGTAAATCAAGAATGAAGTTTTTGGTATTTTCTTATAGTTTCCTACAATCGGCAGTCGATATATTTTAACAAATTAAAGCAAAATGTCTTTCACTTTTAGTTAATGGTATTTGATGGTGTAAGTATTTTTATTACATATATAGCGAGAATTTTGGGCAATAAACCTTGCAAATAGATTTCTATATTTTATATTTTCACATGTGAGAAAAGCGATACGTCCAATCAGCTTCGCGTATAGCTTACTTCACATGTGAAAAATATAACCAATCAGCATCTAGAGTGGAACGACCCAACCAATCAGAGCGCGCGAACTCAAATGGTTTCCAAAAAGGTTGAACAGCGAGCGGCAAGTTTGCTCCCGACGGCAGTTTATGCTTGGAAAACATGACTTCTCGATTTGCTCCTTTATAAATTAAACCTTGGTCTTTGGAGAACTTTATGAAAAGGCAGGCAAACAGGAACACCGAAAGGATACAGTAATGAGATGATAACGATAAAAATCATTCTTCAAAGGCGGAGCGAAGATAAGCGAAGTGTCGATAAATGAAAGCGAAGCCGGCGGACACCTTCAAACTGCAACGCATCCGCAGAATTCCTAAGAATATTCAAGCACTCTTGGAAACACCATGGTAAAGTAGATTGTATTTCTTAATGTCGATTTACGTTGCTATTATATTGCTTAATTAACCGATTCCTAGTATTATCACAATTTTGTTCAAAATTCGCCTGCGTGGTTAGTCGATTCGCCTGTAGCGACGCTTACTCGATGCGATACCAAAAGTTTTGCTTTAAAAAATTAACGCCATGTGTTTAATTAAATAAATTTTTTTTCAGGAGATTTTTTGTTGGCAGTAATTTTTCGAATTTGGTTAAAGGTGATTTCGCTTGGAAAGCGATGTGTATTTTGCTGCTCCGGCTGTTTTTCCTCCCTCTAAGGTCAAACTGTAATATGTCAAAGGTTCATGAATTAACTTTCGAGAAAAATCGCGTCAAGTTTACAATGGTTGAATTCTCGTTATATATATAATAAACAAATTACAGCATAGAAAGTGCTTTGTACGGATTTTTTATTCACTCGTTGCAAAACTTTGAAAAACTCACTCGTTCGCTTCGCTCACTCGTTCGTTTTTCCAAAGTTTTGCAACTCGTGAATAAAAATCCGTACGTAGCACTTTCTATGAAGTAATCTATATATATTTCAGTGAGAGTAACTGTGTTCAAATAATACGAAACAATTTTAAAGCGCCTATTTTATAGTAAAACGGTGTTTTGCTGAAAATTTCATTCTTGATTTACTTGAAAACGCTCTTACAGATTTTTCTAAAATTTCGTCAACAGTTAGTCAATCTACTAAACTTTAACATATCAAAAAATAAACACCAAGAGTCAATCTAGATTTCGAGAAAATCAAGCTTGTTTGAGAACAAAAGAAAACGTCAATGGTTGCTATGGTAACCTTTGTGACTAAGTGACGGGTAAAAAATTAAAAATTGGTCATATTTGATCATTATGGTGTATTTTGGCAAAAATCGAACATTGGTTTCCTAGATAATATTAATTTTCAAAACAACCACCCTTCGGCTAAAAAAACTACATCGAGCCTCCTTAAATAGGGTATCAATTTTCGCTTACTTTATCCTTAAATAGGGTCAGGGTTTAAGAACCTTGGCGGCACACTCCTATCCGAAATTTATGAGAGTACCCTCCCCCCCCCCCCCCCGGGATGCTAATAAACTAATATATTCTAAATTACTACTAAATACTTATATAAGACCACCGAACATGGGAACACAGGCATCAGATGGAAGTTCAACAACTTCCTAGAAGATCTTGATTTTGCCGACGACCTAGCCCTGATCTCAAGCAGTGGAAGGCATATCCAGGCTAAAGTCAGCAACCTGGAGCGATATGCAAAAATGACAGGCCTCAGAATCAATGCAGCAAAGACCATGATGATGAGCTGGAACAACCCCGCAGGCAGAAAGGTCCAGGTCGATGGAAAAGAGCTAGAAGAGGTGTCAAAATTTGTGTATCTAGGAGGGACAGTGACCCAGGAAGGGGGTTCGGACGAAGACATCAAAAGCAGACTTGGAAAAGCCAGAGCAGCATTCAGCAAGCTTAGAAACATATGGAAGAGCAGCCAGCTGAAACTAACAACTAAGCTGAAGATATTTAAGTCCAATGTTGTATCTGTCCTGTTATACGGATGTGAAACTTGGCGTATGACTAAACGAGATGCGACCAAGCTGGACGTATTTCTGCATAAAAGTCTGAGAAGGATTATGAAGATCTATTGGCCTATGAAAATATCAAACGAGGAGATTCGAAAACGGGCTAACATCAGCACCATCAGCGAGCAAATCTTCCGGCGGCGCTGGAAGTTCATCGGCCACATCCTCAGAATGGATCCAAGCAAACATCCCAAGACGGCATTAACATGGGCCCCAGAGGGAAGGCGAAGGCGTGGCAGACCGAGAGAGACTTGGCGAAGAACTGCAGAGAGAGAAAGAGCGGCTTTGGGTTTTGGCTCGTGGAACCAGGCAGCGGTGGCTGCCCGTGACCGTGCAGCATGGCGGAGAAGAATGTCCGGCCCTATGCCCACTTAGGGCTTTGGACATAAGTACCCCCCCCCCCCCGGGATGCTAATAAACTAATATATTCTAAATTACTACTAAATACTTATATAAGACTTATATACTGAACGTAACACTTTGTTTATGGTATGTGAGAACTTTTAAAACAATTGATGCTGGTCCCCGCGATTAATACTTTTAAAATAGCATTTCTACTGATGTGGATCTCCATCTAATTGCGACCCGAAAATATATTTCGCAGTACAGCCATGGTAGCCTGTCGAATGTGTCGCATTTTCCAACAGTAAATAACAGGATTGAGAGTTGAATTAAGAAATACCAGTGACGCAGTGTAAAGTAACAAACCATTTGTAACTGTACTTGAATCTGATATGGCACTGACAACAAACATGCAATTTTGTGGCAAATAACAAAGAAAAAACATGAGGTATACGTAGAACGTGCTGAGGGCAGTTTTTCTGAGGCTTGCAACATGTGTTACCTCGTCAAGTTCCAGTTGTTGTTCTTGTATTGGGAGAGTTTGAGTTTGATTGGTGTGGTTCCGTACGACTACAAAGATATTACAGTAAATCAATGTCGTCGTTAGAAAACAAACAACATCAACAGTAACAAAAATCGCGTAAGTAGCCATCTTTGGTAACAATGAAGTTAGCGAAAGAATTGCACTCAACACCCAAACTGAGATCACCACAGCAACAACCCGCTTGTGAGTCACAAGTTCCTGATATCTGAGATGAAGTTGAATAGCCAAGAATCTGTCTGCACTTATGGCCACAACACCAAAGAACGAAGCGAAACAGAAAAAGATTGTTAACATAGTAAAGGCACCATAGGTGGCGCAATTAGAATTGTTTTCTTGACATTTTCTGACCATCAGTTCGATGTAAAAAGGTTGAACCAGTAAACCAACACCAAGATCAGAAACAGCAAGACTCAGGAGCAATGTTTTTAAAGGCTTTGGCAACGACGAAGTTTTCCTTATCGCGTGGATTGTTACAATGTTCAACATGATGGCGGTGTAGGATGAGAAGGCATTGAACACAGAATTAGCGATGAACGATGAATACAGCGGGTCTTCAGCTTCGAAACCTGGGTGCAGAAATTCGTCACATAAAGGATTTGCCATGATCTCTAGTTGTTATAGAGTGGTAAATTGCAATGTAAAATTCGTGTTTGAATGTCTTTTGTTTTAACACTTCTATGTCTGGAACAGGTGTGTAAATATTACTCATGTTTAAGGCGCCTCAAATGAACGCCAGTGACAGAGGGGTAAGGCTGGTACAGAACAAAAATGGGAAATTTTTTTATGTGTTGTTGATTTACGTGTGTTTGTTAGGTTGAATTATCGTCTGTTCTGGATGCGCACGCATAGTTGTACTTTTTGTGAACAGAACGTCTACGATATTTGGTCTGGTTTCAGGTAAAGCAACCGAGTACAAATAGTTTTTCAGCAAGATATCTTAATAATATATATTTATTCATATTTCCGCAAAAATTAATAATAACAAAGAAGATCTAAATTTTTAATAAACTCGAGATCCGCTGATATGAATATTTGTTTTCTTCGCAACCACCGCAGAAAATGCATTTTAAGCACTTGGGTATATTACAAAACCAATCCATTGAGATTTTCGTTTTTACAGGAAAACGGGTGGCCTTTAATACATTCATTATAATGGAGCTGGGATGTTCCAAAATAGATCTTCTTACTTGTTATTACTTGCAATTGTCCACTGTTCACTGTAAACTTTGTAGTTGCAATAAAACAATCTGCAGTGCAAACGATTTGTACTGCATCATTCGAATGCAATGTTCTTTTTTTTACTTTAAAGCGGTTCGTTACCATGATGTCATCATTACCCACGCGTCCTTGACATGTCTATCTAAAAGTTTACTGGTTTGGATAGAGTTCCTATAAAAGCTACGAATGAAGGCAGAAGGTTGGACTGAACAGTAGACGATAAAATTGGTACAAATATTTGATCAGGATTACTTATATACTTTATAATAATAATAATAATAATAATAATAATAATAATCCATGGCTCATTGCGCTTTACAATAAAATATTTTTTTAAAATGAAATTTACTTAAAAAATTTACATCAGTGATAAAAGGAAAATACTAACAAATAAAATAGCTAAGCTGAAAAAATGGAAATAATACTAAGAATCATTAAAGCCTTTAAATGAAAAACTAACTCATTAACTAACTATCTTAACTAATTAACTAAGTAACTAACTAACTGTCTAACTAAAATTTCTTTAGTCGAGGAAAACACAATCGGAGTACGAGTACGAGATCAAGGACAAAGACGACCTTCACGAATTCCATCCAGTTACATTCCCATAACCCTAACTCCTCCCTGTTGCTGACCAGTTGAAAAGGAGACTATCGGTACGAGATTGGTGTGAAATCTCGTCCTTGTTGTTAAGAATACGAATGGTCCTTTTTTTGCGCCCGCGCATGATGTTTCACCGCAACAGCCCATGAGTTACCAAATTTCTCATTAAAGTAATGATCAATATATGAAATAAAGATAATCATCACTTGTGATCTTGATGCACCAGCAAATTCCAGAACTGTCACTTCAAGAATGTAAGGGAGAATTGGTATTTAGGAGCTGGTAAAATCAAGTCAAGTCAACTTTATTTAGGCAGGGGGGCCCAATCAGCACTTGGCTGGTATCAACAGGGGCCCTGCGAAAATTATGGTTGGTATTTAGACTATTTAAGATTGCACATACATCCCATTTGATAAATAGCGCCACTTCTCAGTTTTGAGCTGTAAATCTATTTCGCAATACGTTCATGACAGCTTGTCGAATGTGTCTCATTTTCCAACAGTAAATCACTGGGTTAAGAGACGAATTCAGAAACACAAGAGTCCAAGTGTACAAGAAAGCACCGACGAGAGTAGTACTTGGTCTGAAGATTATACTTAAAACAAGAGTGCAATGCTCTGGCAAATAGCACACCAAAAACACAAGGTATACATAAAATGTGCTGAAGGCAGATTTTCTCAGCCTCGCAATATTTTCCATTTCGAAATTCTGTGCTACTTGATGTACTTGCAGGGTTTGAATTTGGATTGTGTGGCGTCGTACGGCTGAATAAATCTTAAAATAAACAATTGTTGTACAAATGAAACAAAAACTTGAAAGAACAGTGATCACCAAGGAGGTAATCTTTGTAACCCGTAAATCAATTAAGGACAGAAGTGCGCTTAACACCCATATTAAGATCACCATGGCAACCACACGCTTCTGTGTCACAAGCTCCTGATATCTGAGATGAAGATGAATAGCCAAGAACCTGTCCACACTTATGGCCAAAATTCCTAAAAACGAAGCACTAGAAAAGAAACAAAATACAGTAAGGGACGCGGTATACATGGCACAAGTAGGGCTGTGTTCCGTGTTTCCTTGTAACCACTTGACCATCAGTGCGATGTACAAAGGTTGAACCAATAAACCAACACCAAGATCAGAAACAGCAAGACTCAGGAGCAATGTTTTTAACGGCTTTGGCAACGATGAAGTTTTTCTCATCGCATAGATTGTTAAAATGTTCAGCATAATGGCGGTGTAGGATGAAAAGGCGTTCATCACACAATTAGCAATGTACGATGAATAAAGCGGGTTTTCGGCCACAGAATCCAAGTGCAGAAATCCGTTACAGAATATATCTGCCATACTCTCCAATTCTCGTCACAGGTAGAAAATTTGAATGCGCGTCCTTTTTGCTCTGAGTGAGTTTTACCCGAAATGTTTCTTTGCCTGTGACAGATGTCTCGGACTCCACTCGTTAGAAAACTCTTTTCTTGTGCGATCTGAACTGAAGTCGAAAGACAAATTTTCAAAAGGAGCAATAACGTTCGTCCAGTGGGGAAAATAATGTTTTTAAGTCATATTTGTATGACATGTTTGTTTAAGAGCTCTTTGATGCTCTGTCTGTGCGCGCGTGTTCCACTTATTGGAACAAACTGTAACCAGACCATTTGCAGAGTTAATGAGAATGAAAGTTTTGAAGCCTATCCAAAGTCTAAACACGAGGCTTGATAGCGATGTAAAATTTAAGGTATTTATCTATCATTGGATGGTATGTAGTTGGTTGGTTTATGTTCATGCGGTGGTTATCTTTTTGTTAACGGATTCAAATGCAAACGTTCGCGGACAAACATCATTTCTACGTCACTGAACATAAACATTGAGCTCGGTTTGTGGTTTCAGCTGGACTACACTCAAAAGGCAAAGATTAAAAAAGCTCACGTTGTATAAATACACCGAGCGATATTTTATATTCAAGCGCTGGTTTGAAAGTCGAAATAGCAACTGTGTTTAACAAACTGCCATCCTTTTCCTAGCGAAAGTTTATGTCGAAACAGGCGTTTTCCTTCGGCCAAAAAGTCATTTTTTAGATTCCTATATAATAATGCTACTAAATTGTTCAGAATATGTTTTTTTCTTGTCGAGATGATAGTTCTCAGTGAAAAATTAAGAGATTAACTCGGATTCGAACTCCCAGTTTGAGTTTTCTTGCCTCGCATAAGTAAATTTCCATTAAAACTAAATTTCGATTTGAAATAGTGCTTCGGTTTTTTTGAAAACCAAAACCATACAAATATTAGGCGGGTGATCATTTGATATGTGCATCCTAAGCCAAGATTCATGAAGATTGCCTCATTCCACTCAAATTACCTTATTTCCGTAAGTTTTTAATATTAACTAACTCATCAACGTCATCTTGATTACAATCATCGCTGTAAGGCATTCTTTTGTGCTCAACAGAGTATGTGCAACATTTTTTAAATGCCATGTTTCTAAGAAAGCTGACCATCAGATAACTATCTCGTTTGAAGATTGAAAGTGATCGTAACGTTGTTTGCAGATCACGAGAAAGCTCGAAAAAATTCGAAAACCGGAAACACCGGACACAGATGAAATCTTATTCGGTTCGTAATCGCCCACAAAACGACTCTGAGTGATCTGCTGCGCATTGAAAAAATTTTAAAAGCAACAAAATCAGACAAATTACTTAGAAACGGCCAGCTACTATATGTAAACTAGTATTGACATGATCGAGACAGCTTTTATCAGATCTTTCAGTCGCACGAACTCGACACTTGAATTTGTTAGTGACAGAAAGGAAAAGAGAAGTCAGAAATGGATCATTGATAAACACGTTCATGTCTTATGGAAACTTATCACGTGACCATATTACTTCAGAAGGATGAGTGCTAACATACAGAGTAAACTTATTGGACTAGCTGTATTGCTCTCGACCAATCAGAATCGAATGATTATGTTGGGTGTATAATGAGAGACAGCAATGCTTTATATTTCTGTGCCGTTCAGCAGGCCTTAGGCCGGATGTCAAACGCTCAAAGCTCAACTCTCTGCCACCTTCATACAGATTTCATGTGGATATTATTTTTATCTTTGCTGCTTTGGGGATGAGTTCATGATGAAATTTTTAAGTTTGCACTTCGAAAGCGAGGCTTGGTGGTAAGACTAGCCAGTCTGACGTAACCATGCACAAGGGCTGTCAATATCGGCTTTACTCAGTTGTTACTTGGAAACATATTTCGCAATGTGTCAATAATAGCGTGTCGAATGTGTCTCATCTTCCAACAGTAAACCAAGGGGCTTAGAGATGAATTTACAAACACCAGAGTCCATGTATACAGTTCAAAACCTTCTAAAGTTATACTTGGTTCTCGGATCAGTATACTTGCAAAAGAAGTGCAATATTCTGGCAGATAACAAACCAAAAACACGAGGTATACGTAGAATATGCCAATGGCAGTTTTTCTCTGCCTCGTAACATTTCCCATTTCACCATTCTGTGCTACCTGTTGTACTTGCAGGGCTTGAATTTGGTTTGCGTGGCGTCGTACAGTGAAGTAAATTCTGCAATAAACAACTCCTGTAGAAATAAAACAAAGACCTGAAAAAATAGTCACGAGAATTCCGTAAGTAATAGCTGCCATCCACAAATCGATTAACGATAGAAATGCACTGAACACCCAAATTGAGATCACCACAGCAACAACACGCTTGTATGTCACAATTTCCTGATATCTAAGATGAAAATGAATAGCCAAGAATCTGTCTACAGTTATAGCCAGAATACCCAGAAACGAAGCAATAGCAAAGAACCAAATGATAATAAAAGACCCGGCATACATGGCACAAGTGTGATTATCTTCACTGACCAACAGTGCGATGTACAAAGGTTGAACCAGTAAACCAACACCAAGATCAGAAACAGCAAGACTCAGGAGCAATGTTTTTAAAGGCTTTGGCAACGACGGCGTTTTCCTCATCGCGTGAATAGTTAAAATATTCAGCATGATGGCAGTGGAGGAAGAGAAAGCGTTAAACACACAATTAAGGATGTACGATGAATAGAGCGGGTCTTTAGCTTCGGCAGTCCAGTCCTGGTATTGCAGCAATTCGTCACAGAAAGCATAATTCATGGTTCTCGATTATTTTGAAGGGTACGCGCGTTTTGAAGTAATATTTTCCCTTCCTTTTCTTCTTGAATATTTTTTTAAACACGAGAGTACAGGTGTCTCCACCACATATAGTAATTACTTCATCAGAATATTGTTCTTACTCGTTTCCATAAATGGTCATGGAAAAAGTTGCAAACAGCAATAGAGTTAATCCAACAAAAAACAAGGAAATGTTGTACTTTGTTGTTGCAATTGTGTGTTGATGTTTTTCTCTTTCATTTCTGTGCCCCGTTAATACGCATTTTAATTTTGTTGCTTGCGTCGTAAATTAACGGCACAACTTTCGCTGATTCTATTGGAGTATTATGATAATTTATTGCTTTGACAATGGACAAACATGCATTTGCGAATTAACATCGTCACTAGGCTGAACGTCTGGTTTTAACAATGAACTAGTTTGTAGATTGGATCCTCAATGTCTAATGCTCGGCTCCTATTTTTAGCTTAATTAACAAACGTCACGTTATTTGTCCTACACTTAACATCCGTACATACGTCATTTGAAAACAAGAATATTGAGCGCGCCAATAACCTAACACAGGTGTTTCCGACCTGTCTATCTGAAATTAGCTGCTTTGAAAAAAGTTCCTCTTAAAGCTACGGATAAAAACAGAACGTTAGATTATAAACGGGAAATTAATTGTCGCAATAAGTTGATCAAGAAAGCTATTAGACTTCAGAAAAGTAAAAAGCAATGTGATGACAACTGCACGGAGACACCACAACGCGGGCTCATGAGTGATATATGTCTTATTCTCCTTACCATATCAATACATTGTCAGAAGAAAGGTGTTGAGAATAGAGAAAATCATCAGCTAGCTAATCATCAGCAACCACGTTCTTGGAACTAGCACTGAACGAAATGCCAGATAGTTAGGTTAACTGTTGTTTCTAGTCAGAAATAAAGTTATTAGTTTCTAAGCTTCACTTTATCAACTAAGTAAAACACTTAGTTGATTACCAACTGGAAGTTGGTAAAGGAAAATAAACCGCGTAGCGAATTTTAATAAGCTGACGTTTCGAGCGTTGGCCCTTCGTCGTGTTTCTTGTCAGAGACTGCAAGGGTTAGTAGTTAGAGGCCGAGCTAACATAGTTTTTTTGGACCGCACGTGTACACAGGAAGCTAGAAGGTTGACAAAATGTTAAAATCCATTTCTGTTTTCCTACCAGCATCGCAGTGGTCATTTTGCCAGTTTAATTTTCCTTCCTTTATATTGTGGCAATATCTTATTCATGATTAATAAGTCAAGTTATTCAAATTCAATATATCAGTGATTCTGTTCACTGTTGTTCAGCCAGGCATGTGCAAAGTTTCATATTTTTTGAAACTGTGAGACTAAAGATCAGCCGTTTACATCAAAACATTCGGAACAAAATGGAAATGAAACATGATAGATTAATTTAATCCAGCAGTCAGGCACCTGCTGTAAAATGAGAATATACCTGCCTGTCAAGTTTAGTGGGTTGGAGCATTTCGTGTAGAAAGTCATTTCTGCGGCTGAATGACATTGTTTGTTTAATACAAATGCAAAAAACAAGTTCCGGCACATTGGAAAGTAATAAATGAACAAACCAAAATAGCAAGAGGGACGTGAGTCAATTCTCCTTGGTGCATATCAACTACTTTAAGAGTCAAGTCTCTTTTTATAAATTTTTTATTAATCACATGGAGAGAAATTCAGTTTCCACCAAGCATTTTTCTCCGAGGTGATCAGGTTTTCATTCTCACAGCCTATCACACCCAGAATAATAGATAATTGTGTCTTCAGCATACACTGATGCTAAGTGACGGACCATTAGAAATAGCCAGAGGGTGGTGAATTTCCCCAAAAAAATTCCTGCAATGGAAACTTGTCTAAAAAGAAAATTCCTGCAAGCGGTTGTACCTGAAAAAAATTCATGCAATGGAAAAAAACAAGTCCTGCAGACAAGTACGCCTTAACAAAACATTCGTGCACGGAAACTTTTTTAACTACCCCCCCTCCCCCGGTTATTTCTAATGGTCTGTACCTAATCGACGAGTGCGATAAACACTGGGGCTAATCGTCAATGTCTGTCACAGACAGTATAACCAAGAGGGGGGTCCTGAGGAACGCCGAAGCCTAGAGGAAGGCTGGATGGTTTATTTCTTTCTATATAAAGTTCTCTGCGAACAGGTAGTCAGATAATTCCTGAACCAGCCGAGACTGTGCTCTCTAACTCCGTACTGCTGCAGCTTTAACTATTATATTTTTTTAAGACAAATTATTATGTTTTCACCAGCAGGGCTCCTCTGCCTCTCTGGATCCCATCCAAGTTGCTGAATGGGCCATCCTGCCTTAATAAAGTTGACTGACTTACTGACTAACTGACTGACTGACTGACTGACTGACTGACTGACTGACTGACTGACTTGTTTTAAAAAAGGTTTCTTGATTTACTCGTGTTTGCTGTTCAATTTAATTGTAGCGTTTCAATCAGGTCATGTCTTGGTAACATGTTCCCCAACATGTCCATGATAGCGTGTCGAATGTGTCTCATCTTCCAACAGTAAATAACAGGATTTAAAGATGAATTAAGAAACATCAGGGTCCATGAGTAAACTACTAAACCCTTCATTGCGGTCATTGGTCCAGAGGTTGCACTGACAATAAAACTGCAGATCTGTGGCAAATAACACACTAAAAATGCAAGATATACGTATAACATACCAACTGCAGATTTCCTGACGCTAGCAGCGACATTTGCCAGTGCTACATGCTGTACTTGTAGGGCTTGCATTTCATTTGTGTGTCGGCGAACAACTAGATAAACTTTGTAATTAAGTAACGATATAGCTACGAGGCAAGAAATATCGATAATAGTAAAAGTTATATCAGTAACATTCGTGGGAGTCCACAGCGCAAATGTTGAAATAAAAACACTGATTACCCATATTGAGATCACCACAGCAACAACACGCTTGTGAGTCACAAGTTCCTGATATCTGAGATGAAGATGAATAGCCAAGAATCTGTCTACACTTATGGCCGTAACACCAAAGAACGAAGCAAGAGAAAACACCATTGTGATCAAAGTGTAAGTAGTATAGGCAGCACAGTTAGGATAGTTCCCTTGTAACCACCAGACCATCAATACGACGTAAAAAGGTTGCCCTAGTAAACCAACACCAAGATCAGAAACAGCAAGACTCAGGAGCAATGTTTTTAAAGGCTTTGGCAACGACGAAGTTTTTCTTATCGCGCGGATTGTGACAATGTTCAACATGATGGCGGTGTAGGATGAGAAGGCGTTGAACACACAGTTTGCGATGTATGATGAGTAGAGGTCTGCAGCTTCAGAACTCGAGGGCTGGTAACGAAGCAATAAGTAACAAAAAGAATTTGTCATGATCTTGAATGGTTTGGAAGAATATACAATATTTCTTAGGTGAAATGTTATGGGTAAATTTTCCTTTTTGTCGCAGAACAGCCGTCTTTATCAGTAGATCGACTATTCTTGCTCTGACGGCGCGAGAGATGTGAAGCTGGATAATTGTATTTTAAAAAACTAGTGGGAAAAGCCCATATGTCAAATCATGATGTTTCTCAAACTTCTTTTCATATTTGCATAGTATTGTTTATGAAAAGGAGCATATAATAAAATCCATCGCTGTGAGAAGCAATTCAATCTGTTTTAAACAAATATGTCAGATGGAAAAGCGCAATTGTTTTCTTCTTTTTCATTACAGACAGCAAACATATATATTGGATTATACCAATACACTAATGTTTAATTACTTTTGCTGACTGGTGAATGCAGCTGAATCCATAGGCTAAGAATTTAAGTTGTCTTCATGCCGTCATTTCAAAACAAATGAACAGTTAATAAAAGTCGCCTACTGCCCAGCATAAGCTAGCAAAAGAGAAGTAAGAAAACATCATTTCCTTGGCACAGACATCAAATATTATTAATACTTTTGTGGCTAAAGTGAAATCAAACAGCATCTATCTACGCACTTCCGACAAGAAAACTACTTCTGGATTGAGGGGATAGGAATGTCCGTCAATCAAACTCTTTCAAATAGTTGAGACATCCTTGAAGTGTGTTGAAAATACTCCGTGCAGCGTAATAGATTTTTTAATCTGTATCGCCGATTCTGTTACTACATTTGAAAAAATTTCGATGGATTTAGTTCTTTTCAACACTATCTTTCTGGGAAATCGCGAAATATAAGTTTCGGGAAATTAATCTTTTTATAATCGCGAACTTAACCCTCGAACCCTTCAACGTAACGTCGAACCTCTCCGTACGGACACCTCTCTAATACGGCCACCTCTCAATTACAGACTGTCTTCGATGTCCCAACAAGATTTTCAAATATTTTCTTTAAAAAAAACCTTTATATTACGGACCCTCTCTAATACGGACAGCAGTGGTTACAAAAACAACAAACGTAACGCTTTATTCGGATCCACCTTCTTTGATTTCCAGCCAACAGAAATTGATGCAAAAACAAGCCAGAATTCTTATGGAATGTAAAAATAAACAAATCATACAATTTTGTTAGAAATGACCCCCCCCCCCGGGATGCTAATAAACTAATATATTCTAAATTACTACTAAATACTTATATAAGACTTATATACTGAACGTAACACTTTGTTTATGGTATTGAGAACTTTTAAAACAATTGATGCTGGTCCCCGCGATTAATACTTTTAAAATAGCATTTCTACTGATGTGGATCTCCATCTAATTGCGACTCGGAAATATATTTCGCAGTACAGCCATGGTAGCCTGTCGAATGTGTCGCATTTCCAACAGTAAATAACAGGATTTAAAGATGAATTAAGAAATACCAGTGACGCAGTGTAAAGTAACAAACCATTTTAACTGTACTTGAATTGATATGGCACTGACAACAAACATGCAATTTTGTGGCAAATAACAAAGAAAAAAGAGGTATACGTAGAAGTGCTGAGGGCAGTTTTTCTGAGGCGCAAATTTTACCTCGTCAATAATTTCTTGTATTGGGAGATTTGAGTTTGATTGTGTGGTCACGTACGACTAAAAAGATATTATAGTAAATCAATTCTCTAGAAAACAAACAACATCAACAGTAACAAAAATCGCGTAATGCCATCGAAAGAAGACGAAAATGCACCACACCACCCACAGCACAACACGTGAGTAAAGAGAAAAAAGCAAGAATCTGTCTCACGGCCACAACACCAAAGAAGAAGAAAGAAAAAGTAGGCAAAGTCAATACCATCAGCGTAAAATTGAACCAGTAACCAACAAAGATAGAAAAGAAGACAGAGAATGTTTTTAAGGTTTTGAAATGTGTGGAGAAGGGGAACACACATCATTTTTTTTCGGGGGTTTTTTGATGCGCCGAAATGGGGTAATCATCGTATCTATTTTGAGTGGGCACCACCGAGAAATGATTTTACACCATTGGGTTTCAAACAAAGAGATAGGAAAACTCCTTAAACAATATGAGCTGGCATAGTCTTTTCATTTCACTGTTATTAATTAGCAATAAAACAATCAGATTTCTCACAGCATTTCTTTTTTCTTTAAGCTTTTCCATGATGTCATCATACCCCGCCCATTAAAAGGTAGATTCCTATAAAAGCAGATAAGGAGAAGGTTGGAGAAAGTAGAATAATTAATTAAGATTTCTTTATTATTTTTTCATGCCAGCGCTCAAATCATCCGTGTAAAACTAAAAATAAAATAGCTAAGCTGAAAAAATGGAAATAATACTAAGAATCATTAAAGCCTTTAAATGAAAAACTAACTCATTAACTAACTATCTTAACTAATTAACTAAGTAACTAACTAACTGTCTAACTAAACTTTCTTTAGTCGAGGAAAACACAATCGGAGTACGAGTACGAGATCAAGGACAAAGACGACCTTCACGAATTCCATCCAGTTACATTCCCATAACCCTAACTCCTCCCTGTTCTGACCAGTTGAAAAGGAGACTATCGGTACAGATTTTGAAATCTCGTCCTTTTGTAACTCCGCCCGCGCAGATTTTCACCGCAACAGCCCAGATCAAATTCAAAAGTAATCAAAATGAAATAAAGATACACATTTATTTGATCACCACCAATTCACTTAAGAATGTAAGGAAAGTAGACTAAGTAAGTAAGTATTAGGCAGGGGGCCCACAGCTTGGCTGCAGGGGCCTGCGAAAGATAATCACAACACCAATAGCTCCTCTAGGGCCGAGCATCCAATAATGTTAAGAAAGAGTAAGTGTAGAACGGAGTTAAAAAGTGAGCCTGGCAATAGCACACAAAACAAATAGAACCTCAGCGATTCATGTCACTTGATTACTCAGGATTGGTTACGCGAATTAAAAAAGTATGAAACAAAAACTTAAGAACAGTGATCACCAAGGAGGTATAACCCTAAATCAATTAAAGACAGAAGTGCCAACGCCCATATTAAGATCACCAGGCAACCACACGCTTCTTTCACAAGCTCCTGAATCTGAGATGAAGATGAATAGCCAAGAACCTGTCCACACTTATGGCCAAAATTCCTAAAAACGAAGCACCAGAAAAGAAACAAAATACAGTAGGGACCGGTCAGGCACAAGTAGGGCTGTTTGTGTTTCCTTGTAGCCACTTAGCCATTAGTGCGATGTACAAAGGTTGAACCAATAAACCAACCCCAAGATCAGAAACAGCAAGACTCAGGAGCAATGTTTTTAACGGCTTTGGCAACGATGAAGTTTTTCTCATCGCATAGATTGTTAAAATATTCAGCATAATGGCGGTGTAGGATGAAAAGGCGTTCAGCACACAATTAGCATGTACGATGAATAAAGCGGGTTTTCGGCCACAGAATCCAAGTGCAGAAATCCGTTACAGAATATATCTGCCATACTCTCCAATTCTCGTCACAGGTAGAAAATTTGAATGCGCGTCCTTTTTGCTCTGAGTGAGTTTTACCCGAAATGTTTTTTGCCTGTGACAGATGTCTCGGACTCCACTCGTTAGACTCTTTCTTGTGCGATCTGAACTGAAGTCGAAAGACAAATTTTCAAAAGGAGCAATAACGTTCGTCCAGTGGGGAAAATAATTTTTTAAGTCATATTTTATACATGTTTTTTAAGAGCTCTTTGATGCTCTGTCTGTGCGCGCGTGTTCCAATTATGGAACAAACTGTAAACAGACCATTGCAGAGTTAATGAGAAAATTTTAAGCCTATCCAAAGTTAAACGAGGCGATACGATGTAAATAGTTACTACATTGGATGGTATTAGTTGGTTGTTTATTTACGGTGGTATTTTAACGGAAGCAAACGTTCCGAAGAACAAAAATACTGTTTGGGTTTCAGCTGGACTACACTCAAAAGGCAAAGATTAAAAAAGCTCACGTTGTATAAATACACCGAGCGATATTTTATATTCAAGCGCTGGTTTGAAAGTCGAAATAGCAACTGTGTTTAACAAACTGCCATCCTTTTCCTAGCGAAAGTTTATGTCGAAACAGGCGTTTTCCTTCGGCCAAAAAGTCATTTTTTAGATTCTATATAATAATGCTATAAAAAATTTTTTGTCGAGATGATAGTTCTCAGTGAAAAATTAAGAATTACTCGGATCGAACTCCCAGTTTAGTTTTTTGCCTCGCATAAGTAAATTTCATTAAAATAAATTATTGACTGTTTTAAAACAAAACCATAAAAACTGTATTCACTAAGCAAAGCCTCATTCCACTCAAATTACCTCATTCCTAATTTTTAATTACTAACTCACAACGTCAACAATCATCTTAAGGATCTCAAAGATTAATGAAAGGACAAGAGGAGTCGAGAGAGAAACTCAAATGAACGCGCCCACCGACGCCGAAAACAGAACTAGAAACGGCACAAACGAGAGTATAGATAGTCGAGACGAATTATTAGTGAAGAAAGAAGAGAAGTCAAAAGTCACTCAGTCAGAAAGTGACAACAGGAAGTCTAAAAAATATACACCTCGACAAGGATGAGAGAAGATGTTTCCTCACAGGAGGCAACGCCAAGCTCAACCTCTGCCACCTCATAAGATTTTAGTCTTTGGAGAGTTAGATAAAATTTATTTCACTTCGAAACGAGTGGTGGTATAGCCAGTCTGACGTACCACACAAGGGCTGTAATATCGGCTTTACTAGTTTATTGGAAAATCGATAATAACAGCTTGAATTTCTATCCCAACAGTAAACGGGGTAAGATATCAACACAGAGTCATTACAGTTCAAACCTTTAAAGTTATTTCGGAATATACTGCAAAAAAGTGCAATATGCAGATAACAAACCAAAAACACGAGGTATACGTAGAATATGCCAACGGCAGTTTTTCTCTGCCTCGTAACATTTCCCATTTCACCATTCTGTGCTACCTGTTGTACTTGCAGGGCTTGAATTTGGTTTGTGTGGCGTCGTACAGTGAATAATCTGCAATAAACAACTCCTGTAGAAATAAAACAAAGACCTGAAAAAATAGTCACGAGAATTCCGTAAGTAATAGCTGCCATCCACAAATCGATAACGATAGAAATGCCTGAACACCCAAATGAGATCACCACAGCAACAACACGCTTGTATGTCACAATTTCCTGATATCTAAGATGAAAATGAATAGCCAAGAATCTGTCTACAGTTATAGCCAGAATACCCAGAAACGAAGCAATAGCAAAGAACCAAATGATAATAAAAGACCCGGCATACATGGCACAAGTGTGATTATCTTCACTGACCAACAGTGCGATGTACAAAGGTTGAACCAGTAAACCAACACCAAGATCAGAAACAGCAAGACTCAGGAGCAATGTTTTTAAAGGCTTTGACAACGACGGCGTTTTCCTCATCGCGTGAATAGTTAAAATATTCAGCATGATGGCAGTGAAGGAAGAGAAAGCGTTAAACACACAATTAAGGATGTACGATGAATAGAGCGGGTCTTTAGCTTCGGCAGTCCAGTCTTGGTATTGCAGCAATTCGTCACAGAAAGCATAATTCATGTTCTCGATTATTTTGAAAGGTACGCGCGTTTTGAAGTAATATTTCCCTTCCTTTTCTTCTTGAATATTTATATAACACGAGAGTACAGGTGTCTCCACCACATATAGTAATTACTTCATCAGAATATTGTTCTTACTCGTTTCCATAAATGGTCATGGAAAAAGTTGCAAACAGCAATAGAGTTAATCCAACAAAAAACAAGGAAATTTTACTTTTTTTGCAATTTGTGTTGATTTTTTCTCTTTCATTTCTGTGCCCCGTTAATACGCATTTTAATTTTGTTGCTTGCGTCGTAAATTAACGGCACAACTTTCGCTGATTCGATTGGAGTATTATGATAATTTATTCTTTGACAATGGACAAACATGCATTTGCGAATTAACATCGTCACTAGGCTGAACGTCTGGTTTTAACAATGAACTAGTTTGTAGATTGGATCCTCAATGTCTAATGCTCGGCTCCTATTTTTAGCTTAATTAACAAACGTCACGTTATTTGTCCTACACTTAACTCAACTTAACATCCGTACATACGTCATTTGAAAACAAGAATATTGAGCGCGCCAATAACCTAACACAGGTGTTTCCGACCTGTCTATCTGAAATTAGCTGCTTTGAAAAAAGTTCCTCTTAAAGCTACGGATAAAAACAGAACGTTAGATTATAAACGGGAAATTAATTGTCGCAATAAGTTGATCAAGAAAGCTATTAGACTTCAGAAAAGTAAAAAGCAATGTGATGACAACTGCACGGAGACACCACAACGCGGGCTCATGAGTGATATATGTCTTATTCTCCTTACCATATCAATACATTGTCAGGAGAAAGGTGTGAGAATAGAGAAAATCACAGCTAGCAAATCACAGCAACCAAGTTTGAACTACACAGAAACCAGAAGTTAGGTTACTTTTTAGTCAGAAATAAAGTTTTAGTTTCTAGCACTTTATCAACTAAGTAAAAATAGTTGATCCAACTGGAAGTTGGTAAAGGTAAATAAACCGCGTAGCGAATTTTAATAAGCTGACGTTTCGAGCGTTGACCCTTCGTCGTGTTTCTTGTCAGAGACTGCAAGCCGGTTAGTAGTTAGAGGCCGAGCTAACATACTTTTTTTGGACCGCACGTGTACACAGGAAGCTAGAAGGTTGACAAAATGTTAAAATCCATTTCTGTTTTCCTACCAGCAGTGGTCATTTGCCAGTTTAATTTTCCTTCCTTTATATTGTGGCAATATCTTATTCATGATTAATAAGTCAAGTTATTCAAATTTATATATCAGTGATTCTGTTCACTGTTGTTCAGCCAGGCATGTGCAAAGTTTCATATTTTTTGAAACTGTGAGACTAAAGATCAGCCGTTTACATCAAAACATTCGGAACAAAATGGAAATGAAACATGATAGATTAATTTAATCCAGCAGTCAGGCACCTGCTGTAAAATGAGAATATACCTGCCTGTCAAGTTTAGTGGGTTGGAGCATTTCGTGTAGAAAGTCATTTCTGCGGCTGAATGACCTTGTTTGTTTAATACAAATGCAAAAAACAAGTTCCGGCACATTGGAAAGTAATAAATGAACAAACCAAAATAGCAAGAGGGACGTGAGTCAATTCTCCTTGGTGCATATCAACTACTTTAAGAGTCAAGTCTCTTTTTATAAATTTTTTATTAATCACATGGAGAGAAATTCAGTTTCCACCAAGCATTTTTCTCCGAGGTGATCAGGTTTTCATTCTCACAGCCTATCATACCCAGAATAATAGATAATTGTGTCTTCAGCATACACTGATGCTAAGTGACGGACCATTAGAAATAGCCAGAGGGTGGTGAATTTCCCCCAAAAAATTCCTGCAAGGGAAACTTGTCTAAAAAGAAAATTCCTGCAAGCGGTTGTACCTGAAAAAATTCATGCAATGGAAGAAAACAAGTCCTGCAGACAAGTACGCCTTAACAAAAAATTCGTGCACGGAAACTTTTTTAACTACCCCCCCCCTCCCCCCGGTTATTTCTAATGGTCTGTACCTAATCGACGAGTGCGATAAACACTGGGGCTAATCGTCAATGTCTGTCACAGACAGTATAACCAAGAGGGGGGTCCTGAGGAACGCCGAAGCCTAGAGGAAGGCTAGATGGTTTATTCCTTTCTATATAAAGTTCTCTGCGAACAGGTAGTCAGATAATTCCTGAACCAGCCGAGACTGTGCCCTCTAACTCCGTACTGCTGCAGCTTTAACTATTATATTTTCTTAAGACAAATTATTTTGTTTTCACCAGCAGGGCTCCTCTGCCTCTCTGGATCCCATCCAAGTTGCTGAATGGGCCATCCTGCCTTAATAAAGTTGACTGACTGACTGACTGACTGACTTACTGACTAACTGACTTACTGACTTGTTTTAAAAAAGGTTTCTTGATTTACTCGTTTTTGCTGTTCAATTTAATTGTAGCGTTTCAATCAGGTCATGTCCTGGAAACATGTTCCCCAACATGTCCATGATAGCGTGTCGAATGTGTCTCATCTTCCAACAGTAAATAACAGGATTTAAAGATGAATTAAGAAACATCAGGGTCCATGAGTAAACTACTAAACCCTTCATAGCGGTCATTGGTCCAGAGGTTGCACTGACAATAAAACTGCAGATCTGTGGCAAATAACACACTAAAAATGCAAGATATACGTATAACATACCAACTGCAGATTTCCTGACGCTAGCAGCGACATTTGCCAGTGCTACATGCTGTACTTGTAGGGCTTGCATTTCATTTGTGTGTCGGCGAACAACTAGATAAACTTTGTAATTAAGTAACGATGTAGCTACGAGGCAAGAAATATCGATAATAGTCAAGTTATATCAGTAACATTCGTGGGAGTCCACAGCGCAAATGTTGAAATAAAAACACTGATTACTCATATTGAGATCACCACAGCAACAACACGCTTGTGAGTCACAAGTTCCTGATATCTGAGATGAAGATGAATAGCCAAGAATCTGTCTACACTTATGGCCGTAACACCAAAGAACGAAGCAAGAGAAAACACTATTGTGATCAAAGTGTAAGTAGTATAGGCAGTACAGTTAGGATAGTTCCCTTGTAACCACCAGACCATCAATACGACGTAAAAAGGTTGCCCTAGTAAACCAACACCAAGATCAGAAACAGCAAGACTCAGGAGCAATGTTTTTAAAGGCTTTGGCAACGACGAAGTTTTTCTTATCGCGTGGATTGTGACAATGTTCAACATGATGGCGGTGTAGGATGAGAAGGCGTTGAACACACAGTTTGCGATGTATGATGAGTAGAGGTCTGCAGCTTCAGAACTCGAGGGCTGGTAACGAAGCAATAAGTAACAAAAAGAATTTTCATGATCTTGAATGGTTTGGAAGAATATACAATATTTTTAGGTGAAATGTTATGGGTAAATTTTCCTTTTTGTCGCAGAACAGCCGTCTTTATCAGTAGATCGACTATTCTTGCTCTGACGGCGCGAGAGATGTGAAGCTGGATAATTGTATTTTCGTGTTAATACTAAAACTATTGGGAAAAGCCCATATGTCAAATCATGATGTTTCTCAAACTTCTTTTCATATTTGCATAGTATTGTTAATGAAAAGGAGCATATAATAAAATCCATCGCTGTGAGAAGCAATTCAATCTGTTTTAAACAAATATGTCAGATGGAAAAGCGCAATTGTTTTCTTCTTTTTCATTACAGATAGCAAACATATTTATTGGATTATACCAATACACTAATGTTTAATTACTTTTGCTGACTGGTGAATGCAGCTGAATTCATAGGCTAAGAATTTAAGTTGTCTTCATGCCGTCATTTCAAAACAAATGAACAGTTAATAAAAGTCGCCTACTGCCCAGCATAAGCTAGCAAAAGAGAAGTAAGAAAACATCATTTCCTTGGCACATACATCAAATATTATTAATACTTTTGTGGCTAAAGTGAAATCAAACAGCATCTATCTACGCACTTCCGACAAGAAAACTACTTCTGGATTGAGGGGATAGGAATGTCCGTCAATCAAACTCTTTCAAATAGTTGAGACATCCTTGAAGTGTGTTGAAAATACTCCGTGCAGCGTAATGGATTTTTTAATCTGTATCGCCGATTCTGTTACTACATTTGAAAAAATTTCGATGAATTTAGTTCTTTTCAACACTATCTTTCTGGGAAATCGTGAAATATAAGTTTCGGGAAATTAATCTTTTTAATCGCGAACTTAACCCTCGAACGTACAGTCGAACCTCTCCGTACGGACACCTCTCTAATACGGCCACCTCTCAATTACGGACTGTCTTCGATGTCCCAACAAGATTTTCATATATTTTCTTTAAAAAAAACCCTTTATACTACGGACCCTCTCTAATACGGACAGCAGTGGTTACAAAAACAACAAACGTAATGCTTTATTCGGATCCACCTTCTTTGATTTCCGGCCAACAGAAATTGATGCAAAAACAAGCCAGAATTCTTACGGAATGTAAAAATAAGCAAATCATACAATTTTGTTAGAAATGACGACTTTTGACCAGATTGGAATTGTGAAACCCAGTACCTGATGACAGTTTCAGTACATAGAGGACGAAGGATAATCCGAATAAGTTCATTGTGTCCAACAATTCAGACCACAAATGAAGATCTTGATAAATAGATTGTTATATTTCGGTATGAACTATACCATCATCAGACTAATAAAATTAACATACAAGCTAGATCTTAAATACTGCGAGTGAGGAGACGAAAACAATAAGTTTACTCAGGAGAATAGATAGAGTTCTCTGCTGGATTTTAGTCCATTGTTTAGGGAAGGTGCTAGGCGTTTGATATAATAAGCCTCTTTGTATAGAAGAAGATTCCAGTTGTGGTCACAGTCTAATACCGTTGTATTATCACGGACAACATGGGTGAAGTATTCTTTGTCATTACTGATAGAAGGTGGAGCAATGTCAGTGTTTAAATTATCCGGTAAATTACATAAATCGCGAATAAAAAGTAAATGGTTACACGTTCGCAGGTGTTTGTAAATTGCGCTCTCTTTGTCAGAGATTGCGTGTTCATGTGTTCGGACGAAAAGAGTTCTGTCCGTTTTGCCGATGTACGCTGATTGGCAGCCAGGGCATTTAAACTTGTAAACAACATGTGATTTATTCAGAAGTGGAACTCGATCTTTATTGTTCGTGTAGAAACATAGTTTCGTTGTTTTCTCGCGTACTTTTATCTCGATGTTAGAGTTTGTAAGACATCTGCGAAGCTTTCTTTTGAAGGATCTTAAGAGTTGGGATGTTTTGTCTCCGATGTACGGGACAGAAAGCCAGATGGTTATGGAGTTTTCCTTGTCTTTGTTCGCTGCTGTACGGATCTTATTCAGGGCATCGTAAGAGAACCGTCGAATTAGTGCGTTTGCAATGCGCGAGGGGAAATTGTTCCAAGATATGATCGTTTTGAGCCGTTTTAGTTCAGATTTAAGCATATTAGGTGAACAGATACTGTGGATGCGGTTGACTAGGGCTTTAATCCAAGAAATTTTTTGGCGCCATGGAACGAAACTATCAAAGTTTGTGTATTGGCCTGTAAAGGTGTCCTTACGGTAGATTCCGATGCCGTTAGTTAAAATGTTGATATCCAGAAAGTGCGGAGTGGTATTTTCAAAGAGATCATAAGTAAAGCGGATGTTCTTGTCAAACTTGTGGAAAAGTTCTAGAATGATGTCGATTGTGTCAGGTTTTATCAAGAGTAGTGTGTCGTCAACGTATCTACAATAGAAGGTGATAAGTCCTCGATCAATGAGTTGCTTGACAATTGTCTCCTTAAACTCCGTCATAATAATATTGGCTAACACTGGGCCTAGCGAGCCACCCATGCTGACACCATCGATTTGCTCATACAGCTGGTTGTTGCAGGAAAATGCAGTTTTTGTGCATTTTAAGATCCTTCAAAAGAAAGCTTCGCAGATGTCTTACAAACTCTAACATCGAGATAAAAGTACGCGAGAAAACAACGAAACTATGTTTCTACACGAACAATAAAGATCGAGTTCCACTTCTGAATAAATCACATGTTGTTTACAAGTTTAAATGCCCTGGCTGCCAATCAGCGTACATCGGCAAAACGGACAGAACTCTTTTCGTCCGAACACATGAACACGCAATCTCTGACAAAGAGAGCGCAATTTACAAACACCTGCGAACGTGTAACCATTTACTTTTTATTCGCGATTTATGTAATTTACCGGATAATTTAAACACTGACATTGCTCCACCTTCTATCAGTAATGACAAAGAATACTTCACCCATGTTGTCCGTGATAATACAACGGTATTAGACTGTGACCACAACTGGAATCTTCTTCTATACAAAGAGGCTTATTATATCAAACGCCTAGCACCTTCCCTAAACAATGGACTAAAATCCAGCAGAGAACTCTATCTATTCTCCTGAGTAAACTTATTGTTTTCGTCTCCTCACTCGCAGTATTTAAGATCAAGCTTGTATGTTAATTTTATTAGTCTGATGATGGTATAGTTCATACCGAAATATAACAATCTATTTATCAAGATCTTCATTTGTGGTCTGAATTATTGGAATTGTGACTTTGCCATGGCAACGTCAAATATCATAGACACATGGTTGTCATATCAAAATAAATTAAATTTCTGCAAGCGATAAAATAAAACCAAATTGATTGCAAGGCTGGTACAACGGCAGGAGGGCAAGATTTATTGGCCAAATATTTCAACTAGCAGAGCTAGTCTTCTTCAGGGCCAGTACTATAACATAAGGAAAAAACTGCATCCAAACTGTTTTTGATAAAATAAAATGAACAGCTACTGAAAGTTTCAGCATTGTAGAGTAAATCATCTTTTTAAAATTTTGAAAAAAACGTCAATGGGGTGGCAGCCATCCCACTCCCCTCCCCCCCTCGTACGTCCGAGGGTAAAAGTTCCCGCGAAAATATGAAGGTAGTTTGTAGCGTGACTTGCGTGACCAAGTTACCTGAGTGTCCTGGGTCGGGTGATGACGTAACGGTTTCTGTACACACTGACAAAAGCGAAAGTAAGAGTGTTTAGGCGATCGGTCGCTAAACATTTCTAGAAGAACTAATATTCACTGCAAATACTTAGTATGGGGACCACGACATCAAGTTGCCGTGTAGAAGAAACAATTTCTACACATTACGACCATGCCACTGTTTTGGAAGAGCAAGTTAATGGATCGGAATCATTTCGGCTTTATAGAATCACATCTTATCGCTTCGAGGCCATTCTTTATAACCCCAAACACTCTCCAAACTGCTTTAGTCTGTATCGGATAGCGGAAGAACCAGAGGCTAGAAAGAAATTCAAGTGAGTGTATCAAATATTTTAATTTTACCTTTTTACCGCAGGAAATTGTATATTTGCTTAGGTGCAGTAATATTGTTAAACAACACCAGATCACCTGTGAATTATGCATGAAGCGACTTGAAAAATTTGTAAACTTTAGCATAAGGTATGCTGTTTGTGGATAATAGTTAAAATCTATGGTTTTAATAAGCTTTTATTCGAGATAATTTAATACTGCATTTTAATCCATAAAACTTAACTAGTAAACACCCTGGGTGGTGGCGGGTTGGGGGAGGGTGGAGGGGGGAGGCTACTTCACGGAACCCTGACACAGTTTCAGATGAAATCCATTAAAGGCTTGTTTTATGGTTTGGCACATGCGTAAGCTATTACATGATCTGCTCAATTCCATTGCCTATGAACCAATCAGATGCGAGTAGAAAAACTTGTGCATGTGTCCAGAATAAATCCTATGGGTCGACAATAAATTTGGTGATGTAATGAATATATGAAAGACAGTATGTGAACTGCGGATTAATGATGAAGTGAATGAAATGATCCTCCCAGTGTGAGAGCAATTTAAAGTAGCTACATGTTTGTCACGCAGATTTTGCAGACTTTTGGTCTAAACTGTTTGAAAATTAGCGGTAAGCAACTTAACCCATGGAAAACATTATTTTTGAATGTCTAAAGGAAGACGTCAAGAATATATAACCTTTATTTGCAGATAGAAATCAAACTACGGCTATAAATTTCGATTTTGTTGAAGACATGCAGAAACAACTTGAAAAGTTAAGCCTTAATTTTTCAAGTTGCAATCCACTTCCATCTGAGCCATCTGCAGCCAAAGATGCTTATTAACAGTTTCAGTGCTCTAATATAGCAATTTTTTAATAAAAATGGACTATTATTTTTAGGTGTCCAGCAACATAAAAATAAATTTTTCCTGTACAAAAATCAAGTAAAATCCATGACAAAGCCCCTTTAAGGAGTTTAAGCAATTGCATTTTTTAGCCTGAAAAGAATTTCAGTCCTACAACAAGACTTCAACCCTTTTTATGGCTTTTAGGGACTTTTGTGAACGACTTTTACCATTCTGCCAAAGTTCTGCCAAATGTTACAATTCTTCAGTTCTCCAAGATCTCATTTCATGTTTGGAACAACATCCTGATTGGTCATTAGCTCATGTCGCTACACATGTGGGTCTACCAGAGTGTCTTACGCATAAGAAGATTGCAGAAACTGTGGACAGCTCATGCAAGGACAAACAAAGGACCCCTCTGCATATGGCATCCAGGGTATTATAAAAATAATTATGGAATATATAACTGCTGAATCTATTTTTATTACCCAGTAATGAGGTGTTATGGGTTCAGTGGTTTCAGTTATGGAATCAATATGGTGGTAAAGAGGAGGGTGTGAACATTTTATGCATATATTTTTTTACACAATCATGCATAACTAATACTGGTCCTCTCTACTCTATTTTGGACTTTCTTGTTCACTTTGCCCAAATTATGCATTTCTGGTGTTTCTCCAAGGAAACCACCAATACTTCGTATCATGTATTAAAACTCCTTTACTACAATAATTGTGAAAAGAAATTATTGCTTTTCAAGTTTTGTGTGTAAGAAATATCACTTAAACTGTATATTTATAGCTACAGAGTTATCAGGGAATATGGCTTTCAAACAATCAGAGCAAGCCTTTTTTTACCAGCTGTGTTCTAACAAGACTTTATTTCTTGTAGAGTGGTAAGCTGGATTTTGTTCAAAGTCTAATGGATCATGATCCTAGGCTTCTGGTAAAAGACAAGTTGGGTAACACTCCTCTTCATTATGCTGCTGAAAAATACCCTGAGGTACTGGACTCCATATTGAAAAAGGCCCAAGAGTTAGGTACAAGTCATTATTCTTTAAATACTCTAATCTAATATTGAGACCTACGGTATTCAATTATAGCTTTTTATTGATTCTATGAGTAGTGCACCATATAGTACCTTTAGTATTCCTAGGAAGACATTGGCAAATCTTCAGCCCACTTGAGATTTGGTTTAAAAAACCATAATGATAACATTTTACTCAAGTCTCCATATTGAAACAATAAAATTCATCAAGAAGACTTTTGAAAAGCAAATCCAAAGATTATCCCCGTTTTAAAGATTCCCAGACACTAAAGAATAAAGTGAAATAATGTCAATTAATTTTTTTTCCTGAAATTTGTAATTCCTTGGTGTGCATCAACACAGAGAGACTTACTCCAAAAATGGTGGCATCTATAAGCAGTGGATTTGATTCTATAAGTTATTAGGTTTTTCTGATAATTAATTAATGCATCAATTCCTACCAGGGAAGCTTATTTAACATCTTAATCTGTTTAGGGAACCAGGTATCAGAGGTGGTCAATGCAACAAATTCCAGTAACCAATCAGCTTTAGATGTAGCTTGCCGGTACTCCCAGGATGACAGTGTTCAAGTGTTGCTTGCCGCAGGAGCTGATCCTAGTAAAGAACATAATGGGTGTCATCCAATCCACACGGCACTGAATGCCAAGAGTGATTCATGTGCGGCAACACTGCTGGAGTTTCATCCTGAGCAGGTCAATGTTCGTGATAGTAAATATGGTGGTACACCCTTACACTGGGCCAAGACCAAAGAGGCAGGTTTTTCATCTTTTCCTAGCGTCTAACCCTCCAAGTTAGCAGCCATAGCAACTAAAATTTTGGAGCTGGTGCCTAAATTGGAACCAAAGTTGCCAGCCTGGCGACTAAAATTGAGAAGAAGGATTGAAAGCATGAGCTTAATTTAGCGACTAAAAGTTTTCACTGGTGACCAAACTTGAGCAGTCGGTGGCCAAATGGCCATCAAGGAAAAAAATCAACTTGGAGGGTTGGCGTCCTGGAGAATATATTTTTTAACATAAAATAAATGGAAGAAGAGATGTTAGGAAATAAAAGACAATTGAGTATGTATGGAGGAGCACAAATTACATCAAAGTAAAATATAAATAAAGAAAAAAAATTCCGAATAACTTTAAATATTTTAAAAAGACTTAGTTTACTGTGAGAATTTCATGATGTGTCAGCACTGGGACAGTTTGATCCACAAAGGTGCATCTGACTTATGACAAGTGTTGTAAGCAGAAGTTATGTTTGTTCTTCAAACAAGGCAGTTGAGCTACTCCTAAACAGTGGAGCAGAGATAGACGCACATAATCATGATGGAGAGACTCCCCTGCATGTCATGGCTCGCCGCAAGAGGCTTGACTGTGCTATAGTGCTGTTGAGTCGTGGAGCTCAAGTCAATGCTCAGAGTAAAGATGGTTCCACACCATTGCATCAGGCTGCACTTGTAAGTCTTCCACTAGTAGTTATTTCGAAATTCTGATTTTTATGTTTTTAGTGCATGTACCAGAGGCTCCAGTTTTCCAGTGGTCTCAGTGTCACTTAATTGTCTTTTTGAGATATCTATATTGCTGGTGCTGTTGTTACCATTCATATAGGGGAGAAGCCACGAGCCAAGCGGCCCACACTGCCGGAGCTTATCCTGGTTTCCGTAGCATTAAGCGGCTAGGAGTATTTCTACTCCCCCCTGAATGGGATGCTAGTCCATTGCATGGTTCCCCCCCCCCCCCCCCCCCCCCAGCATTATGTCGCCGGTACCCATTTATACACCTGGGTGGAGAGAGGCACTATGAGAGTAAAGTGTCTTTCCCAAGAACACAATACAAGTGACCCCGGCCGGGGCTCGAACTCGGACCGCTCGATCCGGAGTCCGGCGCTCTAACCATTAGGCCACCGCGCCTCCCACATTCATATAGGGCCAGGCAAAAAGTCGGTGTGATTTTTATGTCCACTGATCAGGTTCTCTCAGCCATTTCCAAAACTTCAATAGGAGAATTTTCTGTGAAGTTTAAAAATTTTCTTCCTTTTGCATGAAAATGTACATTGTACCTTGGTCATATGCTTCTGAAGATTTAGTAGTTTGTTGTGATTGACTGACTGACTGACTGACTGACTGACCGACTGACTGACAGACTGACTGACTGACTGACTGACTGACTGACCGACTTTCTGACTGACTGACTGACTGACTGACTGACTGACTGACTGACTGACACCACGTGGTGCATGAGGCCCCAGGAGTTTGCTGTTTCTTACCATTTAATTTATTTGGCACTTTAAGGTTGGTGACCCAGACATGGTGCGAGCTCTTATTGTATTTGGTGCTGATGTCAATATTACAAACAAGAGACACGAAACACCACGACATGCTGCTACTGTTGTTCAACAACCCCGTGGGCGTGAAGTTGTACGTGCCCTGGGATTTGTTGGTGCAGCAGCTTGTGATAAGAGCAAAAACGGATGTACACTGGAATGCAGCAAACCTTTCCAAGAGGAAATGATAATTGGTAAGTAGAAACATTAGCCCACCAGATGTATCATGGGGTATGATGTCCTGTCTCAAAGGGTATGTTTTAGTTTGAAGTAAGTTTTTTAGATTTATCCTTTTTCATCTGATGTAGGGTGTGTTTTTATAATGGGAACTACAAGATAGCACATGTTTATTTATGTCTCTTGATAGTATGGTATATTAAGAGGGAAAAAAGTTACCAAAAGAGCCACAAAAGATTTTAACAAAATCAGTGAAAGTTCACTTCATGTATTGTGTAAATTAAAATACAGATCACTGTAGTTTGCTCTGATATATGGTGAGAGTTTAAAGATCTGGGCAGCATGCATAATACTTATAACGAGATAATGAACCCAAAATCCAAACAGATCTTTCAGATATGAAGGCTTGTTCTCTATCTTAGAACTGTCCTTCTCATACAAAGGTGGCACCATTGTGAAAGCAGCTCCCAGTTTGCCTGGCTACCTTGACATCGTTAAGATTGCTGCAGCCTTAGTGTCTTCCGGGCTTTTACAATCACATGCTGGCCAAGACTCGGTCGATGCTCGGAGGGTGGGGTCCCACAAGGAGTCAATCTTCAAATCCCGGCACAAAAAGGAAGCAATCCTGACTATGGACGGTGGAGGCATCAGAGGTTTGATACTCATCCAGCTTCTTCTTGCCGTGGAGGAGTTTACCAAGCAGCCTATTGTGCGATTGTTTGACTGGATTGCAGGGACAAGCACTGGAGGAATTTTGGCTTTGGCTCTAACACATGGTAGGTTGTTTGGCCGGAACAGTAACAAATTTAATCAGAAAATATTCTGGTTTTTTTAGTGGCCTATTATTGATTTGCTTTTGTAACGCATTGGAAGGCTGGTTTCACAATTTCCAGTGAATGGAGGTAGTGTGACCGTGTGGTCAGGCATCAATAGCCCCCTGATCAGCCATCCACCAACCAATCAGTGAATGGAGGTAGTGTGACCGTGTGGTCAGGCATCAATAGCCCCCTGATCAGCCATCCACCAATCGGGATTGTTAACAAGTTTATCTATAATCATGGCAAAACTAGTAAAGCGCACTGACCACTAGAAACTTGCTTCTCATTGCAAGGTTGCGTCAGGTTTTGCATCCGATTGCTTGCGTAAATAACCGACCTCTGTTAAATCGCTTTACACACGTAGTATACACGGTTTTTATTAAATCGCTATTTTACAGCATATTATGGACTGACAAATTACTCATCGGTTACTCTCTTAACCAATTATCTTCATGTAACTCCGCAAAATAACAGGTCTCGTGCATGACTTTATTTAGGTCAGTTGCCCCATTTACACCAAATTCATTTTAAAGCTTTAGCACATTCGCTCTATTTCCGTGTGAGCATTCTTTCCATCTTTAATAAATATGAATAAGGGTTGTTAAAAATATACCTTATAGTTATATAAACATCTCCGCTAATAATAGTGACCAACAGGCCAGGTTTTGGTTGTACTTCAGTTCAACTGACTTTCTATTTCTTCTTCCCTTTGTTTTAGGTAAGTCTGCACGGTATTGCCAGGGTCTCTACTTCAGAATGAAAGACTTGGTATTCAAAGGTCCGCGGCCCTATGACTCCGAGCCACTGGAGAAGTTCCTCAGACAAGAATTTGGAGAAAGTGTAAAGATGACTTCTGTACTTCACCCACGGTACGATAAAACATCTCTTTGTGCAGTAAGTGATGAATAGAACATAGCAAGCTCACAGAGTGTTTTTCTTCATGCTAGAGTTCTAGTTACCGGAGTTCTTGCTGATCGGCGCCCTGCAAGTTTACATTTCTTCCGCAACTTTGATGTACCTGATGAAGAGCCTGACGCTGCTCAAGCCAAATCACCATTTTCACCGCCGCCAAAACCTTCAGGTGAACTTATTTTTCCAATGGTTTATCTAAAGTTTAAATGTGTGACTTCGTTTTAAATGAAGATTTCTTTTTAGAAAATAAATCCAAATAGTTCTCGTTCAGAAATTATATCAAGCTCAGTAGCATTCCATGAAAAAATATTTGCGTTTATTTCTTCGAAAAGCTGCAACAAAGTTTGAAACTTCCTGGTGTCCTTTTGTTCTGTCTTTCTAGCGCTTTTGTAAACCATTTGGAAATGGGGCAAATTTCAGATTGTTAAAACGAAAACTCACCCAAATATTTTACAGATCCGCAAGAAATAGACAAACAACGACACCAGGTAGCGTTTCAATTTTATTGCAGCTTTTCCAATAAAAAACAGACATATTTTTTCACCGAGTTCCAAATCTATTCAGATTCTTATAATGCAAGTTGACTTTTTCATCTTTCTCATAAAGTGACAAGCAAAAAATGGCAGCGCCGCGTAATCTGGAGAGGCCGCCGCTATTTTGAGAGTTTATTAGAGAAAGTGCAATGGTAAAGTGTCTGTACGCGCACAGTATCGACATCCCTTTCTTTTTATATTCTCCTTCAGACCAGCTGGTGTGGCGCGCAGCCAGGGGGACTGGTGCCGCTCCGTCGTTTTTCCGTGCCATGGGATCGTTTCTTGATGGTGGATTGATTGCTAATAACCCAACCTTAGATGTGCTGACAGACATTCATAAATATAACCGCTCCGTACGTAGAGGTGACAAAACCAGCTCGTTTGGTCTGGTTGTATCCCTAGGGACGGGTGTCCCGCCGCCAGTTCATGTCCCGTCATTTGACGTGTTCAAACCAGAGTCCATCTGGGACGCAACCAATGTGCTCATGGGAGCTCGTGCTTTGGGAGAACTCCTGGTTGATCAGGTAACCATGGAAACTGCATGACTTGACTGTTCGACTGTAAATATCCAATTTCTTTGACCTGAAGGCAATTTATAATTTGAAATAGTTTACGTGACAGCATCTTGAATCCTTTAATGAGCGGGGTTTTTAAAAACCTAGATTTTTCTTAAAATACCAATGTATTGTCGAAGAAAAAAGCGAAAAAAATTCCGTTATGCATCCCAAGTTGGGATAATTCCAAATTTTTACCAGAAAGTAAGAACAACGATTAAATGCAAACTCCTGGTAAGTGAAGGGAAGCTGAAAGTGAAACCGGCCCGGGCAGGGCTGGCAAGCCCTTTTAATTCGACCTTCTCATGGTAAAGTAACTTTATGCATACTCACTAGATCTCTGTTTCCAGGCTACCGCTACTCACGGCCCGGTTGTTGAGCGTGCGAGGGCCTGGTGCCAGATGCTGAACGTGCCTTACTATCGCTTTAGTTCTCCGATGTCGTCAGATGTTGGTTTGGATGAGACTGATGATCGCATTCTCGTCAAAATGCTCTGGGAGACAAGAGTTTATGTTTTGCAAAACTTCAAGGAATTCACGGAGTTGGCTAAAATATTGACCTCTTGAACTCCGTGTAACTCTTTGGTCGCTCTTGCCGCTATAGCGTTCACGGTCAAGGGAATGGGCCGGGGGAGGGGGGAGACAAATCTCTCGTCCGAACACAGGTAACCAAAGCGTACTATGAGAGTTTGTATGGATGTACTATAAGAGCTTGTATGGATTTGAAATAAAGTTGAGAAAAATATCTCTTTTTACCGGTGAAAAGTTATAATGAAACTTTAAACCTTACCTGGTGTCACGTTTTTGTATTTCTAGTGCTTTAGAAAATCGTACGCGCGATTTTCGTCTTAACCATCTGTTGCGTACTAAAAGAAAGACAAGGTAGGAAAGCAAATTCGAAAGGCGAACACAGGCCTCTTCGAAAAACTCGCTAAAAGTACCTCAAAACCAGACCTACCTCGATCTTTTCCCTTCACGATCCAAGAGCGATAATTATTCCATCTTTCTATGTAATTGAATACAAACAAACTCTCATAGTACGCTTTGGTTACCTGTGGTCCGAACAACTTGACTGACAAGTTCGTGGCATATTTTACACCACAACCATATAGCCAAGCTATATATTTAATGGGTTAAGTAGTAGGTATTCTTTATAACCTGGTAAATATTTGTAATTTTATAAGTCTATATTATTAAGAGGTCGTTTACCTAGTAGACAAAATATTGTTTTCCTAAAGAAAGTTAATCCAGCTAGTTAGGTGTAAAAAGGGGAAAGTTTTATCCAGAATTTATATATGTAAATTAAAAGTATGAAAACACGAGATAATTTAATTTACTACTTACATGCCAGCGTCATCGAGAGACACAGTTTGCAGCGAAAAAATTACCCGTGTAAACACTCTACAGCTTTCCTGCCTGAAATAGTAATGCGAATCTTCTTTCTTCAGTGTTGTTTGAGGAGTAAGAGCATGTAACATCAAGTGACACCAGCTGGCGTTGTGTTACAAATTGAAAGTAAAACTACCTGGTGTAACAGATTTCTAATGTTGACGAGAACGAGGCACTGAATCAGTTTCAAACTTGTTTCAATTCATACGCCCCACAGTTCTTTCTTTGTATAAGAATTTTCAAGGACATTTGTAATATTCTCATATATATTTTAAACAGGAGACTTTTCTTCTTTGTAACTTTATAAAAGATATCTTGTTTCTGGTGGAAAAGTGATAGCTTTTGGAATCTTTTATAAGGTAAAATTACCTGATATATCGTTGGATTAATAAGAGAATAAAACTGAGTGGTATTCATGTTAGGCCATCCCCTTTTTTTTTCGTTTATCGTCGTATGTGTTTTATGATTTTGGGTCGGTCGGTCGGAATTAAAAAAAGAAAATTCAAAAAAAAAGTGGATAAGGAGTCTGGAACTAGGAGGCCCGGTACCTCAGCATAATGTCCGTGGAGCCTGGAAACAAGAAGACATGGTTACAAAGTCAACATGGCGGCAATGGAGGAAGGAAAAATCGACGTCGTGGTTAAACTCAAACAAGAACAGCGTAAAAAGGATGAAACATTATTTAAAATAATGTGTCATTGCCTTCTATACCTTCTGTATAATTTTTTTTTTCTTGAAAACGCGAAAATCTGGGTCGGTCGGACGACGCTAAACAGAGAAAAAAAAGGGGATGGCCTTAATTCTATAAAAGTGGTCTTGATAGTTGTTAGTGCCTTCTTCGAACAAGGTATGTCATGATCGAGGGAGGTTTGTATGTAATTTACTTTGTTATTGGCAATTGAGCTTGTTTATGTTTTATTTAACCCTCTTACTTCCAAGGTTGCCAAAGTTCTAACTCCCAGATCTTTACTGAATGAATGGCCACACTCTAAGGTTTCGACAACTGTACTCTGCTTTCCGCTTGCCTGGAAAATCAAAAGCCCTCTGGGCTTAGTGTCTCGTGTCACTTTTTAGAGTTTATTTAAAAAAGAGATCGCTTTTCACGTCTATTTATTGCTTGTAAAGTTGATCAGTTATATAACTCCAATAACAGCAGAAAAAGATGACAGACATTGCACTGTATTGCACTTTGGTTCACTAAGCATACATTCTACTGTATACTTATACTATGACTTCCATGTGCTTTCTTCACGCTATATGAGATATCGCTTTGGGTGTTTATTCGTGAACGCTTAGCCTGTTAAGTGATAATGACATGCGAGTGGTGATGATTTTGTTAATTCTTATAACCTCTTCTCCTGATTTAGTATTGATATTGTGAGGAGAAATTTGGTTTTGGTCACTCTTGAGCCGGTCTTAATGTTTTTGTAACGCCAAAGCTACAACGCAGCGGCTGAAGAACGTGTAAATTACAGTCATTTTCTTCGCTATTTAAATCTACTGAATGAAATATTCTGCTAGGTTCTGCTTAATAGAAAACATTCGATCTTGCTTGACACGTGATTCCGCGCGAACGTACGCAATAAACTATGTAGTAGTGTTTAACTCGCACAAATCTCACTTTTAAAGAGAGACTTTAACTTCTACACAGAGCTTACTATGCTGTACCATAACTGGTCATAACTTTAAAATGGTTGGGTATTGAATCGACTAACGATTCAAACGATTCAAACCTTTTGTTCAAACGACATGTGTTATGTGTGCAAGATTAACTTTGACATTCAATCCCGACCAACTAATTGCTTAGATTACAATCCCTCTTTAACCCCGATACAATCTGTTGCCGCGGCTAAATTTAAAAAAAGTTGTCTACACAAAGATAAGAACAATGCTTACCGATCGAACAACTGATATTTACATCGTCCTCTCTTTCAGCAACATTTTTACCATTAGGTATACTAGTTACGTTGATATAAAAGCTATATCTGCTATATTCCACGACTGTAATCTCTATAAATACAGTTGTTACAGTAAATATCCTGTTGAAACATCCACCATTTTCCTACGCTTGGTAAACAGAAATGATTTTCAACTACTTTCCAAAACTCTCAAGATAAAATAATAGATATCAAATGAAAGCACGCTATTCTTTAAATTGGCAACGTGAAGCTGTTATTCTGATACATCTCACAATTGCACAAATTAAAACTTTACAAGCGACAACAAGACAAGACACTCCAAAGAGATTTTAGAGCTTCATGTTAAAAACTGCTTTTCTCGCTCAATTTAAGTTGCGGTATACTAGCGTTATATGCACAACAACGACAACGAAAAATTTACAGGCAGGTCCATCTAATGACATCTTGTTGATTATTAGACACTTCTGCTTTTCAGATCCGTTCTAAAACTCATCAATATAATTTCTCTCTTTCGGTTAGTACATTGTATTATGCGTTTGTAATAACCTGGTGTATTTCATTCTTCTTCTACGCGTTTTCTGCTTGAGTTACAATTAATTTCATTGATTTTCAGTACAATCTTGTCGGCAAAGGTTAGAATGTTATTTTAAGAACGTAAAACTTGTCTGTATTTTTCTTGATAACTGCTGGCTGCAGCTCAAATATATCCAAAATTGAAAAGCGTACAGCTAATTTAAAGAAAAAAATGCGTCACATCTACGTGTATTCCTCTTAAGAGCTTCATTCATGCACTGAAAAGGCTGTTGTTGTCGTCTATAAAAGTTGTGTCCATTGTAGCGTGGAATTCACAGCAGGATATATGAAGCTACATGTAGTGCCTCTTGACTCAGGTCAATCTTCGGGTCAAAAAAATAAAAAAGCAATGTATGTTTTGCGCTTTAGATTGACATTTCTGCTCTTCAATCCTAAGAAAACTCATCAAATATAATTTCCCTCTTTCGGTCATACATTGAGTTCTACCTTTACCTCAGAGCCGAGTGTAAACGAGGCTTTGCAAATCGAAAGTGTAAATGTTTCTCTCGATGAATCAGAACCGCCTGAAAAAAGAAAGGCAAAAAAGTACGACTCCAGACTGGCAGAGTTCTTTTATTGAAATGTGGGAAAAAGTATGGAACAGCACAACGCTAGATTTGAACAAACAAACGCCACAGTTGACATTTTTAAAGATTTGGCATCAAAATAATTGTCTTTATCTAATCGTTTATCTTCTGTTATTAAATTGTTGTTATTCATGCCACAAAGATCACCCCTTTCAATACAAAGTTGTGCAAAAGTCACGTAGCAATCATAGTCTTTTTTAGGATGCTCGTTTTTTGTTCAACCTTTTTCAACGCAATTCTCCAACGAACTTTCAACATGCCAAATGCTCGTTCCACTACAGATCGTAGCGCACCGAACTTTAGGTTTTAAACTTTCGCTGCTCCTGAGTCAGGCGTCCTCTGTCCGGGTAGGGTTTCACTAGCCAGTTCGTTAGCGGATAGGCACTGTTGCCAGCTAAAAGGGGCCTTATTTCTGTTCCATTTTTATTGCCTGTTAGACCACTTAAAATTTGCTCGTTTGCTGCAAGTTCAGAAAAAAACGTCATCTCTTTTTAGCGTGCCTGTATTTTTACATAATAAGCCCTTTACAATAAATACTCCTAACTTACTGTTTGATAAACCAGCGCTTTAGTTGCGACCTTTGTAAAGAAACAATTATTCTTTGATATGAAATTCCGGCGGCATCCGATCACAAAACAAATGTTAACATGGCGGGAAAATTCCGCGGCCTCACCAAGCAAATGTTGACATGGCGGGAAAAATATTGACATGGCGGGAAAATATCCCCCTGTACAATTATCTCGTGTCGTCATGACAACGTCGTCATGACGACACGAGACAAAAATAAGACCCGCCGTTCCTTACTGGCGCAAGAAAGGACCAACCCTTTCTCTCCTTTTTGTCTTGTGACGTCATGACGTAGTCATGACGACACAAGATAATACTACAGGGGACAAGGTGCATTCCATGCGTATTTGCTTTCTGAGGCCGCGGAATTTTCCCGCCATGTCAATATTTTTCCCGCCATGTCAAAATTTTCTTTTTTTTAGTAAATGCCGAAAAATGCGACCATCAGATTTAAACAAAACAGATGCAGACTTCTCAACCTCAAAGCACTGGAAATCTAGAGATTGAGGTAAAAAAATCTGGAGATTTCAGTAAAAACCGGGAGATTGATCAACTGACGGACAAAAATAACTAAAAGAGTCCTAAAACCAGGCGCTAATCAAATGACTTGTTACTCTGTTTTTTCGTGAGATTTCTGTTTCTCGTCGTGAGATTGAAGTGAAAACCGTGAGTCTCAGGACAAAATCGTGAGACTTGAGAGGTCTGCAGATGCTGTTTACACTGACAGTTGCGTTTATTTTTAAGCTTTTTGTTTGTTTTTCTTAGTGATAAAAGCAATAACACGAGATTCCCACCATTCTAGTCATATTAGTCAATCTGATAATAGCTACCGTTTCGTGAGAACAATGTGTTTTATGATTTTGGTACAGCAATATAGGGGAAAAGCATGTCTTAAACAGGATTGCGCCTTACAGAACTGTAGGTATGTCGACCGACAATATGTCAGGAAAACCTTTTTTTGCCGTTTCCATTTTTGATTAGATCCGATTTCAAAGATGTAATAGACCGTAGTAGTCGAACCACATGTGTGCCTTTACTTCAGTTGACTAGCTAGCTTAGGCAAGTTAGAATTTGTGCTGATTAAACTAGTTCAAAACAACTGATCCCGTGGACATTATTTTCCTTGTGTGTCTTCAATTTGAGTATTACTCGAAGACACACGCGAAAGGTCAACCATGAAACTTTGCTTGGTAGTGTGCGTGAGTTTATTGAAACGTGAGGCTGAAAACGTTCTTATCAGTCACAGACACAAAACAACAAAGGAAAATCTGTGACTTTGTTGACCTTTTTAAGATATTTAAGAATTATCTGTGACAGATAAATGCTTATGAATCTGTGTGTCTGTATTCTTTTTGTGCTGTTATCGGAGTCCTATAACTGTTCAACGGCTACATGCTGGAGTGTACTTTGAATTTAAGTCAAGCCTACTTTCGGCTGCTTGGAAAAATCGCTTTTGATAAGGTGTCGGAAACAAGTCGCGTGACAATAATAAGTACAAACATTATCCGCCTGACAGAAATAGCAACGATCAATTAGTATGAATCAAAATGGACGCTTAATTACCGTGATTGTGATCGGAATGGATACTATTAAGGCATCGATTTCAAAACTTTAAGCACGTAATCTTATACAATAATTAAAGATAGAAACTTCACGGACAGTTACTCAGAGTTTAACGCACGAAGCGATCATCAGACTGTGTCGTTAGATGCGGTGAAATACAATTTAAACTACGTTCATGGAGGACGGTTGGAACGATCCTGTCTCTGATTGGCCGTGTAGTACTTGTTTTCGTGCCTGCACTTGGTAACAAGCTCAGATCTTTTGTTCAAGAAGGTGTATCTGTCAGCTGATAGTATGCAGAGCTTCTCCGTCAGACACAAATTGCAGCGTGACGGGTTTCCCCTGTAAGCGCTTGCTCTCGTGACAATGGACCACTTGATCGAAAATTCGGTGTTGTTGTCTTTTAGGTCCCAAATCTTATATATATTTTTTAGTTGGATTTTAAGCCTTTCGCGTGAGAACCTTTTGTAGTTGGAATAAACCTTTGTTTTTATCTTTAGCTGTGAAATCGTGAAGTTCAGCGCAAGCATTCACGACAAAGGTTTCTGAATTGACAAGTGAATCAAGAGTTTCGTATATCGTGTTTTGAATGTCACAACTTTTATCGAGCGACAAAAGTAGCTTTAGTTTAAGTTTAAATTTTAGGGGTGAGGAGTCTAAATGTTTCTTTATGTTAGATGCACGCTTTTTAATTTTCGATATCTTTACAAGCAATAAATAGACGTGAAAAGCGGTCTATTTTCAAATAAATTAAACTCTGAAAAGAGTCACAAGACACTAAGCCCAGAGGGCTTTTGATTAGCAAAAAGAGCCCTTCTTTATTTCGCTAGACTGCGAGCAGTCGGTTTTTGCTCCTGAAATTCTACACGCGACAGGAAAAATTGCAAATACGCAAAGTGAGGAGGGAAAACGAGGAGGGATCGGGAACGAGCAGGAAAAACTTTCGCGTCCGCGCTTTCTCGTGGCCCGCTGCTTCTCATGTCGCACGCTCGCCCCTTCCCACCCTCCACTTATGAGTAGCGTTATTTATATAAAAAAAGATAAATTGACCCAAGCACTTTTCGACAACTTCTTCTGTTGGAAAACGCTCGAAACGTTTTCTTTCCATTCATTTTTGTCTCGTGACGTCATGACGTTTTGTATTTAAGATTATCTCACCGCCCACAAAGTACCGGAGTAATTTTCGACCGCAGAGCATCCCCAGGTAATTGGTGTACTTTTGTTCCTTGGGAGGATATATTTTACAACTTATTCTGAAAAGTTTTCCGTAGTAACGTACTTGAAACCAGATTTTTTAAATTTTGTAAACTAAATGTGGAAAAACTTTCGGCAATTTTGTTTAGTCAGCGGACGACCTTTTTCGTATACAGAGGCCGCAAAATCGATTTTCCTTTATCCTGAAAACCGTCAGTGTTTATCTGTTTCCGTTCAAGGCAATGCAAACCATTGTTCCAAATTTATTTCCGAGCTTGACGCAGCCGTTATTGTAAGTTGTTATTGGAATGCAAATGAAAAGAAAAATGGAAATAATACAAGGCCTAAAACGACATCTGAAACCGAAACGACGAATGTTTTACATTCATAATCGACAATGTTTTAACTCTTTAATACTGAGTATCTCTCGGTATCCAAGTGAATTGCACCTGTGAACAAAAAATATATTGTGCAGGCTTTTCCTGGACAGTTTGCGCGGGCAAGTCTTGCTGTTTTGCGGTGATCATCAAGATATCAAAATTAAAAAATGGCGATATTTTTTAAAACAACAGCGCTCTCCGTGTTACTTGGAATTTTCATATTTTTTGTTTTGATCTTCTTTATGATTGTGGGGTGCACCTTGTGTCTACTGTGGCTCCGCAAAAAAGACGAAGATCAGCAAGTTCTTCTGAATTCTGGATTGACTTCCAAAGATTTTGAAGATGAAGAGGAACATAGCCGCGAACGTAATGACGAAGTATTTGAAATGGAAGTTTTCAGCGTCGACGAAAGCAAGAATGAGATCGCAAATATTCCTGCACAATTTGTTTAATTGACTGAGTCCACAAGATTTAGGAGAACAAGACCAAACAAAAAAGACCTGCTGAACTCAGAAGACCTGCCGCCAGGTTGTTCGTAGTCCTGGGCGGATTGTTTGATGATATGTGTTGGTTTTAATTTTCATAAGAGTTGATTAAATAATTAGTTGACTTGTTAGAACGGCGCTTCAGTTTATTAAAAATTCTGTGGATTTGAACTAGCTCAACTAAGACTAGAAATGATGTCAATGGACATAAAATGTCTGTTTTGAACACTGTTTCCTGATGATTTATTGGGTAAAAAAAGCCGACAGTAAGGCGGAAACAACTTCCAATTTCTGGTAGATATATGTTAATTTATCAATTTAATATCCATTTTAGTACGTTAAAATCTTGTTAATGCAAGATGTTTTGGCTGTTGTCAATAATTTTCAGCAATTACTTTACACATACGCAACACTGAAAATATTATAAGGACCAGAGGACGATAAGCGCAAAAATAACAATTTTCTTCTCAAGTCTGTCTCCGTTCTCAGAAAACAACACGGCGGATGGTTTAAATTTAATTCTCACGAGTGATCAACAGCAAATTTCTCTTTACAATGTCAACACATTGTCAAGTAGACAGTTTATGAGAATAAAGAACATTATCAAGAGAACCAACTCGGAAAAGTGTTTTTCTCACTTGGCGGCGAGACGTTACTTCGTATTTTATTTTTTCATGCACGAAGCAGAATTTTTTAATGAGAGCTTTTACGAAAAGGAATCAGAAAACAAAACTTCCTTTGTAAGTTTATAAAAAGAGATTTCTAAAGGCAAACTAATCGGAGGTTGATCAATTTTATTCTGTCCGCGGCACACTGACTGCGGAACGCGCACGAAAACGAACGATTTAATATTTTGTGACAGTTTTGCGTTTTTTCAATTAGGTTGTACAAAGCCAAAGATTTTCAATCAGAATATTTGAGGTCCGTTTATTTGATTTTTAAATGAAGAAAGTGTTAATTCACTTTTTCAACCAGCACACATCACATCTGCCGCTGCCAAATCATTCTTCCATCTTGTAATGTTCCCGTATGTCAAGACTCACTCCTTTGTGGACGTGCCTCTATTTGCCTTTACCTTGATGATTAAGATGTTAGATCCATCAGCTATCTTATCTCTGATTATCTTCAGAATACCTCCTCCTCAATGTTCATAAAGAGCCTTGTCGGTTGTGTATAAGACGAAAATCTGTAAACATTAGCGGTATTGACATACCAGCTGTCCTCCATTCACTTTCATTTTTGCCATTCTTCAGAGACTTGGTGATTGTAGTTGGATTAAAAACGTTTTGCTAAAGGATTGTCACTTCTATTCCTTCTTTGTCTACCGCTGACTCGGTCGTGCTGGAAGCAGTGTAGTATTCATTCTGTATTGCACGTATTGACGCATTTGTATCCTGCCGAAGCCTTTGAAGGTGTTCATTAACTGAATTATTTTCTTGCCTTTCTTCTATGTGAACGATTTCAATGGATTTGGCGATACATGCTCTTCGCAAACACAAATAAAGCAGGAACAAAAGAACCAAAAAAAATATCAGCGAGAAAATTCCACATAACACGAGGAAAAATATTGATGTTTTAGACGCCATGCACCGGCGATTGTGAGGAAATACTTAAACTTAATTAGACCTGAGCTGCGCATACTCAAAATATTAGTGATTTAAATTTGTGGTAACGAGATTGACCTGCCCGAGTCTCCACACAATTGTTCCCAGTGCCCTCTAGGATCGAGGTCCCTAGCATTGAGAACTTCTCCTGAAACTAAACCTCGCTTTGGTGCGGGTGGTGTGATGGCTACTTGACCTTCCTCGTTCTGACCATGAACACGAGGGGACGACGTCTTTAAAAGCCATCGGTTTTTAAAGATGTCGTTTCTTCATACGGTGGCTCGGTTTAAAAAAAATGTTTAACTTATCAAATTATATGCCCAGTCCTTGCCTGACTCAATGCGTTCTTATCAATTCCCTCTAACAGCATCGTAAAAATCAAATTCAGAACGAGTATGCAGCATTGTGATGTGCTCACTGGTGCTTTGCAAAATAAATGATGATTACTGAATTTGCCAAAGGTACACTGAAGGCCAAAACGACAAGAAGTAATTGTGTTTAACTGAACGGTGCGTCATAAGTCCCCTCCAATAAGTCCCCTCCGTTTTTGTTACTCTTTTGTTGTTTTTCTTTGTTAGGAAACTAATATTTCGAGGTTTCCTTCAATTTAGAAGTATATTGTGACACTGCTCCTTTAAAGGCTCTTCCCCTTCCAGTTCCAGGGGACTCGTCCGGGATAGGTGTAGCTAGCAGGCATGAATAGATTGTGCAAGTAAATTCAGGAAAAGTTGCTTCACAATATACCCAAAAGTTGCTCTAAAGTTGCTTAAATATCAAAAAGTTGCCACCAAAATTTAGAAAAGTTGCTTGCTCTCTAGAGTGAATTTTGCGTTTTCTAGAAATTGAAGCGCTTGCAAGTTTACTTATAGTTGCCCTAGCGTCTATGGCAATCTCAATGGGGTCAATGTCTCAATTATTTCCATTTTCCTCGTCTGAAATTTCATCTGATTGCGATGCCATAAGTGGGCAGGCTCTTTGTTGCAGCGAATAGCCGCTGGATTTAAGCGCCCGTTAGATAGATAGCCGCTGTCCAGATTTCGTGGGCGTAAAGCAAGTGTTATTTCACTGTCATTTTATTGTATATCCTAAGTTTTAATAAAATCAGTTTTGATAAAACCAGTTTTAATGAAATCCTTCGAAATGAAACGACATTTTATGGTTTGGATCGGTTTTTATATCAATTTGTTGCTCAAAAGTAGCCAGGGAAGGCAAAAGTTGCCCTAGGTTGCTGGTACTACAAAAAGTTGCTCAAAACGCTAAAAGTTGCTCAAAAGTTGCCGAGCACAATCTATTTATGCCTAGTAGCTAGTGTATCAGTTTCTGTAACCATTATATATCCACTCGACGGGTGGCTGGCCTGAGGAGCTTCGCGCATCGTGAATCATGCGCCTATTTGCTTCCAACCAACTTTTAACCTAAATACAATCGTACATTATGATGAGGCACCTCCAAGGAGATGGGGACTAAGATCCTTGGCGCTGCGTCGTCCACAGGGGTAACTGAAGGCTACTAGTCAGGAATCAAACCGTCGTCTACCTTTTTTTATACCATGCCATAGAAAATACAGCCAATCAGAATACAGGAAAGCCGTTGTATATTCGACGGTATTCAACCCAACCTTCCCATCGTGCGCTACGATCTTATTCTCGATGAAATTTAGTAAGCGTATTTTCTATGGCATGGTATAAAATAGTTACACAACACTTTCCCGTGGTATACTATGGAATATCCCACTTGTCACTTGTATTTTCTTTGTATACACACTCGCCTAAAGGCTCGTGTGTATACCGAGAAAATACAAGTGACTTGTGGGATATTCCATAGTATACCACTCGAAAGCGTTGCATAACTAGTATAAATCGCGCCGTGATCTTTTCGTGAAGTGAGATTTCTTCTTGGCAAGCCCGAGTTTGTTTTGAAATTTCTCAATTAAACCACTGAATTTTGCCATACGTCTCTCTCTCTCTCTCTCTCTCTCTCTCTCTCGCATCCTCTACTTTCGTCCCTTTTGTTTAAGGCCTTCACCGTATTTTTTTCTTTTAAAAAAGTTCTTGAAAATGCAACTTAATGGCGACAAAATAAGTCCCGAGAAGGGTTTTCGGGAGCTCAAGAGCTCCCGAAAATGTGAAAATGACGTCATTTTTACAGGCCCAAAATTCTCGGGCGTTTTGAGAACACGAAATAGCCTTTCGAGAACTTTACGGGTCACTTTCCGGGCCTGAGAAGTTTTCGGAACTTTTGAGAAACGCACACCTGATCGTAAATCATGTAAATGTAAGGTGTTTTTCCAAAAAAAAATTAAGTTTGCCTTAATTTCAAAGTCTATCTGAAACACAATGTTTCCGGTAGACATCGTCAACCACATGAGCTTACATGCATGTAATAGGAATCAATCAATTAAGGTCAATTAAGGAATTCCCTGAGAATTTTTCAGTCATTATAATATTTACACTCATATATCTATAAACTGGCTTGGAAATTACCAGTGGGAAAAGCCCTGGGAACGAGGTAGATTTACTTTGTGTATAATATTTAGTTCGTGTGGCTTTCAACACCACACTTCAATACAGCAGTAGCAACATATAGACCCGGGGGGGGGGGGAGGGGCGTACTCCCTATAATGGTCTATACGGGGAGGCTCCGCCCGTAAGGGGTTCCTTTTTCATGCTTCAGGTATATAAAAGGATAGGGATTCCACGATTTTTGGTATATGAAAGGGTAGGGATATCGGTCATTTAGGTATTTAAAAGGGCATTTAATGAAAATATTTCGAACAGACGCACCTTGAGGCTGTATTATTTAAATTTATTAAACGCTACATAAAAATGACATCAAGACTTCCTCTTTTAGGCATCTGTCATGTCTTTTCGGTATATGAAAGGGGTACCATTTTCAGTAAAAGGTATACGAAAGGGGTGCTTTTTCTGTCAAAATGGTATATAAAAGGGTAAGGGGTTGGACCTCGGGGCGGAGCCATCCCGTACAAAACTTTTTTTGAGTACCGTATTTACTCGAATAAGCGCCGCGGCGCTTATTAAATTTTTTGCATCTCAAGTGCGGCGCTTATTCGAGGGCGGCGCTTATTTGAGGGCGGTGCTTATTTAAAATTTGGACGCCATAAAGAATCTTATCTTTTACAGTAATTGGAAATAGTGTCTTTTGATTGTCAGTCTTCGTCTCTTGCTGAAGAAAGAAGTAGCGCTAGCTGTCTTGGCGAAGTTCGCGACCTTCACAGCATTTACAGAGCTGTGTATTGCAAGAATGTTGGATAGAAGAACTAATGGGCGAGCGGTAAAACAATAACATTGAACTGCAAAACATCGCTTTCAGTGATGAAAAAGAAATTTCCAAGTTTGTTTTAGAGTTGCTTTGTAGTGCTGTTACTAGTTAAACGGAATTCCTCAAATAAGCGCCGCATCGAGACTGCGGCGCTTATTCGGGGGCGGCGCTTATTATCTTTTTTGTCCCAAATGCGGCGCTTATTCGAGGGCGGCGCTTATTCGGGGGCGGCGCTTATTCGAGTAAATACGGTTGCCCCCCCGGATAGAATGTAGACGCGACGATGAAGTCATTTTTATTTACGCTTTTATCATAAAGCGTTTAAACTAGGTTTCAATGCGTTTACAAATAAACATGTTGCAGTCATGAATAACTTGCCACCTTAAAACAACTCTGAGCTAAGAAATAACACAACTTGATAAATATTGCTAATTGCATAGAACATTTACTAAAAATACGTCGTTACTAAAATACTACACGAGACTGTTGTTATCAATCATCGTTCAGGGCTTCAAGCAAAGTAATAAACTTCTTATACAGTATTTCAAATCAGAAACACTGATAAAAATGATTCATTTGGTTTTACTGATACATTAACAACTTTGCATCCAATGTTATAAGTTGTCAATGACCTTAAGAGCCGGCCGTGCTGAAATAAAATTATTTTCCCTTTACAGTCTGGTGGTTCTCAGTGTTGTTTCATGTCTGCAGTGCAGAAGCTCTTTATATTCCTGAAGCGTAGCGTTGTTTTCAATATCTGTAGTTTGAGTCTCTGACTCCATCCTTTTAAAATATTTTTTCGCCATTCTCTTGTAGAAGCAGTTGTAGACAGTGAAAAGGCAGAAGCAAAACACAATAATGGCGAGAATCAAAGAGAAAAATCCAACGACAGCAATGACTACTGTTCGTTGCAAGCCTTGGAAATTGCCCATTGATAAGACAGTAGCCTGTACTGTCAAATTCTTGATCAGTGCGCTCAAAACTGCCCTTATTTATCAGTGGTTTGCAGAGAACAGTTAGAAAAAAGGGAAATCAGTTATTTACAGCATCATCTTCTGGTATTTTCTGCTCCGGGTGATGGTTTTTTCCGTGTTTTAAACACGATTTTCAAGGTACATTTGTTATTCCTCGGCAGAATTTACCGCATTCTATGAAGAGCTTGCATTGTTGTTTCGTTTCGAAGAGTACTGTGAGATTATGAGATAGGCCCTACTTTCCGGTTTTCTGCCAATTAACGAGTGGCCATATTCTTGTTGCTCTGAAAACAATTGTATTTCGAGCAGTTTTTGTTTCCCGTAAACATTAAAAGTACTTGCTCTACAAAAAGGTATCGGACACACATACAGATGGCAAAACTAATATGGAAATTTCTTTATCTTCTTATTGTGTTTTTAATCTGTTATTTTTTAGTATTTGCCGCATTCTATTGCGTCTGGGCATGCGCATGTTTAAGCAACGATTCTTTTCACCGCAGTGCTATATATATCTGATCATGCAGCGAAGTTTAAAAATAGGCCAAGATTTGTTTCTTTGCATATGCAAAATAACAAGATTCAATTATAATATAGAAGGAAGAAAAGAAACTTCTTGCCATCTGGAACTTTAATTACCAAAATAAAAAATGTCATTCCTGCTTCGAGTTTTATAGCGAGTTGTATTACTTATTATCATATCCGCGAGAAATTAATTTGATTGAATACACAAACAAATAAACATAGCTGAAGTAGTTGATAAATAAAATTTGCTAAATCTGTTAAGTACAGTTCTTTTAAGTACTCATTTCCTATCCGAATCGTTCGTTACTGAAATAGTTTACCAGGGTTTGTTGTTGAGGCTGGTAGCCTGGACCGATTTAAAAGTAGGCTAAGGCGTTTTCTTTACATCATGGATTAGCCCCCCTCCCATCCCCCCCTCTATCATTACCCATAGTTTTTAAAAAAGTTTTTTGTTTTTTACCTTTTCAAGAGAGTTAAATTGTTTATTTTGTTTTCCCTCCCTCTATAACTCTGATTGAATAAAATCAAATAAGTAATAATAAATCAGGTGGAGCAAAAATGTTCGTGTTAAAACAACAACACTTTATATGTGTGGCTCCTCAGAGTCTTGAGAAGACAGCAGTGTAGCCTGAGAAGGACTAAGAACGAGTTTCGCGCCCAGTGCCTCTCTGCTGTATTTCGTAAACAGGACAAAGATGGCGGCGCACAGTTGTTTTTACAAATTTGTGGTTTAATGCGGTATTTTTAGTTTTTATGTTTTAAACTCAGTATGGAAACGTTAAGCGATGAAATTATAGTGAGAATATTCAGCTTCTTATCGGCGCAAGATCTTTGTAGGTGCTCTCAGGTAAGATTAAGAATTTAATACTTTGGCTGCTTGTGAAACTGCCTGCTCAACACAAATGTTCGAAGTGTTTACCGCGTTAATAATAGTTTATGTTTTTATTTAGGTGTGCTCTGTTTGGTGTCGCCTTGCAAACGACTTTCATTTGTATCCTTTTAGACAATATCAATCACTTTGAGGTTTTTCTGTACGAAACAGCCTTGCAAATTTAAAAATAGTAAATTGAAAATAAGTTGTGTGCTGGGCTGCTGGCTGGTGAAGAAAAAAATATTAAAACCTAATAAGCCTTAACTTTGATCAACATGTAATAAATGTGAATTATTAAGTTTACCAAATGTTACAAAGCTCCAAGGCTGTTGGCTAGTGATTGAGAATTTTATATCCCAGCTGTCTATAAACTCAGTTGAATTATGACAGATCTAGAGTGAAGTGTTTGTTTGAATTTGTAATTTAACCATTTTACTTCCTAGTTGTAGAACTTGGCTGAGGCCCTTATCCTTAACCATGGTACTCAATGATTTTCCTTAATGTAACAACTACTGGGTTATTTGCAGATGGAGAAAGTTGTTTATTGAATCATTTGACAAGTTTATCTTAGATCCGTCCTACTATAACAATGTGTTTCCCACCCAGTGGAAAGAGCTGTATATATTGCGGTCAAACTGGTTTAGTGGACACTGTCATGTTCAAAGTCTTCATAAGAAAAATGTTACTCCACAGCAAACTGAACTCACTAAAGTAGTCTGTTTAAAAATATCAAACTGTGGTCGTAGCCTTTTAGCAAGTGTCAATCAAGACTCAAAATTCGTACATTTGTGGAGTTTAATTCAGAAGAGATCTCTTCATGTTGTCTCGTGTGAAAGTGTTATTGGTTGTGTGTACTTTGGAAGTGAGTGCTCAAGAAACATTTTGGTAATTGGTCTCTATAGTAACAAGGTAAGAATAATGTTCACATGTTACCATTAAGGTCTGTTTCTCACATGATGCATTATATCAGTGACTAGTATAATAGTTAACCACCAGTAAAGAGTATAGATTCAGAATAATTGGAAAGTCCAGAATGGCATTGTAAATTCTGGCAATTTTTGTTAAATTTTTAGACTAAGTCTTTAGTCTAAATTAATAGAATTCAAATGATAGGAGTGTGTTATGACAGTTTGTCCTCTTCATGTGCTTTGTTATACATTTATACATGACTGTGTTAAACAAGTTTAAGTTCAATTAATTTGTGTTATTTTATATATTTTATATCAATATAAATAGTGTCCATCCATTTTGCCATTCAAATAACTTCTGGCCTAGCGAGTTGTACAAGTTCTACACTGTAGCTCATAACTTATAGAAAGCAAATACCGTAAAAACTCGTGTATAAGCCGCACTTTTTTGCCGAAATTTTGGGCTCAAAATCGTGGGTGCGGCTTATCTACGAGACCATTGCATGCAATTTTACAGGGCATCTGACAGGATGTGGTGGTGCGGCCGTGCCGGTCCACATAAATCTGCATAAATCGCTCACACTGCATCCTCCGCATCTTCTGCGCATTTTGGCGCATAAAACTGAAAAATTGCTCCATATAAGCGACAAAGCAGCTCTTTACTATCCTCACAAACAAAAATAAAAAGGAGACTGATCATTTTGAAAAAGTTTTTCCTCTCAAAACAGCGACGAAAACCAAGCTTTTCGTCCGTGAATAATTTTAAAACCCCAGGCGTTCCACGTGTCTTTTGGCGATGGGCCTGGATACTAGTGCCTGGTTACTAAGCTACGAACCCTTTCACGAACACAGCGCAAAATCAGGTGCAAAATTTGATGTAAAAACTGTGATGAACGAAGAAATACCTGTCAACGAATGGCAGAAAAAGATAAAAAATGTTAAAGTTGGCAGAAATGATGTTTATTCTATAAAGTTCTAAAATTCTGGTTAAGACTGAAGTGTTTTCCGTTTATGTGTTTATAGTACATCCTGCACATCGATCAGAAAGGCTCAAGGAATCAACTTTTATAGCTTTATTGATTGTTGAAATTTCCTCATAATCCAGCATTTTTTCACAATCAACTGGGCATTTTTCCGCCAGGTTTTATTTTTTTCTCAAAATCTTGCTTGAAATTTGGGGGTGCGGCTTATCTTCGAGTGCGGCTTATACACGAGTTTACGGTATTTGCGAATTTGTTTTATTTATAGTTCTGTCTGTGGGATTTCCAGCGAGAGAGATTCCTCTTGAGCAAAACTAACTTACCATCAATAACAAGAGAGTTTACTGGTCCAAGAGATGACTGTTTGCCACCTGATACTGCTGTGTGTCGTGTTAATCTGGTCGGTAACAAACTTGCTACAGTAACTACACAATGTGTTGTCAAAGTGTGGCAATTAGATTTCAATCAATGTGGACAAGTAACTTGTCACTGTTTACACACTCTGACAACATTCAAACCAAGGTAAATTATTGTACCACAGGGAGACCACAACAGTTGAGGAATTGAATAAATTAATGAAAGAATATTACTCACATGGTTTCATTTGATTCCTGTGTTGCTAGGTTTGTGTTTCTCCCTTTATAATAATAATTATTGTTATAAAGGGAGAAAATTAGCATATCAGAGATCCACTCGTGCACATGACAGCTCAGCATACAACAACAGTGCTAGCTGTCGTGTCTATCTACATTGTACTATGCATGGAGAAAAGCAACACAGGAATCACACAAAACCACATGAGTAATATATTTTTTTATTAATTTGTTCAATTCCTCAACTGTTGTGGTCTCCCTGTGACTGTTCATTATGTACACATGTAAATTTTGAGTAACTTTGAAGAAGACTATAACTTTCTTGTAGAGAAACATCAATGGGATGTTACATCATAAATTAAATGTACTAAAATCAATTATATATTGGTTCATAGAAACCCCTTGTTAAAAGTTATAATTAATATTAACAGTTGTGTAATAAAGATAATTAAGACAATGAAGGAGTAATAATGCATACCTGTTTGTGAGACCAGTCAAATACACTTCTGCCTAGCTAGGTGATCAGGTATGTATCACATAAAATTTAATAGTATCATAATTATTCATCACAGATCTATATCTGGAATGTTTCAAATGGTCATTTCAAATAGTTAACTTAGCAACATGGAAAGACTAACATTCTTTATCAATAATAGGACATATAGCAATCATCTGAACTTAAAGCTGAACATTAAAATGCTTTGTTTAATTTTCATCATCCACTAGGTGTTCTGTGTTGGACATTCAACTCAAGAGAGAGCCTGATGATGTCTGGTCTGTCTCCATTTCTCATGCTGCCGAAATTTTAGAAAACTGGAATCTTATTGGATTTCAGGTAAGTGATGTATTCAGAATTTACATGATTGTATTTTTATTCCAGTCACTTCATGCAGAGTAGTTTGGATTTTCACATTAATATAATTGTTTTAGTTTTTCATCCATTTGGCAGCAGAAAAAGGCTTGTTATACCTGCCAACTGTCATTCTGTATGTGTGAATTCACACCTGCAGGTCGAAAACTTTGATCGCATACCTACTCCTACAGACTGATTAACAGTATCAATGATTGAATGTCAGACTTTGGATTTAGAATTCAACCCACTAACCACCGACTCTAATTTATTGGTCACCAATGTTCTGTTGATAAAGTTCTGTTCTTTATTTCAATAAAGATGTGACTGTTATTTTCCACAGGCTGTAAGATTCAAAGGACAGACACTTCATGACATAGGACCAGGATGTCACATTGAGGGTATGGGCTGACAAACACTGCAATCTAGTACTAAGTTACCTAATTAAATCATATGAGAGTTATTGGGCAAGAAACCAGTTAAAGTAAAAGTTTTTGAAAATTCTGAACTTAATTCTACCTTCAGTGGAAGTGCTGGTGACTTCAATAACTGTGATTGGATGAGAGGCTTTTATCTTTCTTCCTTATTTTTCTAGCTATTCTAAGCTAAGCATGTTTCCCACTTAAAATAAAATATTGTATTGTATTGTAGTTCTCAATGGCATTTTCACACACAAGGCTCTTAACTCACTAATCCTGATGGCATTTCTCTTTAGATGCAGCGTGTGATGATGATGATGATGATGATGAGGATGATTGTGAAAGCTGTTCAAACACATTGCGAACAGGGATACTACCACAAAAAGAGGTTTGATTTTTTTAATATTGTTGGCTTGAGAAAATGGGACAATGTGACAATGTTAGAATAGTGATTATTTTATTACAGTTACATACATGTATCACTAGCCTCTTTTCACAAAATGTTATTTATGCCCATATAATGATATTAATATTATTGTGCTATAAGTACAGACACAGGATTATTTATTTAAAAGTGTTGTTTTTGTAATTTTTGTCCTTATAATTATCATTATAATTATATTATTATGACACTGTTTTCAGCAAATGGGCTCCAGAACTTCAGTTTCATGCCTGTCCATCAGTCCCTGTACAAAAGTGGTCACTTCTGGTCAAAATGATAACACCATTTCACTCTGGGATACTACTACCCAATGCCGTAAACACATTCTCTTTGGACATACAGGTATGAATAAAATAATATAATATTACATGTTACCTATCTTACTGGTAATGATCAACACATCACCACATTATTATGTTTGCATTAAGGAAAATATACCTTTTCACATTTAGTATCAAGACAAGACAATATAGATCAGAATGTACTTTGACCAGGATACCTTTAAAAGCTGCATCACAGTAATTAAACAGCACTAGTGGAGAAGTTGTTGTAATTTAAGCATTAATTTTCATATCAGTCAAAAATAAAAAAAAATGTCTCACAAATGACAAGGCAATGGACAATATTATTTAACATTAATAAAAATTATTTTTAATAAATTTGAACTTATTAAAATTGCAATAGGAAGGACTGAAAAGTGTCTTTGGTCACTTACTACATTTCTGTACTCCACACATAAGTACATGTAACTAAGGGTGCAAATATTTTTTTTTTTTTGTTTCTTTTTTGGAAAAAAAAATTTGGGGTTTTTTTTTTTTTTTTTGTATATTTTTTTATAAAAAATTAATTTTCACCTTTTTTTATAATTTTTGATCATGTAACTATCTAATTACAAAGTAGCTTCATTTTTTTCAACAGGTGCTGTAACATGTACAGATGTAGATAGGCACAAGATTGTTAGTGGATCTAATGATAGAACAGTGAAGGTGAATGGCCCTTTTGATTTTCAGTGCTTTCTTTAAGTGTTAGGATGGGAGCACAAGTGGGCCACTTGTGAAAATGTTCCCCTATTGGATTTTTCTTGGAAGGCTGTACGTGGTAGGACATTTCATATTGAAAGCAACTAATCATAATGTGCTGAGGAAACAATTTAAGGGTAGAAGAGATTATCAATAATGTCCTGATTGGTTCTTTCCCTAGGTGTGGTCCTTAGAAAGCGGTGCTTGCCAGTTGACGCTACCTGGTGATCATTCCTCTGGTGTGTCTTGTGTTACTTTCAATGATCAGTGGGTTATTAGTGGTGATAACTCTGGAGAGATCAAGGTATTCTTTGCTCAACAAATATTACGCAGTATTGTAAGTTGGTATACAAGACATTTCATAATAGTAATGAAGGATGACATACAAAACAGCTAATTGTGCTGCAAGTTTTAGGATGCTGACTGTAAACAAGTTCAGTGAAAATAGAAAAAAAAACTTTTAGAATACAAGATGGCTGGTAACTCAAATGTGCAACATCAAACTTGTCTATAAGTATTATAAATTATCTGTTGTGGAAAACTCTGCACAAAAAATAATAAATAGAAAATACTATTTTTAATAAATAAACAAATTGCCTAGATGTGTAACAGGAAAGTCGGATCCAGCAGAGAGTTGTTAATCCATGACCATGTTCTTATTCTTTTTTAGACTAATTCTATCATGTTGTTTTCCATTGTATGTTTTTAAAATCAAGTTGGCTAGTGACGTATAAAAAACTAAGTAAGTAGTAGCTTTTGCAGTTCTTAACTTTTTTAAAAAAAAAAAACCTGGAACACTACTTTATTGCACCTTCCAAAATAGTGCTTTTCAGGAACAGTAAAAATTAAAAAAAAAAATAATAATACCGTAATAATACAGTGCCGTAGCAAGGGTAAAATATGTCGGGGGGGGGGGGGGCGGGGGGGGGGGGGGGCGGGGGGGGGGGGGGGGGCCCCCCCCCAATTTTTTTTTTTTTTTTTTTTTTTTTTTTTTTTTTTTTTTTTTTTTTTTTTTTTTTTTTTTTTTTTAAAAAATTTTTTTTTTTTTTTTTTTTTTTTTTTTTTTTTTTTGGGAAGGGGGGGGGGGGGGCCCCCCCCCCCCCCCCCCCCCCCCCCCCCCTAATAATAATAATAACTTTATTTACTGAGGGTAACACTTTACAGTTGAAAACTGAAAAACCTGTGGCCCTCCCCACAGTAAGTAATTAAAAAATATACCATTGTTTTATGATTGAACATGATGTCATTATTGCATAATTTATTGGGCAAAGTGTTGCAAAAAAAGATGAAGACCTCTTTTTGTGTTAAGACCAATACTAGTAATTCTCACTTTCTGCTTAGCCTAACATCCAATAGTATTATTTATTTAACTGTGTGTTATTATTCTTTAATGTTCTTTCTCTGAACTATAGGTGTGGGATTTTGCTGTAAACAGTCTGTCAATATTACAAAGCCTAGACATACCATCAGGAATGGACCAAATGCACAGTTTTTGACGACACATGTTGTATCTTTCTTCAAAATTAACTTCCTTAAAATTGTATTTATTTTACTTGGTGGTTTTGGCACCCTAGGTGCATTATTGTAGATTACACTAACACCATCTGTAACTTTTTTAAAATTATTATACTTTTTAACCAAAAAATATTGTTGATAGTAGATGTAATATACAATTCCAGATTTTTATTGAAATCGATCAATTCACTGTACTGTATGCATGTATATTGTAATCATAATTTTGTGTTCACTGTGTCAGCAAGGGTCATCGTGATGAGAGTTTTCTGTTGGTCTTTTGTTTATTTTCCTTTCCACCACTCTGTTGGGAAAATTTTTAGATTATATTAATGCACCTGAAAAAACACATTGTAATCATCTGGTAATGCTGAGGGTATTAAACCTCGGGTAATATGTTCAGGACTTAGAAGGTGGTAAAACTATTAAACACCTTTCTCTATTGTAATGTGGTTTTGTTGCAAGTTCCTTTTTCTTGTAGGCACAAATATTGTAGTATACCTAATGCCATTCCTGATGTAGTGTTTTTATTTTTAAATATTTATATTGGTTTATTAAGCTTATTTTATCTGTTTAAACACATGTAATTGAGACTACAGATGCAGAGGTTTTAAAAAATAGGAGAACAAGGGGAAGGGAATTTAGGATGATCCCTTGCTTTTTTGGAAGTTGAAGGAACTGGAGCCTTGTATTTTTCAGGCACAGAGGACAAGGGGTCTTAGCTGTTCATTAAGACTATGGGACAGCTTATCCGTCTCCCACTTTGTATGCACTAACAGGACTAGTGACAAATGAAGACCTGCTATCAGTTTTATTCTAATTATCACTCTCAAGGGCACATTGGAAATGTTTTAGTCCCAAAGTGATGTAATATTATTTATCCCAAAGGATCGTGGGTGGATTCTGGGTGACTGAGGTTTTCTTGTTTAAAAGTATGTCTCATTGCTAATGTTTTGTGGATTTGAGATTAGTGGGTGTTAAAACTGGAGGGCAGAAAATATCTTAGAAAAAAGTTATAAAACCAAAATGAAAATTTACACATCCTGTACTGTATTAGCTTAACCATGTTGGACGTCCAGGTAATAGTTATTATAATTGTGGAAAGTGAATAAATACACATGAAGTAAGTTTGTTCTAAAATCCACACTTTTTATTTTGCCTTCTTCATCACACAATTAAATATACTCTAAATCTTTTACAAAGCAAGTTCACTTTGACAGCTCTTATCTTATCTAATCTGAGACCATCAGCATTCTTTATAAGAAAGGATTAAAAAATATCCATCTGTAAAGCATATTACTGCCAATGTATTTTTATTAACACAGGTTCTTACATCTTTTTTTGTACAGAATGTAAACATCTTACAGAACAATAAAAACTGAGGTTAAAACTTAAAGTCAAGTTGACATGGAGATGCACCCATTCATATGGTGAAAGGTGGGGGGCGGAGGTGGGGGCAGAGGTTGGGGGGGGGGTAACTTTTTCAGTTAGAAGACATTGCTCACACTGTTTTTACATATCACTGAAATGTAACAGCGTAGTAGATGCTGAAAGATAAGAGTTGCATCTCAAGACACTCCACTTGATGGTAGATTCCATGTTATATATAAATTATGGCATTTTGGTGAGCTATAGTAATTAATACTGAATAATATGTATCTATTTATGTAAAAAAAAGTGTCTAATACTTTTTCTTTTTACAATTTGATTTCAACATATATCAAGGTTTTATACATGCAATCTAAATTGGAATGTCATAAGTTTTTATAGTTTATGAAAAAAACAAACACTCAAGAGGTGTGCAGATAAATTTTCGCCTTCATTTAAAGCCATTCTGCTTCAACCATTTTATCATTAATAATTCACACTATAATATTATTCTGATAGTTTTGAAAAATATGTACAGTTTCTCCAGAATTTACGTACATATACTCTGATATTGCCACGATCCACCAAAACTATGTATTTGCTTCACCAATAGTACCTTGATACATAATAAATTAATTACACTAACTTATAGTACACTATTATTGGCTTGTTACCCAATAAAGTACATAATTTCTATGTAGTTAACTTCAAAAAATACAGTAACTGCTTTGAAAGCTAGCATTATACGATATATCATAACTTATAACATGCATCATTATGACTTTATGACTGTACAAATTTTCTCTTTTAGAGAAATATGTTAATAAAAAATATAAACCCCATGAGTTAAGCTTGAGACAGACACACAACTTCCCAAAATTGAGTCAAAAGACTTATTTAAAGAAATTCATACAAATATATGGTTCTGTGATAGAACTACAAGCTTCACAACTTAGAATTTGTTTTGATCCTAAATGATATGTTCTTTCAATGAAAGCTGTCTTTATAAACTCTTAAATCCCAGTACGAGCAGCAAGGCTCTTCTAACTGCTTTCATACATTTTTTGTTATTCATCTTGAGAGAGAGGATTTGTTTGAATTTTGGTTTGGACATTTTTCTGGAAGAATCAGGTCCTTTGTTCTTATTGGCAAACTGGTTAAGTTTGTTATGTGACACTGTATTTTCAGAAGACTGCCTTCATTGCAAGTTTACCGTGCAAACTCGGTCTCCTAACAGCTTCTCACTGAGTACTGTTAATCAAATTTAAATGAAATATCAACCCCTTGATAACTTCTTATACACTTGATTACCAAATGCTATTGTTGTTTTCATCTAGCTCAAAACAGTCTATAAAGTCACTATCTGCCTCTGCCCAGGGATGCTCTTCTTCATACAGCAAGGGAGGGGAGGGTGGCATGTTAAATACAGACTGTGCAGCATCTGTTAAGGTGGTTGGTGAAGGCGTTGCCAGGTTCTCACGAGGTGGTAGCAGCCCTACCCCTCTTATTGTCAAGTCCAGGTCAGGGTCAACTTGAAAGCTCTCGGCATCTGTGCTGTCAGTTGATGGCGGAGGACTCAAGCAAATTGGTGTGGTGAATCCAGAAAGACTTGTTGCTGGAATTTCAAATGAAATTCCATGGGCATCTGCAATCTCTTTTATGCTTTCATCTATTTCATCATTTGTCAGCACTGTCATCCAACTGAATTCTTCCTTTATTCCACCAGAAAATGGAGCAACTTCTTCCTCCATAAAAAAGTCATCATCGTCCTGCCTTTCAATCTTAATTTTGACAGGTTTAAACTTCTTTTTTGCCCAGGGTTCATCATCCTGTTTAAAGCTATCTGATGACCTCTTGGTTACCTTTTTACAAGGTTTCACAGAGCTTTTCTTGGACGGTTTTTGTGTGTTTACACCTCTTCTTCTTTTAAATACACCATCAACAAACATGTCAGCATATGCAGGGTCTATTTTCCAAAAACCTCCTTTCCCAGGCTCATTCTTGTTTCTTGCCACTTTCACAAAGCATTTGTTCAATGACAGATTGTGGCGGATTGAATTCTGAAAAGACAACAAAAAGAAGAAAAAAATTAAATAAAAAAATACCGTAAAGTTCCGTGTATAAGCCGCACCCCCAGAGAGAGTACTTTCTTTTTTATCAACCTCATTTTGATTTGCAGCTACCTCATAACCATTCATTTACAAGCCATGTAATCTGCAAGCTTCTGAGACAATATTTTGAAAATTTGGAAACTAACTAATGAGTACAATTTACGAATACTCTTAAGTGCCCCATATTATTCATTTTTATATTCAGATGTATCTTTTAACAAATTTGTATGAGGCCCAGATATGGTCAGAAAGTCATTGCTATCCATCATCCATACATATAAATATAATTTTGTCCTGTGATATATTTAGGTTGCCAAGATTCCTCAAAAATCTTGCAAATAACTGCATAGCCACAGTAGTTTTAGCTGTAAATATTTTTTGTTGACAATTTGTTGAATAGTCATGAGGAATAACATCCAATTTTAGCCGATGAGGCTTATGTCAGTGAAGCATCAGATGTCATTCCCTGCCATCTGACAGGAAAATTATTGTCAAATATGTGGTTGCATTTCTACCTTGAATTGATGTTCACCACAAAATTATAAAGAGAGAAGTTTGAAACCTGAATACTGTAATATCACTCTAAAAACTAATATGGGGTCTTTTTGCCATTTACATAATATTGACAGTAGTTTACTAATTGACATCTTCCTTACTGCTGTCATACATTGATTAAATTCTGTCAAGTATAACATTAAAGAAAAGTATTTTTAGTAGCAGTCCAGTGCTACATACACAGATGTTGAGCTGCTGATCGAAAAAAAAAATGATAGTTTAACATTTTGATTATTTCAGAAAGGAAATTTACTTCAGTTGAAGCTTTATTTCCGTTTTGTTTATTCATCTTTGATCGAATTGCCATTGGAAGTGTTATTTTCAGATTGAGAAAAAAGACAAATTTAAATTAACAGAACTTAATATTTTGCAAAAGAACTTCAAATGATAATTTTGGTAATTTTACACATGTAGGAAAATTTCCAGTACCTGTTGGCTAATAATGTTTAAATTATTAAATATAATATTCCCTGTGAGAGTCGGGATAGTTTGCCTTCCAGTACTCATGCTTAGCATAATTATCATGATGTTCTGCTTTCATCTGTTTTGTTATGTTGATGAGGTTGTTTCAAACAAATTGCAAAGCTTAATAATGTCGGGTATAGATTTCCTTAATTTGAGGGAGGAGATTGTAACAAATATTGGACATATTGTTATGCTTAGTATAGAATTGCTTGAAATGAATGAATTGCTGTAACATTTTATGTCTTCCTTCAAGTAGATCGTTCTTTATCTTAATAATTATCACCCTTTGTTATCACTTTGAAGAAAAAAAATACTTGATTGGAAAATATATTTTGCAAAGATAAGTGGGAATATGGAACTGATCGATAAGGAGGCTGAGAATTCTGGAAGTTGGAAAATAATTATTCAGACCGGAAGAATATCAAAGTACATAACATTTTCTACCAGTAGTCTACAAACTTATGCTTTTGATATCACATCAATTATTAATCGAAAATGTTATTTTTAGAATTTTTAAAACTACATTTTCAAAGTGATGTAAAAGTTAGACTGCACTTTGCTCGCCGGGTTTTTGCTTGACTTTAAAAATACAACAAAAACTTTCCAAAAATTAATACATTGAAAACTCGATGCTTACCACCCAACGAGTATAGATTATTTTTTTGAAAAGATTATATAAACTTCTTTTCTTTTTAAACACCATGCGGAAAATTCTATGCTAATAATTAATAACACCCTGGTGAGGTAATGTGAAAAATGCATGGAAACACATTAAATTTGCATGGAAACTTCTCTCGAACCAAAACACGAATTTTGTTGGACTATTTGCTAAAATCCAACGGTTTGAAAGTTATGCCGTGTTTTTCTCGACAAAATTAATTCGTCTGACAATTTAAAGTCATTATCGCGCACACAATACGCTCAAGTATTTAGCCTCTAAATGACATCTCTTTATTCACCGAACGAGGCGGAAAATAAAAATCCACCCACGATCATGAATATATTGGGCGATATTAAAAAGTAGATAAATATTAAAGGAAAAGGGTTTAGAACCGTATTGACCACTTTTCCTCTTGAAAAGCTGTTCTAAAAAAAATGAAACAATTCATTAATCGTTAACAAAAACGCAGATATTCGACAATTAACGCGGCAGATTAAGTTCGTGTCTTAAAAAAAAAATAGTAAGCTTGCATTGAATTTAATCACCCAAGTCTGAAATGCCAAATATGTTTTCTTTGCTGTAAATTTCGCAAACTTGCTCCGTTAAATCTTGTTATACCTCTGTATTAAAAACGAACTACATATTCTATGTCAGTTTCCGCAAGCAATTAAATACTTCGGCACAAAAGATATATTACCTGTTAGTCTCGTTAAACTCTCTCGAAGCGAAACGGAAATTTTCTCAATCCTCCAAACATATCCAATGTTCCAGAGACTAACCACCAATTGAGGATTATTTTCAAAGATTTAAAGGAAAACGCTTCAAAAGAATAATCGCATCATTTTGGGCTTCATTATTATGAAAATGTGAATGTGCGTTAACAATATTAATCATCATTTGCTGGTTCTTGCATCCAAACTAGCAGTAGCGAGACATTAAAATTATCCTTTCTTGTTCTGGAAGAAAATATATAGCGCTAACATAAAAATATTGCACTTATTTACCTGCCATGTGGGATCGGCAACTCGATAATACATAAAGTTTTCTTTGATCCACTTGTAAATTGCGCTAAGTGTAATCTTGGTCTTGTTGGTTTCTCTCATGGCCATACAAATTAACGTGGCGTAAGAATAGGGCGGTTTGTGGTTGGCATCGTTTTTGTAATCAATGTTTGGCTCTTTACACTGAACGTCCTTATATCCATCGCTAGTATCGCTGCGATCGTCGGAGTCGCATGAATTCGTTGACGGGCTTGGCGAAGGAGCTATAGAAGAAGTCGAGGGGGCAATGTCCTGTATACTAATACTGTGCAACCATTGAAGGTTTGTTAAACTATCATCAAGCGAAGTTTGTTCTTCCTCTTCATCTGTAGGATTCTGGGCTTTCCAATTTGCTGCAAATCTTTCGGCATACGATTGCACTGCAACCGGCATCTTGTTGTTCATAATAACCCGGCGCCGACTAACTTTGATGTATTATTTTTCGCAGCTGTCCCGTTTTAGACCTTTCGCGACCGCTAGATCAAGTCCAAATGCTATCTAAAGCGACGTTTTGCGATTGCTGTATTTCCTGTCTCGTTGACCAGCTTGTCAGAGGTTCTGTTTTACAGTTGATTTACCAAGGCAGGTAAAAGCGTCTCTCTGACGCACGTACGGGTGTCAGAGCTGTAACACCGAAGAATTGTAGCAATTTAATTACGAACCCTTTCGAATGCAAAATAACCCACTCCAGTAGTTCCGTCGATGGAGACTCAATATTCTCCGGCTACAAATCCCTCAGACTGATAGAACCAGATAAATGTTGTTCCTCTCGAGAGATTACGATTAGAAGCAACAGCAAAAGTGTCCGTGATGGTTTAAAGCGACCTTAATAAGCAGAAATTTAAGCAGACAAAAATGGGCACTTTAGATCGGTGTGAAGCATTTTCTCGTCATCAAACTCTCGCAGGGTGTGAAATTCCTGTTGTAGATTTTATGCTGTCAAAAAAGTACCCACTGGAGACCGATTTGTTCCTTTGCTACTTAGCAAGTTGAAGCAAACGCTCGTTGCAAGCAAGCGTGAGTAAATGTAATGAATGAGCATCGTTGCCGGCTATTATTCTTGTCTGCCTGAATTAATCAAAGTAACAAAGCGCTATAAACAACTTTCTGCCATTTGATTGGTCAACGCGTTGCTATGGGTTAATCACATTATCTGCAGACGCCAAATGCAGGGTACTGATTGGCTAAGCGTTGCTATGATATTTCAGTTGTTTATATCGTCCATGATACAGCGCGTGCTTGAAATCGAACTTAACCGGAAATGGTTACAAGCTGATTTGATAAACAATTCGCTTGGCAACGGATCAGATTTCTCTTCCGCTGAAGCAAAATGTGCTAGAAAAAGTTTGCTCCTTGAACATTTTCAGTGAAGATTTCGCTTTATCAGGGACGTGCTTAGCAATACAAAAGCGTAGGAAATGAAATGAACTACTGACGTAATTTAACCACAGAAGGTTAAGTGTTTCCGCGCTCTAGTGAGGTGGAAAATTTCGCAATGCCTCGTTTGAGCTTGTTCGTGCCTATCTAAGTTCGTCCATTTTACTTTCCCTGTAATTTAAGGGCTGGCAGCTTAGCTGTAAATTAGGTTCAAAATTTATCTTACAACTGTGTTTTGGGATTTAGATAGAGTTATAGATATTAGCTTCGATATCAAAGAACAAACACATATACTAAGGGAGACTCTATGGAGGAACAAGCAATAAAACACAAATGACATCCGGTTTTCATTTAATGGCATGTTTAACACAAATTGTGGCGACCTTTGCTATAATTTTCATTCCACAAAGGTCGCTAAGAACAAGGGCATGATTCGGCACACGAAACGAAAACGAAGTATTATATCTAAATGTAAAATACATTTATGCTTTGAATGTAAAATTTTATCAAGCAACAGCATCGCAGTAGCTTTTTGTCAATTGATTCTTCCTTTATTTTTATGTCAATTATATCTTGCGTGACCCTTGCGTGACCGCGAAATCGTGACATCATTATAATACTCTATCTACCTAAGTACCGCTATGCCAGGTTCTCAATGTGGTTCTTATTTTTTTTTTTTTAAAAACATCATCATTCATTTTTGTGGACTGGGATATCCTGTGGTTTTTATATAACAACAAAGATATTTGGAAAATGTTTTTATGAATATTGGCCTTTCAGAGCGATCCAAACTACCGGTAATTTCTGACAACGGGAATATTACACAGCACGTAAATGGAGCATGTAAATTTTCTTGCGTAAACTGACTTTCTAACTGTCAAATTTGTTCAAAGCAGGAGTTATCATTTTTCCTTTTTTATGAACGCAGTCATTTAATTTTCTTGGTGATTGACAGCTCGCTTCCTTGTAGCTGTCTGGTAACTCAAGTGTGGTATATTGCATTTATATTTCTTTATACTTTTCATATTTATATAACATGGCGGTAATTTTCAGGCATTCTATGTTGCGGTATGAACTTAACAATTTGCAAAGTTTTTCATTCTGATTGATTAAAAATAACATGTCCCTTTGCTTCTTGTTAATGAGAATTTACATAACAAATTAGAACTTTTGTACTGTGGGCCCGAAATGAAAGTTAAAGGAGGAATTAAAATTGAAAATTAAGAGGTTCATTCGCATTTTAGGTTTAGTTCAGCCACTCCGCTAATTGTTTTTCGATAAGATTGAAAACCCCATAAAGATATAAGCGAGGGAGATAAGATGCTTCAAACATGAGGTGTTAATTTCCATGCTATTGTGCAGGTGGGCACTTATGAAAAATGATAATGAATTCAGCAAAAATATTCTCGTGTATTTGTGTGCAGAAGCTCCATTTTAGCGCAAAACCTGTCAAATCCTTCACTACTCGGGAAACAGTTAGTTTAAATGAAAAAGTATTTTATGATTTTTGTTATGCGTGCCCAGTAAACTCAGTGCAATCGAGGGAATCATTATCCGCTAAACTAAACCTGAACAAGAATTTAGGTTCAACTATCACCTCTATTCTTTATCCTTTTATTATTCGCCTTAAATATTGGTTTATGATAGGCGAATTGGAAGAGAGAGAGATAAAAATTTACTCCTTTTTTCGAAAAGAGAAGTCTTAATTTGCGCGATGGAGAAAGTAGTGTCGGCTTAAAATGAAAACGATTTTAAATTGACGAGGCGCCAGACAGTAAATATTAGCCAACCGATATATTTTTGGGCGCATCAAGGTGCCATTGTAGCTCGAGAAAACTTATTATTTTATTTATGAACCTGTCAGACTGAGGAGAAATATCCGGTTTGTTCCAAAACAAATATAGTGTTTAATTTCTTTTCGTGTATTTTCGGCGGATCAGAAGGTATTTGAACAGAAAAGAAGTGTTAATAAAGCGGAATTATAATAGATCATCGTTTTTGCTACTTTATCTAGGTTATTTTCTTTAGACATGCAGTTATAACCCTAACAAACTATTGTGTCAGTTTTTCTCGGTTTAGGTGGGTTAATAGAGCTTTTACAGTTCTTGACTTATACTGCAGCATGGTTTCGACGGCGGAGACAAGCGACAGCCGGAAATGCGTCTAGAATCGCAGGCTAGGTTTCGAGCATTTGTTTTCTAAAAAGGAAACGCATTTGGTTAGAAGTCTTGCCCATAATGCCTAATGATAAACGTGACAATTCATGCGTGCTTGTGTGTCACCAGAGCATAGCTGAATGCGTGCAGCAAGATCAGTTCGTGGGCGTATTCTATATCAGTGAACAGTCAGGGCAAAAAGTGCCAGTTGATGACGAAATCCCGCCTCCGGGAAAAAAATCCCGCAGAAGCAAGCAGAAGCAAATGACATATTTGTTCGCGCGATTGCTTTCGGAGTACTCGTGAGCGCTCGCGCTAGTTTTTGATTGGATGAAATAATTCGGAAACTCTTCGAGACTTCAACAAAGATTTGCCAAAACTGGCACTTATTACCCCCCGACTGATAAGGCAAACGCATTTGGTTGGAAGCCACAACGTGACAAATCATGACCAATCATGCGTGCAAAGGCGTGACCAGAGCACACATGGCTGAATCATACCATATTAAAATGACAAAGGTGAGAAATCGTCCGTGTCAGTGCGTGACCAGACAGTAGCTGAATGCGTGCAGCATGATTTCGTGCACGTGTTTTCTATCAGGGAAACGCATTTTTAAGCTGATGCAAATTCCACCCCGACTTATCTCAACGCGCGTTCAGGTTGCCTGCCAATACAGCCACCTCGCCTGGCACGGGAGCGACGAGAGGCGGCTGTATTCGTAGGCTAGCGTTAAAGAGCTCCAAAAAATTTTTAGAGTCTCTTCAATTTAATTAATTTAAAGTGCTTGTTAATTTGTTTGTGTGTTCAAGTGCCTTCGATATAACCTTGTCTAAATATTAAAACTTAAATACACCATAAAACGCATCAGTATCCCCTTATTACAGATTGGTTTAACTATGTAGGTCTATGTATAGTCGTGTATTGCTGTGTAGGACTATGTATAGCCATGTATAACTTTGTATGGCTATGTATCCCTCCCTATTTATAATATCCCTATATAGGATTAAGTCAAACCACTATGATGACTACACCACGTACCTAGGTCCGTACCTACTAGATTTACATGATATTGAAGTTTCCCTCCGCTGAGCGAAGTGAGTGCAGGCGCAGATTCCGAAAGAGAACTAGATTACTCTAAGCCCCCTCCCCGGGGGGGGGGTACTCCCTAAAATTTACAAGGGGGGTGTGCCGCTGAGTATCTGAGACTCTGGACCTGTTCTAGAGAAAAAAAGCTGAATTTGCGACCCTGTTCCAGACAAACATTGCAAAATATATAGGTACCCTGTTCCAGACAATATCCACAATGGAAATATATGAAGATAGATATAAAAACACTAGCGTATACATCACAAAGCGCTCACTCAGGCTCACTTGAATTCTTCTGTGGCTCGGAGATAAAGCGATGAGAAAAGCGGAGTTTCATAGCTAAACTTGATCGTGTTTAATCATGATTCTGGGGGAAAAAACGACCCTGTTCCAGAGTCAAAACGGCGATTTTTATATCCTGTTCCAGAGTCAGAGAGGCAAAAAGCATACCCTGTTGAACAGCACATACCCGTATAGCCCTTATATGGGAGAACCCCTCCCCCCCCCCTCCCCCCTCGGGCTCTTAGCCAGCGTGGCCGGCGCTCAAATTCAAAGGAGAAGGAGAAGGGGAGTTCGAGGGCGAACCGCGAGGTGCGAGGAGAAAGCGCGAAGCGCGATCGGAGAAGGGGTCCGATCGCGCTTCGCGCTCTCCGATCTCTCCGCGCACCTCGCGCTTCGCGCTCGACCTCCCCTTCTCCTTCCCCTTTGAACGCTGGCCACGCAGGCTAGATTACCGGCTTGCAAGTTTCTCCGCTACATTGTAATTTGACGCAAAGTTAACATCACCTCGCCTGGAGAAGTTCATCCCATTAAAACCTGAAAAATAACGATCGCGTTTTTGGCGAAAAAAAGATCGATCTCTAGAGGCTGAGATCAATTCAAAATTTGGGCTGGATCCCGTTTAGGGACGGACCGTTATTTTTTGGATGGGGGTATGAAAATTATTGAAAAAAATTGTTTGCATGGCCTAGAAAGACAAAATAAATTGTTTGCAAACACGACATGTATAACAGAACATAGGTGGAACTTCGAAAAATATGTTTGCAGAGGTGCATAAATTAAAAAAAAAAAAGTTGGCAGAGGAACGCCGAAATCACGATCACGGCCCTCAAAGAAAGCAGATCACACCTCAGCTCATACGCAGCCCTGATTTGAGCCAGAAGCCCATAACTCCTGTTTGAGCTGTTACCAAACGAGGGTCCCAAACTGTATTGGTGAATATGTTAATAAATTTGTAGACTGGTGAACAACACATTGGGTGGCTGGGTAGCCTGTGGCCGGTAGATTTCAGGTGACGCCTCCGATATTTTCCACACGGAGTTTCTTGAGATACTCTTGTCTTGTCTTCAGTAGGCCTGATTAGTAGGTAAGTGAAGTGTATTACTCTGATTTATCTTAGATTGTTATCATAAGAATTTTAGAGTTCTTGCATGGACAGCATGTTGCGATCTCATATTTTTCAATCATTGTATAAACAAAATCTCTGTCCCTGGTTCGAGGCCTCCAGCTTTTGGTTCTCTTTGAGGTCATATGAGATATTGATGTCTGTTGCATGACAACATGCAACCGACATTAAAATATTTTTATTCTTTTCATGAGGGGCCGGAAGTATAGACAATGAAGTATTAAAATTTCCGCAAATCCTGCGATCGAGTTCGAATCGATTGCCGGTGTTTATAACATGTAAGGAACTCTGCCCCAGTTTACCGAGGTTTTCAAAATGGCGGCTGTTTTTGGCAAAGGACGTTTCGCTTGGCGAATTCGAGCGATATTTGCGGAGAAAGAATTCGTTATAAACGTACTTCAGCGGTTTAAAACGTCTGAAAATGCCAGAAGACACATTCAAAGCAGGGTATGTTTCCTCGTCTCAATGTTTAGTTTCAAACGTAACGCATGCAGTTACACAGGCTATTTTTTTTAATCAGGCTATGACTTAATTTTTTCACAATATTTATCTTTTATAGCTTATCCGAGTTTCTCTGGCAGAAGATCGTAGGGCAAAAAAGTCTCAAATGCCTTTTTATTACAAAATCCATGCAATTATTGTATTTTTTTTAAACGTGCATCGGCCGAAGTGGAAGAATAATTTATTAAAAAATAGCGTTCGAAGTGAAAACTAAAATGAGTTTCCTAGCCTTTAAAAAGTGAAAGATTTCTTTCTGGCATGTTTAAGCAAAAGCCCATTGGAACTGTGGCAAATGTATGAACTCTGATGTAGAAAATGCTTACACTTCAAATGCAAGTTAATCTTTTGATGGGAACTTTGCAATGTTGTGGCGCAATGTTCCAATATTGATTGACAGTTTGCTCATCGCAACTTGCAACTTTCCATTCAAATTTGGTCGAGCAATTTGCCAAGTTCTGGTTTTCATTTTGCCGTATAAAACGAGGTTGTACCACCTTTGTTTCAAAGAAACAGAAAATAATTGCCCCTTATTCAACTGTTCATCAACAGAATGCGAGAAATAAGCGACAGGCTTAGCTTACATTGCTAAGTTAGGAATTATGCTTCAAAATTACAAACATAAGCCGTAACTTGCAGAGCAAATTTGAATTTTTAAGTGCAATTTTAACTAAGCCTGTCGCTAATTTATCGCAGTCTGTTGAAAAGCAGTCGACCATAGGACAATTATTTCATCCTTCGAAATGCATGTTCGAGGATCGAAATGCACCAATCACAGCTGTTGAAAATCAACCAATCACAGCACGGCAGTGTGCTTTATAAGTTCACGCACAACCAGTCGACTTTATCGCCTGCTGAAGACTTGCAGTGTGCAGTCGAAACGTCGCGATCTCCATCACACGTGACTACGTCGTGAGACAAACAAAAAAATACTTTATTATTATTGTACTCTACCACGATGAATAACCACAACATTTTTTACGATATTCATTTTGTAGTTTTACATACTGTGCAACCAGCTAGTGAAGAAATCTCAGTCTGGTAGAGTAATTCCTCCGTTGCTTGCTCTTGGTTGGTGGGGAGCATCAAAACCTCAGGAAACAGAAACTTCAGCGGCATCAAAAACAAAAGAAATGAGCGAGTTAGAACTTGATATTAAGAAGGCCGATGAGTTGTTTGACAATGAAAAACAACAAGAAATGTATGACTTACTTCTCAGCCACAAGGATTCACAAAATGCCGAGGTGGAGTGGAGATTAGCAAGAGCATGTAGAGTGTTGGCAGAAAAGAACCAAGATAATGCAGACATAAAGAAAAAAATGACATATGAAGCTTTGGAACATGCAAAACTAGCTTTGAGTCTGGACGACAAGAATTTTGCCTGCCATAAGGTAAATGACACTTTTTGACCTTCTGTTATATTGATAAGAAGTGATAAAAGCCTATCAATTCTGCCACAAATGGGCAGCTGTGATAATGACTGGGCCTTTTTGCTAGATTTAAAATGAGTTGTGTGTTCAGGAGGTGGCACTGGCCATTGTGTGTAGTAACCACAGTACTTTGCTTAACCCTTTTTTGCATTAAGCTTGGAATTGATTAAAATCACGTCATTGATTTCTTATTGATAATTGTGCATTTATTTCTTATTTTGTGTTTTTGGTTAACTGAGTGCAAAACAAAGTTTTTATATATGTTGCAGTTAATTTTTTCTCTTATTTTTTTTTTTTTTTTTTTTTTTTTTTTTTTTTTTTTTTAAAATAAAAAATACACCCCCCTCTCTTTTATCTCCTCCCCCCCCCTCCAAAAAAAAAAAAAAAAAAAAAAAAAAAAAAAAAAAAAAAAAAAATATACACTGTAAGCTGTTATGTCATTTTAATATTGTAAAGAACTTGTAAAGCGCTATTGAGTAGTGACAGAAATAGTGCTATATAAATAAAGTATTATTATAATATATAATAATATTGTTATAATAATTATTATTATTATCATAAACCGGTGCAACTGGCTTAAGTTGTATTTCTGACATTAGTGGTTTGTGTTGGTCAGGACTCCACACAGCCCACTCCTGACGCAATCACTCAAAATGGATTATTAACTTCACTTTAATTTAGTCATTACCCCGATGGGGAAAAATGGGCCAGAGGGATTATTAAAAGCATCAGTGAAAATACTTTTAGAAGTTTAAAAGTTGCTATGTTATCTTACACAGTGGTATGCCATTGCCCTCTCAATTGTTGGTGACTATGAAGGACAAAAGGCTAAATTACAAAATGCATACGTCATGAAGGAGCATTTTGAGGTGAGTGCTGAAGTGGTTAACAATGTCTTTATTACTTATCATTTTCTCGCTTTGGTATTGTATCCCAGCTACTTAGCTGGCCAAACATACAACTTTGTTACACTTCAATGTTACACAAGATTTATATATACACATGACAAAGAAGAATGTTGTTACCAGTAAGTTCTGTAATTTGAAATGCAGTAATAGATTTGCATGTATGCCCACACTGGACATTTGTATACCCCTGAGATAATTATGTAATAATTCCCGCATCCCATACGGGCATCCTGGCCTCAACAAAAAGTCATATTTGGTGGTAAATGTAGTTGTGTACTGAACTACTTTTGAGAAATAAAACTCTGATGTAATTTCAAACTGATGATGATCATATTATTTACTTTTGCAGAAAGCAATTGAGTTAAATCCAAGTGACCCCACTTCTAGGCATTTACTTGGTCTCTGGTAGGTAACCCTTGAAATTTTGCAAGTAATGAAATCTCTTTTGAAAATATTAAACATCAATTCAACTGGCTGTAACCAATGAAGAGTGCATCTAATTCTTCAAAATATTTTTAAATGTATGGGTTTTTGATAAAGGTAGACATCAGTGTGGACAATAGATGAAAATACATCAACAAAAACATGTGTGGATGGGGCCTTTTAAGTTTAAAAACTCAGTCATGTGTTTATTGTTGTTGTAGCAATGTATCATTAGTTTGGAATGTGACTGTATTTAGTAGGTGATAAGCAGTCTTGTACTCTGACAAATATTAATGTTCCACCAGAGAACTTGAGTTGATCCATTTTCAATTTTTTTACTGACCTCAGGTGTTTTACTTTTGCCGACATGCCTTGGTACACCAGGAAAGTGGCAGGTGCTCTCTTTGCTACACCACCATCTTCTACATATGACGAGGTAAACATTAAGTGATCACCCTTTTCAAATGCTAAAATCTGTTTTTTTATTAGGATGGATATTATTGCTGACATCACCTCAGAATTTTGTTGTAGTTTTGTAGTTGCTTCTCACCCACCCCCACCCTCACTCTCCCTACCTGCAGCCCTAAACTGATGAGAAAAAAAGCTTTAAGGTACTTGTCATCACAGAGGAAAATTGTTAATCTGGTCACAATAAGCAAGTGTTGTGTTGACTGTAAATTTGTCAATACAGATATTGGGTACACAGGGTATGTTGAGAAGAGATGACGAAAAGATGACTGGCAGATTCCAGAGAACTTTGATTTCACTGCCGGGGTCCTAGTTTTGTGTGGTTAATTAGCATAATTTAAAGTCTATTGAAACCTCATCAGACACTATTTATGTGAAAATTATTTTAGGAGAAAACATGGAATGTTTATTCTTCCAAATTTCTGAAAAGTTTGACTTGCTTTAATTTAATTAATAGCAGAAATTTAAAGAAGCTTTGCTTTGAATTTATATATATAAAGGTTACTCTTGGTCAAATGTGTCAGATCTAAATAATTTTTTTAAGTTTTTAATTCAATTTTTGTAATGAAATTACTGCATAGATCCAGTCGTTTTTGTTTGCAAAAGAAAGGTTTTTGATGTTTTCACCAGTGTATTATGCTAGATAGTTGTACTTCTCTGCATATTTTGTTCTCAAAATCAATTTCTTAATTTATAGGCTTTGGCACATTTTCAAAAAGCTGAAGAGTGTAAGTATACTGATGATGGTGACAGTGTTAAAAACCTCCCTTGGGAGCAGTCATCACATAAAGAGGATTCTACAGAATGTCTTTACATCTTACAAACCGTTTTTTTCAGAGGAACTATAATGTCAACATCTTGTCAGTTGTTTCATGATAAGTAATGCACACACTTCTTTTTTCCTTCTTTAGTAGAACCAAACTTCTTCAGTAAGAACCATCTGCTGCTTGGAAAAACGTTTCTAGGGCAAGGCAAGAAGGAAGAAGCTAAACTGTGGCTCGAAAAGGCAGTAAACAATAATCCCAACAAAACAGTTGACGATGTGAATGTATGTACCCTTGCTTTTATTGGTATTTTTTTCTAGATATCGTGCCTGTCATTTAGTCACTGGAGGTGGGAGGGCATGACTATCTGTTCGCTATAACTGCTTTTTTTCTTAGCCTGCGAACGCAGACGTATTTCCGGCAGTCGTTTCTCGTTACTTTTTGGCAAAGAGAAACAACAGCCGAAAATACGTCTGCTTTCGCAGGCTATTCTTTTCTTGGCTCTTGTTAGAAGACTTCAAAAATATGTTGATCTCTCTTTTTTCAGTTAAGACTACCTGGGCCCCATGTACTACCCACAGCTCCCTTCCAGTGTCACAACTGAAAAGTTAATGCAAGTTGTTTTGTACTTATTATATTTACTTGTATGTTTTTTTAATGATAGGTTTTGAAGGAGGCTAAAGACCTGTTGCGAGGTCTATGAATGTTCACAGTTGAAGAGTCTGGCTAGACTGACAAATTACATTCATTGATAATAATGTATTTCTGATTACTGGTTTATTTGATGTTACAACAGTTCATTGTTCTTACAAAAAACGCAATAAAAAGAAAAATAGCAGGGAATTTTAGCATGCATTTGGTGTTTTCTTTCTGTTAGATCTCAATGTCAGCTGTGAGGTGTTATGTCTACATTAACCAAAACTGTGAAGCTTTTTCTGCAATATGTGAAAGAACATTTTAGTCACTGAGAAATTGTTATCCCTGAGTCTTTTGCAAGTTATTGTGATGGTTTGACATTGGTTCCAACCAAATGTACACAACAAAGCTAAGTAGTTAACACAAACATATTGGACTCAGCAGCTAGATCGTTTCATCCACAGACTTGGTTGTATTGACTGACTGGTCAAACTGCATAATTAACTTGTATCTTGCAATGATGTGAATACAGCAAAACACAAAGCAGAACATGTTTGATACTCTGATAAGCTCTCTTGTTCTGCTCTGAACCAGTCTCTTTCCTTGATCCAGTGCGGTTTAACGCGCTGCAGATGACTGCTTGTAACCTGGGGTCAACCATCAACGCACCAGGCCTCACTCATGAACATTTCACCATCAGTGTTCTATCTTCTTGATCTGTTCACGTCATGCAATGCAACTGTTAAGTGTCTGATGGGTGAGGAGACGAACCCAGGAGAGATGCACATTGGTGTGTCAGGAGTAAACCCTGGTACTGTAGCATCTGGGCTTCTGCTGTATTCCAAGTAATCTTCAGCATCATCCTGAGAGAGAAAATACTACCTTTGGTTCTTTTGTTATTACTTCATTCATTACAGGCACAAGGACACAGTTTTGGCCACTCTTAGGGGTGACAATCACCTGGTATGTTATTGTCGAACGTCGTCGTGTGTTGGGGCTGAAATGTGGACGAAATGTCCTTTGACCGAGCATTCTAAAACAGCATTTAGCAATACACACGATGGAACGTAGTATTGTAAAGAAAATAAAAATACGTGCACAGAGATGGAAATAACGTCAAAAATAACCATCCCAAACTTAAGTTTTGAGCCGCAGTTACAAATACCAGTCGGTACAACATGAAGTGAAGTAGGCCTGATGGAAATTTAGGCATTTTCCGGTCACGTCATGTTGCAACAGAACTCAGCGCGAATTCAAAACCAAAGCAAACACGATTTCAAGTAAGGCCTGGTCAAACGGACTTGCGTGCACTTGCGTTGACTTGCGATGGGTGGCCAATTGCGGTGAAAAACTGAGTTTTTCACCGCTTGGCCACCCATCGCAAGTCAACGCAAGTTTTGCTGTTTACTTCAAATACTGAATTGCAGCGCGCGCAGCAGCAATTAAAATGGCTTTTTTGACAACTTGCGTGCACTTGCGAGTAAACTTGCGAGTTCATTTGTCCACCCAACGCAAGTTTTTACGCAAGTTCAACTTGCGTCCACTTGCGTTACCGTTTGGCCAGGGATTTATACGCTTTCAACAAAACCAAACCAAATGTATGTTACCTCTTCTGCTTCTGAATGCTTCTTGTCATCGTCATCATCATCCTCGTCATGTTCCAGTCCCTCCCATTCTTGATAGAGTGGTTTGAGAAACTTGGCTGATCTGTGATCATGAAAGAAATTACGATAAAACAACTTGAACAAGGGATCACTAGATCACACAAAGGTATACGTACGCCAGATCTACTGGAAATCTCTTGATAACATTCCACAGCAGAAGTCAAGTAACACTTTGGCTTTGCCAAGTGATTTAGTAACGTAGTATTTCTCATAGCGCAAAGGTGACTCGTTCCTCATGCAACTATTGATTGGATAATGTGAGTCGGATTGTTTTATGGTGCCCAATAAAGCTGTGTTAAAAGTGGAAACTGCGCGCCAAAAAAACACTTGAGCAAATGTTAGGAGAGGCAGATTTTAAACACGGGAAAAGCTTAAGTGTGAAGTTACATCAATGTAAGCTAACTTGCCTTCTCAAAAGATAAGGGTCAAATGGAAAGAATGAGTCCAGTTGGTTCATGAAAGACAGGTTCAACACTGCACGGCTTGACGTTGGTTTTGCCACAGGCAGCAGCATTCTGTTGTTGCGCTCAATGATAGTGTAACAGTAGACAAGTTCATGTTGCCTGTAGTGGAAAAAAATGATGTTCATTAATTACATCCTAACGAACCAAAGTACGGTAAACGTTGAAATTGCAGTCAGGAACATCATAACAAAAATAAATTTGTCTGTCGCTGACAAATATCAAACGTTTTAAACAACGATCTTGAAACTCTTAAAAAGACGTTTTGGCCGAGCATCTTCGGCCTTCCTCGGTTTTGAAAAAGCCAACAACATTCGGGACATTTACAAATCGCTATTGTGACCATGGATAGTATCCATGCTTTTTCAAAACCGAGGAAGGCCGAAGATTCTCGGCCGAAACGTCTTTTTAAGAGTTTCAAAAAACGTTGTTTAACCCTCGGACGTACAAGCAAACTCATACCCCCACCATCGTACAAGGGGGGGGGGGGGGGGGTGGATGGAACCCCTCCCCGGAGTTTTCGTTATATTAAGGCGTAGCGATATCATTTTGCTCTCAGAAGAAAGCCCGTAGCCTACTCTACAAGATGGCATAATTTTTATTGGCTGTGACGTCATAGGACGTCACGTGACGTCATTAGAGCCGCCATCTTGGATCCGCCATCTTGGATTTCAACATTTTCTTAGAAAGTCACAAAATAACGGAAATTGATGCAAAATCAAGTCAGAATGCTTATGGAATGTTAAAATAAACAAATCGTGCAATTCTGTTTAAAAAAACTGGAAAAAATAAAGAAAAATGTTAAAAATGACGATTTTTGGCAAGACCTGCCTGTATTTATGACGTTGCCATGGCAACGTCAAATATCATGGACACATGGTTGACCAGGGGCGGATCCAGGATTTTTCAAAGGGGGGTGGCTGTTTACGAATATTTTTGTTTACTATATTGTTCAAGCCCCAGTTTTTTTTTAAGGGGGGAGGGGGTTTCAGGCTTTTAGGCAATTTTTTTGAAAGAAGAAGTGCAAATTATTTTGGGTCTGAGGCCCATAGGGGGGTCTGGGAGCATGCCCCCTCAGAAACTTTTGAAAAGTTGAAGCCTCTTAGACGTGATTTCCGCGATTCTGAACAGCTTTATACAGCTGTCAATTAAGTTATTAAACCACTGTTTTTCCTTAATAATTTAGCAAAATATTCTTTCCTCAACTTACCTTGGGTTATATTTCGGAGATAAAGACTGGTTCTCAGTTATGAAATGAACAGTGATTGAAATTTAAAGTTGACAGGGCACGAACTTACAGGAAAGAACAGATATGCGGGTTTTTTTTTGCTCACCCACATGCGTGGAAATTTTTAGCCCTTGGCAAAGTGGCCTGGGAACAACTTTGGCGACTTTGCTTGCTTGTGAAATCGCTTTGATGCGAAAAACGGTAAGAAAACTCGCTAAAAAAGATGTAAATGGAGAAGAAAATCATTCCAGCAAGGCTAAAACAACTCTTGAAAACTAAAAGGAATCTAAATTTTTAAAATTATACACACATGTTTTGCTTCATTAAGCTAGAAGTTCGTAAAACAGGCTTTCGAAAATCTCCTATTTTGGAAAAATGGCCGTCCTTAACTTTGAACGGTCGCCTGACTATGAAAGGTGGATGGAAATTGTCCTTATTATTTTTCTATTTTAAAAGTTTGTTTTCATTTTTCTGGTGGATCAAGGGGGGTGGCTAGCCACCCAATCCACCCCCCCTGGATCCGCCCCTGTTGACATATCAAAATTTTGGCAAAGGATGAATGAACAGCTACTGAACGTTTCAGTACTGTAGAGTAAATCGTTTTCTCAAAATTTGGAAAAAACCTTATGGGGGGAGGGTGGCATCCACCCCCCCCCCCCCCTTGTACGTCCGAGGGTTAAAACGTTTGATATTAGTCAGCGACAGACAAATATTTGTGTTATGAACCAAAGTAAGTTTATCACTTTGGGTATTCGCATCAAACCTACATATCAAAGCGAAACTGGCCAACTCGTGCCAGAGGCAGTTAAAATGGTCTTCCCTGAATAAATTAAATAAATAAATTATAAAATTAATGATAATAAATTATAAAGGCTGTTTGCTGATTGGCAAGGGCGGTTAATCTGCCATTCTGTTGTCTAAATTAATCCCTTAGGGTTGGTTCACAAGCGATGCAAACGTAAGTACAAGTAATAGGGGAAAAACGTGTAAACAAGCACAACGCAAGCGCAAATGCAAGCACCTGGCTTGCGCTCGCATAAAACTTGCTTCACGTGTAAAGGTGGATTTCCACTGACGCGTAATTTTTTACGTGCGTGAAAAATTCAGAGACGATGTATGAACGACTAGCGTACACTTTTACGCATATCGTTCATACATTGTCTCTAAATTTTTTTACGCACGTTAACGCACGTACAAAGTTACGCGTTAGTAGAAATCCAGCATAACATTGGTATAACGCACGTGCAAACGTACGATAGACGCAAGATGAAAAGCGTGACCTGTCCACCATCTTGAAAAACGACTTCAGCTGTAGCTTCGTATTTTACATTCCTTGCGGACGGTTTGCGTTCTGTGTGTGAACCAGGCATAACAGCTTATATGCGGAAATGAGCTATCTAGAATAGATTGCAGAACAGAGATTGAACTCATGTCTCCGACTGTGATAATGTTGTAGTGCTCTTACCAACTGAGCTATCAAGCCAGGTCGGAGCCGAGTTCGTAATATACCGCTCTTAGTTGGCCTGATTGTTCAGTTAGTAGAGCACTGTGTCACAGAAGTCATGGGTGAAAATCCCGTTTAAGCCTAACGGTCTTATTGTATTTAAGAAAGGTCACAATAAACCAAAAATAAAGCCACTTTACCTTGTGATATGAGCAAACATTTTAACAACCGTTGGCAAGCAAACCTTTTCACAAAAAAGAAAAAAAAGGCACACTGTTTAGGATTACGCATTTTAAACTCGTGTTTAAATTTTCTGTGCACATACTCGGCTTCATCAATAAATAAGTGCCAAATCCTCTAAACTGCCCATGACGCTTTACAATAAAAATATTAAACCTATTGGATTATTACAGAGATGAGTTTAAAATGTATCTAAAAATTAAAAATAAATAAATACAACCACATAGGTCAAAGTTCAAGTTTAACAACAACAGTTTAACAATCTTTTGTATCATCTAGGGACTTTAATGATTTAGCGTAGTTTATTGATTTCTTAATTTATTGTTATCATAACACACGACCACATCAGCTATTATGCTGCAATATTTATCGTGTATAAATAAAAGCTATTATTATTATTATTATTATTATTATTATTATTATTATTATTATTATTATTATTATTATTATTATGTTCCTTACGTAATGTTTGCTTAAAGTCCTTAGCGCCGAGACCAAACCATGGTCCTGAGGCACTAAAGGGTAGCCAGTTTTTAGCTTGACAACACCCTCCACAAAATATGCGCTGTACCCAGCAAGGTTATCTTCTGTAGTTCACTGATGCTTATTTGGCCGGGGATTCTTCCAATATAACTCTCTAGTCCCTTTTTGATAGCTCCAAGTGCTCCAATGATAACTGGTATCGTTTCCGTTCTCATGCCCCACATTCGGCCTGTTTCGATTTCCAAGTCCTTATATTTAGATAGTTTTTCAGTGACTTTCACGGATGTGTTTCTGTCTGATGGTACTGCCATGTCAATAAATTTACAGGTTTTCGTTTTGTGGTCTTTAATCACTATATCTGGTCTGTTGGCTGTTATTTTCCTGTCTGTGTGTATGGGCATGTCCCATAATATTGTGACATCCTCATTTTCTGTAACTGTTTCCGGTTCATGGTCATACCACTTTTCTGACGTCTCTATATTATAGTTGTGACAGACTTTCCAGTGTATATACGCGGCTGCTTTATCGTGTCGGTGGATATATTCTGTTTTCGCAAGTTCAGGGCACCCAGACACGATATGGTCGATTGTTTCGTCGTATTTGTTACACATCCTGCATAGGGGGCTAGTACCGTCTTTGATAATTCTGGCGTGGTATGATCTGGTAGCTAGGCTTTGGTCTTGGGCTGCGATTATGAATCCTTCTGTTTCTGCCTTCAGTCCACTGCTTTTTAGCCACTGGTTGGTTTTGTGGTGGTCGACATCTGCTTCCTTTATCCTCTTTGGGTATCTCCCATGGAGAGCTTTGTCCTCCCACTGCTTTGTTAATTTTTCTTGGGTCTTATTTCGTGCCATTTGTTTGGTTCTCTTTGCATATTATTATTATTATTATTATTATTATTATTATTATTATTATTATTATTATTATTATTATTATTATTATTATTATTATTATTATTATTATTATTATTATTATTATTATTAACAGTATGGTCTGACCTTGAGTGGATTCATCCGACAAGAGACAATTCTGTCCAGGTTCAGTCTTCTTATGTACTTCAATCCTGAAAATACAGAAAAGGCGAGTATCATCGGATTACTCTGAAATCATCTCTCGTTACCGGACAAGTCAAATAGACCAACTTAAAACAACTGAAAAACACTTACGGTTTCATTAGTGCTGGAAAGGAAAGGTCAAGTGCGAACGAGCTTTGAGATGTTTTATTTAAATATCAGAAGAACTCTTGATGACCGTCTTACCTTCTTCAAGGTCCAATAACTGCTTGTGCCGAAAGATGAACATGTATAAAAGTGCCTGAAAATGTAAAAAAATGCGATTGATTTTGTTTTAATTTTCTAGCCCTTGTTTGCTTGAAAAGTTGGAGGGGGAGTCATCGCTTTTATTTCTAATTGACTAGGGTAGACTGTATACGAGGATCATACCTGACAAACAGAGTAGAAAGGCCCATATTTACTGACATCAGGTCCTACACAGCCAGCATCATTCACATCAATATAGCTGGAAAGAGAACAAAACTGAAACTCGTCTCATCACTGTTGAGCAATTTGATTATTAGATTCGTTTAAAAACAATCACAGGAGGCAAGCGTGGCCGAGTGGTTAAGGGCGCTGGTGTTGTAATCTGGAGGTCCCCGGTTCAAGACCTGCCCTTGCCACTAGCTGGATTTGTTTCTCGGTTGTCCCGAGTTCAAATCCTCGACCACGCTTTGTATATAGCCAACTGGTCTGCCTCCTGCCAGTTGGGATTTTTAACCTTGTTATGTTTATTTAAAAATATTTGTTTCCTCTGTTTCAGTGGCATGCCTGTAAACTAGCTATCTCGTTGAGATATGAAGCTAAGTGCATGACCACTATAAACATATATTTATTTATTATTTTTTTTATTCATGCAATTCACTAAGTATACTCTGCCTGTAAAATGCTCTTACCAGTGAATCCAGTGTGCAACAAGATCTAAACAAGTCTGTACTGTGCTGCAAAACAATAAAAAGCAAACTATCAGTTAACACTGATGGCCACAAATTTCTCATCTCACACGGCGCGCAACTTAACGAAGTTAAAGGCTTAGGAGTCAACCTCTGAAGAACTTATTATTTATAATACGTTTTCTTAAAAATACTTATGAAATAATATTGCAGACAGCCGTGTACGTATTTATATTTATCATTTGATACTGTGCCTATCATTTACTGATTATCCTGTAGGACACGAATTCAGTGCAAATGATCTAAGTACATCTTACCTGATTGGAATGTACTTAGCCCTGGCTATAAGGCTTGCAATATACGCTGCACAAGCCTGTCTTAGAATGGCAGGTGTGTTGAGATCTTCAATCTGAAAAATAAAGAGTCACAGAAAAAACAGCATGCTTTATATAGAACACTGACTATGGGCCTGTTTATATGGAGGAGAGTTGTCCCTGGTAGGAGGGTTACCCTCCATACCGAGCCACCCCGGGTGAGAGAGCTTTTCATACGTTTCTTTATAAATAGCTGCGAACCGTTTATATGAAAAATTGCAAAGTTGACTCGGGGGCAGGGTGACCCTGGGTGGAGGGTCACTCGCTTTGAAGGGAGGGTGACCCTGGGGAGCGAGCCAACTTTTTTCCATATAAACAGTTTGGTTATTTTTGCCTCGCCTACCAGGGACAAGTTGACACATACGGAGCATGTGCAAACGCTTAAATCAGCAAAAACAAAAGTGCAGATAAATTGAAATCGCAGTCGGCGGTAAATAAGTCCAAAAATGGTCTTGGTCGACGATTCAGCGTTCCTGATTTTAGAAAAAGCAGCCATAATAGATGTTTCAAAACAACTCTCGCCAGTCTTTTGAACCGAGAGGGCCAAGTTTTGGCTCAGTCAACAAGGACAACTTTCTCATCTAAACGCTCGGCAAAAGATGGCTCGGGGGAGAGGGTAACCCTCCTACCAGAGACAACTCTCCTCCATATAAACAGGCCCTATGAGTAGATAATTCTTCTATGTACTAGATAAAAAATAGATGGCTAAAGCTGAAGAACATCAATCCATGTCTAACGTTTTTTGGTATTCTGTTACAATTCTGTATAATATAATCCAGTGAATTTAAAAAAGGCAGTTCGTTTTAAGCCGGCTGTATCAAGAAACCTACCAGTCTATGGGTTTTAGTATAGACGAACTGGATCGGACGCCCTAAGAAGTGAACAACAACAACTAACACTAACTTAAAGACACTTTTCTTTTGTGGAAGCACAAGTCATCTTGTCCATTTTAAATACCTTACAGCTGTAACTTTCAAAGCTATTTTGATCAATATTAGAACTTCATGCGGTTTGAAATTTACCTTTTTCCAGCAAACATCAAGTAAAGAATTAGCAAAATCCTGAAAAAAGGATTTAAATATTGTTAAGCCAGGCAATGTACGACTGAATATTGTCAGACATGTTTAAACTCAGTTGATATGTTGAGTTGTTTTCAGACTTACCAGATCAAAGCTACATAGTCTAAACATGACAAACTGGACATGGCATGAGGCATGGGTGGGAAGAATGACATTTTCAAATACCTGATGAAGCAGAAAAAAGAAAAATATACATTTGATAAAAATCTACCTTGATAACATAAAAAAAATATCTTGCAAGTTTGCTGGGGTTGACTCGAGTGTTAGACAAACTGAAGACCAGTACCAGTTGTCTTTCTCATAGTACTACACTGCAAACAGTCTCTTTCTTTTTGTAGCATGTGATGCAGTAGCACAATTGAGAATTCAAATTGAGCAGTGAACTGCAATAAGCACGAGTGTAGTCAGTCATTTTTTTTCTGCTTTGCTCCCATTTGCTCTTCATTTCCCACTCACAAGTTTTGCATAATTTAAACTTTTCTTTCCATGCCTAAGATTTCAAGAACAATCAAAGATCGAGATATCGACTTTTTTTGCATGAAGTTAGTATGAGTAGAAGGTTTATCCTGGGCATTGTTGTTCGAACATATCATGGAAGAATTCAAACGTCTTTCAGTTCAAGCATTTTTTTTATTTTCGCGGAGGAAATGCTGTATTTGTCAGTCGCGGCGGCTGGGTGCTTTGCGACTCATATACTTTGGCTTGGTTAAAAATGGCAAACTTTGACGTTTGCCTTTCATCGAAATAGTTGTTTCCTTTCGAGTTAGAAAGATTTCTACTCGGCTTAATGCAGGGTTCTCGATAAAGGTTACGCACGACAGAGTTACCTTTTGTCTCGTCACGCAATCTTAACCCCACATTGAGAAGTAAATTTTCGTTTGGATATTACCAAAAGCCGCTTCTCCTCGCGTTATTCTTTACCTTACGGCTACACATGCCACTTCTAACGACTACATTTCCAGTAAATAAAAAGAATTGCTGTTTCTTTTTCTAATGGCGATGCATTATTTTTTGAATACATTCTTCATATATACCCACACCCCCGGCCCACACCGAAAAGAAATCCCTTGAATTGAGAACGCAAATAAATGATTATTTACTCGTGTTTAGCGTGACTAACGCAATAGATTGTCGCGAAAACAAATCCTTTAGGTTAAATATTAGCGCCGCTTTAGTATGTGAAAGACTTGTATTAAACAGTACAAATTTCCGTTCTTAATCATTTTAGGTTAGACTGTGAAAGACTTAAACGTTGCCTTCATGGGCTGAACCACTCACATTCTCGATTAGTTGTGTCATATCTCATTTGAGATACCCACGCATAAAAATAATTGTTATATAACGTTTATACATGTTTAATCCAAGATGCCAGCCTTCGATGTCGTTGTTGGTTCGCACGGACTTCATGTAGTTGTCAGTTGTCTCGAATCGACTTTACATGTGTCTTAGTTTGTCTCGAATCGACTTTACATGTGTCTCGAATCGACCTCGACTTGTCTCGAAACGACTTGTCTCGAAAAGACTTTGTCTCGAAACGACTTGTCTCGAAACGACTTGTCTCGAAAAGACTTTGTCTCGAAACGACCGTAAAGACACAGACACAGTAGATTGCGTTATATTGTAGTGTGTGACATCCAATAAACGACATACGCGAGATACGCGGGAGTTAGCTTTTAAGCTGCGAGAAAGGTCAAACGGTCTCTTGTTTCTGCTTGTTTACAGCGGCCCTGTATTAAAAGAATTAGAAATTTCTGTCTACTAAATCTTATATATACCACATTATAAAATTAGTCTATTTCGTTTATACATTGTAGTGTTCCATTCTGACTGCACGGGAGTATTTTGCTTTTGTATTCTACGCGGCCATTTCTTGTTAAAGTTAAACTTGATTTCTGTTCGATCGCCCTAACAGAGTAAAAGAGCCCATCGTGCGATGACAATAAGCAATTTCCTGACGTCATCGCTAAAAAAGTCCCTTGAGAGTTAACAAGAATGTGGTTCCAAATTTTGCCCAACATAACTGCTATTCTCCTACTTTCGCTTGTAAACAAGCAAAAAAAGTCGAAAAAACTGACTGCTCACAGTCTAGCCTTAGAGTGTCTGAGAGGAAGATGATATGTATCCATCACTTACCACTAGCAGCTCATTAAATAATTCAGTACCAGCATCAACATTATGTTCTCCTAAAAAAAACGATAAGACTTTTAAGTTAAGTAGGAAGAGACTAATGCCCTTAATTATTAATTTAAAAAAATCTTCAGTGTTGTATCTAAACAATCATACTAAAAGTTTACGTTATTTATTTGACACTGATGATGGCAAGGATGGGGGTTGGGGAGCAATGACTGATGCTGTTAAGGAGAGTCCATTCTGGGCTTAACATTATTACGACCTGCTAACTCTACTTTGTAAAGGTAATGTAAGTATTAGTAAAATGTTCTGTACATACAAATATGCAAGTTGTTTATACATTGGGATATTTGGCAACTCAAGTTGCCAACTGTCAACTCGGCAATGTATAGACTGATGTTATAGTTATAGGCCTAAGAACAAAACAATAAAATTAGGGCCAAAATAGTGCTAAATTTACCATTAATATGAGTGACTTCATGAATATAATTGAGCAGAATTTCCATTAGAATATCCAACTTGTCAGCCATTTCATTCTCCATACAATTCTCTTCCTCCTTGCTTCCTTCTCTAGCCATGTTGGCTGCATCCTTACAATGTAAAAAATAAATTTCATTGTCATCAGCAATCAAAGCTCTGGGTATTCTGGCGGTTTTAAGGCTGCAAACTGTTAACAAGGAGAGTTCTTTTTGTGTATAAAGGAGCAAGGTGATGATAACAAACCTATCAATGTGAAGCCTTAGGAGGGGAAGGCTGCACATTTGAACTTAGCTGAGATTTTCTGTTCAAATGTCCCACCACACGGCATTTGTCGATCGTCAAATTACAAAATTACAATATGGCCAAAAGTGCCCACTTCAGGCAGACAATTCCCCAACCTATGCCTGGCCTCCTTCTCCTCCTCCCTCCCCCCCCCCCCGCCTGGCAGCTTATTATTGATAGGTACATAAGGAGCAAGTCCAAGTGAAAAGTAAGGGGTAAGGTAAGGATAAGGATTGAGGAATGAGGAGTATGGAAAGATGAATGGGTAATAATTATTGTGAAGAACAGCTCCCACTAACCGACTGTCGGTCAACTGTTGGTCGTTTGTGGGTCGTCTGTCGGCCGACAGTCGGCCATCTGTTGGCCGTTTGTCGGCCGGCTGTCGGTTGTCTGTCGGCTGACAACCTGCCGACAGGTTTTGGCTATGAGGGGCCAGGAGTGATCAAAGAGAAGAAATGAGATCAACAGAGGGATGAATGAGGGTCCAGGAGACATGGATGAAGGGCAAGAAGTGATGGATGAGGCATTAAAAGGGTCAAATAAAGTATAGGAAAGGTTCGAAGTGATGTTGATCATTATTACAATCTTAACTGTACCAAGTCTACTTCAAACTGTGTGTGATCGTCTTCTTCTTCAATAGCAGCTTCATTATGTTCAAGTTCATGCTTAGGAATTTCAACCTTTGAAGAAATGAAATTATGATAAGAAATACTGCCCATGGAATGTAGTGTAAGAGGCATAAGATAAAATAATGCATTTTGAAATTCCAGCCTACATGTACCAAGAACTCAAGCTAAGTTGTTTATTAAATGGATATTTTAATTATTTTGAATTAAAAAAAAAAAAATATATATTTTTTTTTTTTGGAAAAAAAAAAAAAAAAAAAAAAAAAAAAAAAATATTTACTAGTGGTACCTATCGGTAGAAATGCCAACGAGTACAACGGGAGATCGAGAGAAGAAGGGAAGATAATTGTAAATGTTTGGCTGAAAGTACGCATTATGATTTTGGTCCATAAATATTGGGTATTTTCTTAATTGTGTTTGATTTTGTGAAGGCTAAATGAGGGAAAAGTTCTAAAATAATGCCGTGAAAGTAGTGAAGATTCAGTGAGAAATCTTCTAAACTCCATGTTTTTGAGAGTTTCAAGCCATTGTTGTTCAATGCCGCTATCGCTGCTGTTTTACCTTTTTTTAAGTCCTAAAGGTCTTAATCAAAGTTGCTATGACCCACTGAACTCGGAAAATAAATTACGAACTGAAAAAGCAAACTTTTACAAAGATTTGCCAAAACAAATCATTTTAAACTTTCCACACTGCAGTTAAATCCACTCAACACGTAAGTATCCAACAAATTTGAGGTTTCATCTTTGTGGCCAAAGATGGAACAAGTTTATTTTATTTTACTACCACCGTTCCGAGAATAATTCATCACGCGCAATGCGTGACGTCTCAAATGTCACGTTAAAGTGTTGTTGTTGAGACAGCTTTAAGGAAAATTCAAGGCCCGGTCGTCCGAGAAAAAAAAGTTAGACACTCCAGTAAAAAAATGAAGTATAGGGCATTTATTTTATAAATTCGAGAAACGAAAAAAAACTCTAAATAGCTCTCTTCTGATCAATAAAATCCACGACACCAAATTCGTTTTCGTGTTGTTTTCATAGCCAGACCTAACTTAATTACGCATGCAAATTTGTATGACTTCGAAATTTTCGAAGCTTTGGAAATTTTAAAGCTTTGTAGCATTTCTTGCCTTTATCTTAAATGAAATTAAATTCTAAACAAAGTTTAATTCAAGTTTCTTTCGTATTTCAATCTCTAGTTCGGGAATTTTGGCTTTTTGAAGCGAACAGATTTGAAACCTCTTTGTTATCTGACACGCATCTTGTCTGGGGATTTTAGTTGCCAATGCATCATGCACGTGCTAAACAAATTAGTAGCGCGCTGATTGGCCAAACTACAACAAAGTGTGCACATGCTGAACAGATTCTGCTGAACGGATTGGCTAAAAACATCGGAAATTGTGTTTTCGACAACTTCCGCCTACATCCTAATATGGTCAAAAAAATATCACTGACGGAAACGGATTACACGAAAATCGAGCTGAAAGATTCTGAGATTTTTTCTGCATAGCCCTCGCACTTTGCCTCAAACTACGCACAGCTCTATATACTGCCGCCGAGACAGGCTCGCGTTTTCGCTCGCCTGTCTCATTGGCAATTAAATGACATATTTTAACTATTTTGAATTAAAAAATAAAAGTGAGAAGTATATTTACCAATCAATCAATCAATCAATCAATCAATTTATCAATCAATTAATCGATTGATGGATCTGAAAACAATCAATCAATAAATTAATGAATTATGTGTTGCTAGTATACAGACAGCCCAAACTTTACTTACATCAATCTTGATGAGATTGTCAATAATTAGTTCCATAATTTTGGATCTGAGTTTGGGAAGGTACTTTGTAACCTGCAGCAGGTTTTTAACATAACTTGCCTGTAAATTGATAAAAATACCAACATCAAATTGAAAAGTAACATTACATTTAGAGACCAAATGTATTTGCTATTTAAAAACATACAGAAAAGATCCTTGAGGCAATCAATATTAACGAACTACAGGAAATAACAGGAACAGCCCACATACAATTAGAAACTAAAGTTCTTTATTTATTTAGAAAAGATAACTATTTATTAATAACCAAGGCCAGAATTTAATAGTGAAAAGAGATAATGAAAGAAAAAAGATATGTTATACAATGCTATATCATCCATTCTGAAATTTATTTAAAACACAGTGCCATTGGTTAGCTAAACATAATTATTACATGCAAATTTGAAAAGGCGTGACTAAAAAAATGTTTGGTCAGTATTTTAATAGTCTGCATATAATATACCTGGGTAAGCCTAGTGGCCCATCAGGCCGGAGTTTATCCCAGTTTCTGTATTTTAATAGTAAGTCATAAAAACTACTAAAAGTACCTGGAATATTGTTGGTTTTTTCATGTATGGAAAATTTTCTGACAGCACAGGGATCAAAAACTGTGGAACTCTGCAGAAAGTATGAGAAAAAATAAATTGCAATTACAACCCTGGTTAATTTAGTTATGTAGTCAGTAAAATGTCAAGAGAATGTTTGCTTTACAGGCTACAAACCTCACGGTCAAACATAGACAAAAGTGAATTAAAAGAACATGAAACTTGTAATGAGGAAACCTCAACCATCTGAGGTTAAATAGGATTACCAGTATCTGTTTTACTGATATTAAATAGATTTAGCCAAGCCTAAAAGCGGAGCTCCCTGGGGTTAAACAAATATAAGAACTTACGCTGGCACCACCTCTAGCACTGCCTCAAGAGCTTCATGGGCATTACAAAACATCTTGTCCAAATCTGAAGCAATGGATCAAAAGGTGATAAATATCTTACATATCTGTATATTATCATTTACAAAACTAAATATGTATTGAAAAATTTACCATCTTTATTATTTAAATATGTGTTGTTTTGACATAGTAACTGCTAAATTGTCAGACTGATCAAACATCAAGTGTATGGTAAGTTATTTACTGTGCCAAATATTAAACTACAAATTTCCATACCTTCAGAATCAGCTGTTTTGAGATGTGCTTCCTTAGAAATACCTGTGTTAGATATAATGTAAAAAATAAAAATACTTATAAATACTGGTAGCTATTAACATAAAAAATCAGAAATGAAGAAACAGCACTGAGGTTCTGTAAATATGTCTGTAAACACCCTTATTACTAGAAAATACCTCCCTATTTATTAATTGGTGCTACTCAGTACTCACTGCTACACAGTCAAATTTTTGTGTCAAAGTTCAATCTCACCTGGAATAAAAAGCTTAACAATCATGCGAAGACAGGCTCTCAAGTAATACGTCTGGGCAGACACAAGACTTGTCAGGAATTCAATAAATTCTTCAACTGTTCCATCACCACACACTGCCCATCTTGTATTCTATCATGATCATAACAATTAACATGATTATGAATTAGGTTATAGTTTACTTTTTGAAAAAAGTTTTACTTGTAAGGAATTTTTTATTATTCATCAACATGCGGGTAATGAAGATGCTTACCGGTACTTAATAAAAAAAATGCTATCAATGCTATTATGTTAAAAAAGATAGATTGCTATTGTTTTAGAATTTAGCGATTATTTGTTATAGCAAGTACATGCTTTCTATTATTTTGTGTAGTGTCATAAATTAGCCAGCATACCTCTCACACATAAATCTACTGAAATCTATTGAGCAGTGTTTTTGTGTGATTCTGTTTTGTTTTCTAAGTTTTACAATGAAAAATGTTGGAATACACTCTGTGTATGTGAATTTTATAGAGCTCTCCTTATTTAACAAATTTGTCTGTTGTTTGCTTTCAGGTCAATTTGCAAATGCTGACTGATCACTAAATGCATGTAAACTTACCAGGACTGTACCAACTAGTGTATCATATTGCTTTGTTAGAGACGAAGAGCAGCTTGTTAGCGCCATCAGATATCTCTGCAAGTGGATCTCCTGTAAATAACACAGCATTATAACATTGCAGGAATTGAATAGCAATGAATTGGTTTAAACAACATAAATAAAGGCTATCAAATGGCAAGGCTTCGGTGAGACCTACAGGTTTAAAATAATGGTATTTTTGTTGTCAAAATGATTTCAAACTAGTTTCTTTGATTATAATAAATATTAAGTAAATAAGTACAAGTAAGTGAGTCTGGATAACTAAGGTTCATTATCAACCCCGTACACAATATTATCACATTGGCTGAACAAAATATACATGTACCTTGATGTCAGGGTCAGCAATAGTCTGAATAAGCATATCATAATCCTTGGTTTTTCCCTGAAAGTAAAAAATATATATTTTAAAAGTTAACAGGACTTTCAAGGGCCCTAACCCATAACATCTGTTACAGTTGAGTTCTTAGCTGCCTCCACAAGTAATTTTCACGTTATACTTTCAGTGGTGCACAATCTCGTGAAGGAGCATGGAATAGCTAAATCAGCGATGCTAAGTCATAGACTTGTACTATGTGACCCTCCAAGACTCAACTCAACGCTATAAAAATCTGAGCGAAGTTACAGTCAAGTAGTTCTATTAAGCAGTTAGGGTACATAATACCCGGCGTATCAGACCAAACGAAATCAAACAAATTTTTCATTGAACTCAATTGGACGAAATCGAATCTAATCGAGAGTCATCGAACGAAATCGGACAACAATTTTTTTTGTGAGTTCGATTTCCAAACCAAATCGAACGAAATCGAATTAAGCGTTTGATTAAGTTCGATTACGTTCGGAAATCGAACTTGTAGCTAAAATTTAAAATAAAGAAATTGGAACCTAATGAGCGAGTTAAAAGTTAATGATTATTCCTTAAATGGTTTTGGAATAAGTGACTGAACACGGTATCGTAAAATCTTGGTCTCTTTTTATCCTAAAAAAACGAAACATAATATTCGAGCAATGTAATACACCCGTAAAAACGTAATAAGCCATTTATAAAATCGTATGAGGGATCTAATTATAAATACTCAAATACAAACCCCGGCGTGTCGGCGTATCGTATCAAGTGAAAACCGTATTATTTTTAGAATGACATTTTGCGAATTAAAGTTTATATGATTAAACAATATAGCATTGCACATGGGGATGAGGTGCACGCCGTATGTGACATGTTTTAACCGTAATTTTATTGTTGTTAGTGCAGAGATGTCCAGGATTGAGCGCTAATGAGATTCCCGTTCCTCATGACAAGCATCACAAAGTGTCCTCATTAATAAAAGTTCACCAAAACACATCAAATTCTGTCAAACATGAAGTAATATGGAAATGTCAAATAACACAGACAAACATGAAGTACTTATTAAACAATACTTGCGTTCAATCCTGGACATAAGTGTGTTAGTGACAGAATTATTTCTCCATTTTCACATAAAAAGTATGGAAATAAAGGAAACATAACTTTAGATGGCTGGATCGATTAACGCGTTTACCCGGGCATTTATCCCCGTGATTATCAAATGAAGGAAAACTGAACATTCGCTCGATTAAGATCATATCGTCATACGATGTAAGCTGTTCGCTTTGGTGTCATTCGACGACCGGACTAAACCGAACGTCATCGGACTTTAACAAACGTTCGATTTGGTTCGATTTGCATTTATTTTTTGTGAGTTCAATTTCGTTCGATGACCGAACAAAATTGAATTTAATCGTTCGATTATAAAGTTCGATTGCGTTCGATTGAGTTTGAAAACCGAACGTTCGATGTGATACGCCGGGATAATATAAATAAAAGAAATTTATACAAAGTAGCAACAACAATAAGTAAACAGGTTGGATGAAGAACTTAACACCCACTTTCAGTTTAATGTGCATAGCTCTTTCAACATCCATCTTTCAATATCGTCTTTCATGGTGCTGTTTTAAATGAGCCAATCAAAACTGATGCATACCAGTTTTGGTTTAATGCAAATAAGCCCACAAGTTCAGAAGGTCATGCTTAAGTTCAGAAGGTCATGCTGGTGGATTTTGATCTGTCTTGTTTGTTAAGCATGTTGAAAGATGGGTGTCAATAAAAAGATGCTATGCACGTAACACTGAAAGGGGGTGTAAGGTTGCCTTGTTTTCTTGTTCATGAATTGTTATGATTAACCATATAGGGAATGGGGGGCTTATAATACAGAAGGATATGTTTAAAAAAAACTTTCAGAAGGGGGGAGGGGACTTGACCATGGGGTGACCCTATTCAGTGGAATGGCAGAATGACAGAATATCACTAGTTTGCTTGCTGTTAGTATCACCCTGGTTTGCTTGCTGTTAGCTTTTATTTGTTGGTTACGGCAATATATATACTATCACCGTTCCATCACTCTGCTGAATAGGGCCGGGGTCACCAACATGTGACCATGGAAAGAAGTGATTGGATACCAAGCTGATCCAAGACATGCATCAGCATGCTCCTTACAGCAACATTAATTTAAATTTAATTTTTAAAATCTAGTATTTGTTGTTTTGTTTTTTGGGGCCGCAGATAACCTAGCTACCTCTTTTTCCAGCTCTCTATCAGCTTTTGTTTTCATTCTTGAAACTTTCATGTTTAATATACAAAAAGAAATAAAGCCTTTTTTTGTTAACACTAGATCTCGTTCCTACTAGTTTGAAGTCCTGATTAATGCAGACCTAGGAAAAAACGGAATTAAACGCCATTTCATCTCACCTGTTTGACATTTTCCAACGCGTTTAAAATCGCAGACACGAGGATAGCAGGGCCGGCTGCAGCTGACTCGCGAGACTCGCTTGGGTTCGTTTCACCAGACATCACCACATATGAGACAAGATTCACTCAGTAAAAAGAATTCTTCTTCTTAACTTTGATTTTTACAGTGTTTTCAATCAGTTTTCTCACGTAAACGTTCTTCATTACCAACCTTTTTGTTGCACAACGTTGTGTACAAAAAGGAACAGGCGCATAAACGTGGCAGCCTGGGAACTACTCTCTCCGGTTAAAAAGGACATTTTGCTGATCTTATACGAAGTAAAGTTCGATGTGGTGGTTCCGAGGGGTGACGCGCAGTATTTCCTTCACCTTAAAAGGTGCGAGACGGGTAACAGCACTGGGTAAGTATTGTTAAATTCCTTTTTTAAACAATTTAAGTTCTAATTAACCTTCTTTCTGATATGAATCTCGGACATCCTTGTTTGCAGCACAGCATCCAGAAAGAGATTTTGCATCTGAAATCTACCTGCACCCCCCTCCTCCACCCCCCCCCCCCCCGGCCCGGATCTGACGCCTTGAAACATCTCGTACCCTAAATTAATAATTTTTTATTTATCTTTTTAATTTAACTCACTTCTAAACGGTGACTTCAAGAGGGAGAATGAAACCCATAGGATTCTCATTAGCACTGTTCTTTTGTTATTTTATGTATCAATGAAATCAGTTTCAGCAACTGTTTTCACCCCCCCCCCCCTCCCTTTTCACAGAGATGTCAACCTATTATTCCTAAAGAAATCCAGATCTATCTGGAAGATCATCAGAGATTCCAACCCTCCCGAATTGATCAGAAGTACTACCGAATTAGGTAGACTGTTTTTTCGGAGCCGCACGAAACAGTTGTCGTTGGCCACAAAGACGTGTGTTTTGGGTCACGTGGGTAACAGCTGTCAAATGAAAAGGAAAACGCATGTGAGCACATTCCTTTGCTCGTTGTATAACCTGCGTTCAGGCGTTAGTCATTTGACCGTTAATTCATTCACCGGAGACTAGTCGACTAGACATGTCTGCGGTTTTATGCAAATTCAGGTCGTGTCACGTAATTGTAATGAGTGCTGTTTTGGGATCATTCTCTGGTGTTAAACATCGTTATACATTAAACATGCTTATTTGAGTGAAAAATAATTGCTCCGAGACTGTCAATGTCGTCTCCAAACAGAAATACATCCAAAAACTGCACATATTACGATTGCGTGCACAATTTTTGATTTGCATAAAGCACAGACATTCAATTCCCCAGAGGCCAGGACAACCATCCCGACGCACGTTCAAATTTTGGGGCGTTACAGATCGACCAATCAGAAGTGTTTTCATTGTTTCAACGAGCTCTAAGGAATGTGCTCACGCGCGTTTACCTTTTCATTTGACAGCTGTAACCCACGTGACCCAAAACACACGTCTTTGTGGCCAACGGCAACTGTTTCGTGCGGCTCCAAAAAAACAGTCTACCTAATTCCGTAGTATCCCAATTTGATGCTTTGCCTCACGCTCTCCTGATTTTTAGCAGATTCTCTTGATTTATCAAGAAATTCTGAAAACAAGGAAAAAATTGCTAATCTTTAGTACTTTTGTAACAACAGTAAAGAAAAGCACCAAAAATGTCTGTGAAAAGAATGAAGACCTTTAAATGATTTCAAAATGACGGAAATGGCACTTAAGAGAACCTAAATTTGAAAAATTTCCTGGAGAAACATGCCCCCAGATCCCCCTAGAGGCTCACACCTTCAGCGCTAAAAAATACTCCCTTTTTCTGTCAAAAAGGGTTGGAATCTCTGGATCATCAAGTGAAGCTATCTCTTCTTGAACCCCCAAAATTTTTTCAACTTAAAAACCCTCTACCAATTTTATAAATATTTATCATAAAAATATAATAAATTATACACATCCCAGTTTCTTCCCAAAGTCACCAAAATTGGTCTAAACAATCAATCAATCAATCAACCCTAATTTGGTCTTTATTCACCCTATTTGCTCTGTAAATAATTTATTTACCATCTGGTGATTTGCATCAGTCAATGTCCATCTCCCTGCACCACAAGTCCTATATTTTGTCATTGATTATTACTAAACATAAATTTGTGTCTCATTCTTGAATATTGACAGGAATTATTGGATACTTCAATCAGAGAGTTCTGTCAACCCTCCCTGAGAGTCATTCCAAGCCAGTAAGCATTGTTCACCCAGACATGAAGGTTCACATACTTCCTGCACTCTCTGATAACTATATGTATCTTGTTGTTGATGAGAAAACCCAAGAAGCAGCTATAGTAGATCCAGTGGAACCTAAAAAGGTAGTGTGTCTAACAAATCAACACATACTTCCATGGTACATGTAGTCTTATTAACAGACCATAGACTGAAATGTTGTCATAAAATGTTCATAACTTAAGTGGCGAGTGGTTCCACTGCAGAGTTTTGGACATGTCATAGCATTAATTTCTCTAGTCTGTAAGAGTGATGGCCATGTAAAAAGTGGTTGATTTGTTTTTTAAAGTAACATCAAAAATTCACTGGTGATTATATTGTGCCAGCGCAAAAGACAGTCTCAAGGATAATTTGTGCCTTTTGCAGTGCAAAACATCACGTTTTGGTTTAAACTGAGGACTACACTGGAATTTAGTACACCCCAAAAGGGCCAGTTGAGATCTCAAAAAAAAACCGATATCCATTTATTGGAAAAGTTGCTTCTTTTTCTCTGTAACATATCTTGAAGTGTGCATTTTGTTGTGGTACCGGTTATAACATTTTTATGGTCTCTACTCTTATCGACCATAGCTCTTGACCAATGAGGACATGAGAACTAAGTTACTGTAAAAAATTATTAACTCCCTGATAGCTATATAGTCCTCAGTTTTATGGAGTGGCTATGCATGATTCAGGATAACAGTTGGCCTAGGATATTTAACATTCAGTCTGTTCAATGATTCTCTGTGGTTAGGTTGTTGAAGCTGTTAAGAATGAAGGAGTAAAGCTTACAACAGTGCTTACTACTCATCATCACTGGTAAGTCTCTTATGGATTTCTTAGATTTTAATGTTTATAATATTCCAGCCCTAAGATCAACTTTAATTTCTAAGGAAGGATAAATTGTGACTGTATAATGATTATACCTGTGATGTATATGGCAGGGATCATGCAGGGGGCAATGAGGAATTGGCTCAACTTGTAAAAGGGCTGACAGTGTGTGGAGGAGATGATAGAATTGGTGCACTGAACAAGAAGGTTGGACATGGTGACCAGTTGAAGGTACTTGTTCCTGCAATGGTTTCTCTCCACATTATAAGGTGTATTTAAGGTAGCTGAACACATTTTTCCAATCTTTGGAAAAAAAAAAACTCTTCCGCCGTTGCAGAGCACACCAACAACACCGGACACTATCCACTTTGGAATGAGGTAAAGTTTATTGATTGTGACTCACACTGGTACACACGCCGGGTCAAAGAGGCGATTCACATAAGACTTCACCCTAATAATATCAACAGGGACAGTGGAATTGAAATTCCTGAAGCATGGATGCCCACGATCAAAAAACACAACAACAGGAGAACTGTACGCCTGCGGACCACCAAGGGAGCAACAGTACACCAGCATGCAGAACACTGAGGATCAAAATGCAACAATCACAGCTGTTGAAAACCAACCAATCACAGCGCAGCCGTGTGCTTTATAAGCTAAAACACAACCAGTCGACCTTATCGCCTGATGAAGACTAGCAGTATGCAGTCGAAACGTCACGATCTCCATCACACGTGACTACGTCGTGAGACAAACGAAATAATACTTTATTATTATATCCTATATATTGCTCACATTTCCAAATCGTTGCAGTTGACAACCATAAATTTGGCAGTTCACAAGATCAGCTAATTTGCATTTGTAATTTTTGCGTGTCGTGTAAGACCATGTCGCATTACTTAAATTACCATGGCAACCCAGCAAATTATAAATCAACCAAAAAAGTTGAATTTCGCTCGCTTTCAGAAAATTCAGTCATTACATTTTTTTTTCATTGTTTGTGTACAACAGACTCGGAAAAATTCTGAGATTTTAACATTGAAGTAGTCAAGTTTTAACAGAGGGAATTTTTATTTTTTGAAGCTTTGTATTTTAAAGTAATGTCCTAGAATGTTTAAAAAATTTTTTGTTAAATTTTAGATATTTTGTAATCAGCAGTTTTCGAACTTGCTTCCTAAAGTACAACCTTGCAAAATTTCTTAAAATTTTAATGACTGTTTTTTTAGAAATCATGCCTTTCAGGAAAGACAATAAAATGCATGATTGCAGCTTTTTGATCAATTCAGCATGCGCAGCATTGAAATTTTGCTTGTCTCAAAGCCTTGAGCGTGCGGGCTCGGATTAGAATCCAGAGAGCGCATGGAAACTGTGTTCAGCCATCTTAAATGAAGCACCAGCAAACATTTGGTATTCTAATCACACAAACTTTAATATTTGTTTAGGTTGGAAATCTTGATGTGAAGTGTCTTTTCACACCCTGCCACACTAGTGGTCATATCTGCTATGTGGTCAGTGGACAGCCAAGTGCAGTATTCACTGGTAAGAGGCTAATTTAATTCTAAAGACCTTCAGTTTCAAGCAGGTAGGCAAGCAGGCAGAAGGATAAGTAGGTAAGTTGGGAGGGAGGGAGGGAGGGAGGAAAGGAGGTGCGGGGAGGGGGGGGAGGGAGGGGGGTGAAGGAGAGAGAGTTTTCTGCGTAGGTCTATGTAGATAGGTGTTGTAGGTGGGTGAGGAAGAAGGTAGGTTGGTCAATCAGCCAGGCATGTTACCGTAAAGACTCATGTATAACCCGCACCCCCAACTTTGAAGCTTAATTTTGAGAAAAAATAAAAAATTTAAAACTTTAAAATCCCAATACCTTTCAAAGAGGATGCTCTTTTGACGATATATTGTCTTTATTCATTTGCTAAAGTCCAATCTGGAAAACGATGAAATTTGAATGGAAGTAGTACCAGCACAACAGATTGAGAATGATACAAAATAATTGCTACCACTCAGTCACTTAAAGAGAGAAGTCTGCGTCAAGTCACGTTCGAAGCAATGATCGACAACAGCAGGTTTCAATATGTTAACTGTTTATTTACTCAATGTTTTAAGTGCTTTTTCTGACCCCAGACTGGGCAATTTACACCCCTCAAAAGCAATGGTCTCGTAGATAAGCAGCACCTACGATTTTGAGCCCAAAATTTCAGCAAAAAAGTGCGGCTTATACACAAGTTTTTACGGTAGTTTTTGTGCAGTTCCAGAAAATATCCTAGCCCACCCCACAGAAGGTCATTGGAAATTCTGAGGGGGTGGGGGGTCTTGAAAGCCAAAATGTTTAAAGGAAAGTATGGAGCTTAACTGGAATTTCCAGAGGGGTGGGGGAGATTCAAACCAAAAACCTTCCGTGGGAGGGTATGGATATTTTCTGGAACAACAAATTTTATATCCTGGACAAGAAACCTGGAGTGATCAAATAAGCAGCCTGATAATTCACTTGCATAAGACAGATGTTACATATATCTTTTCAGGCGACACCCTTTTTAGGGCAGGGTGTGGGAAATTCTTTGAAGGGCGTCCTCCAGATATGTACAAGGCATTGATTGAGATTCTAGGAAAACTACCACATGATACTGTAAGTATTTGTGAATGACGTACTTTGTATTGTGTGGGGATGAGTTCAGATATATCATTGAGGCATGACCTACAAGATAAAATAACAGTTTGCTCACAGAGAATCACTTGAATGAATATTAAGCATGTGAAAACAAATCCTTTCTTATACTAGACTTACAGCTCATTTAAGCTGTGTTTAGTATTATATTTAAGTTTATAATTGCATTCTTTAACATTGTTTATTATTTTTCATTGTCATTCATTCCAGCTTGTTTATTGTGGACATGAATACACTGTAAATAATCTCAAGTATGCAGTTCATGTGGAGCCAGAAAACCCTGATATTCACCAGCAAATTGAATGGGCTAAGGTACGTAACAGGAAAAACAAATATTTTGTAAAGTTCTGTATAAAACTTACTGTTTTAACTTGTATTGCAATTTGAAAGTGCATACTGATTTCAGTTGAGTTTTTACATACTTGTACAAGTGTCAATAATCATATCTTCCAAACCGTCCATCTGTGTTGACCAGCAAATAAATTACCAAGCAAGACACTTCACTCTCTCACTGCACACTACAAGAACGTAACTGAATAGTCGCTTTAGAATTGTTAAGACATGCTAAAAACCTGCTTGGAGAAAACATAGCCACTTTCCTAAAAGAAAAGAAATTTTAGTAACTATTAAAGTTGTTATTACTTTATACAAGAGAAAGCAAACAGACTTTCCTTTTCTTTAGTTTCATAATAACTGTTAAAAGTTGCCATTTGTAACAGTTCCACTGTGCTAAGCAGTAGAAGCATTAATAAGTAAACATGTTTTTTTTCAATTTGTTTGTTTAAAAATAGAACAAAAGAGAAGCTAATGAACCAACAGTGCCATCCACCATTGGAGATGAGTTCAAATTTAATCCATTCATGAGAGTGCAGTAAGTGATCTTGTATTCACATTGCTTTGCTTTGAGTGCTTCACTTACATAAATTATTTTCTTTCTTCCAGAGAGGAGAGTGTTAAGAAATATGCAGAAAAGACAGACCCAGTTGATGTGATGGGATTTCTTAGGCGTGACAAGGACATGTTTAAAGCTAAACACTGATTGAAATAGTCTCTAGTAAGACTGAGTATCGAGTATTAATCAGGCTGTTAAGCTTGGTGTATTACTCAGGTGTATTTTTTATGTAAGAAGATTGTCCGTAGTGCCTTAATAGCCCATGCTCATGGACAATGACTGAATAAAATTGTGATAAGTAGACTTCACAAGGTATTGATAAACCAGAACTTCCTTTGGTGTAAGAGCAAGACAATTTTCATTTGCATTTTTTCCTTACTAACTGTGACAATGCACTCTGGATGCAGCGTACCATGTTGTAATAGTATTATGGAAACTCTGATACCACTTTTATGTAATCTAGTTAGGTAAACAATTAAATTAAATTAAATTGAGAAATTTATAAAGAACATGATTCTTCAGTGTAATGATTTTCCTTTCCCTAATGGTGGATTTCCACTGACGCGTAAATTTTTACGTGCGTGAAAAAAATTAGAGACAATGTATGAACGGCCTGCGTAAACGTGTACGCAAGCCTTTCATACATTGTCTCTAATTTTTTTACGCACGTAAAAAATTACGTGTCAGTGGAAATCCACCATAACTCTTAGTACTTCATGGTTTGCGGGATACAATCTACTGACTCAGTTGATGTTATAAGGAGAAAGTTTAGTTGGTGATGTGTGAGTGTGGTCACTTAACCTCGACAGGAATACATACACCTTATTGGATGGTTTAACGTATAATACGCTCAGATAATTGGCAAGTTGTGTAATATTTTTGAGAGCCTCGTACGAGGGTGGGAGGAAAAATACAAGCAATCAGTAAAATGCCAGCTTATATTATATGTCAAACCATCAAATAAGGAAATTATTATTCCACTTTGTTTGCATAAGTTTGTCCATCCCCTGTTCCACAGTGCAATAACGTAGCATATTTTGCATGTTGTTTGCACCACTAACTATGTTTGCACGGATATAAAATAAAAAATGGTAAAATGGCACAATAGTAGAATACAGTCAACTCTCTCTAAGACGGACAACTTTGGGACCGGCTCCAACTGTCCGTCTTAGAGAGGTGCCCGTCTTATAGGGAGTTAAGTTACAGTAAAATGACTGAAAAACGGCAGGAATGGGTTCAAAAGCAGGTGTCCGTCTTACAGAGGTGTTTGTCTTATAGAGGTGTCTGTTAAGAGAGAGTTGACTGTAATAGTGTGTATTTCATGGCTACTTTTTGGCCTGGCATATATGCTTGCAGCAATTTTCTTCTGGAATAAATGTTTTCACAAACTGTTGCTAACATTTAAGTTTTCTTGTGGTTGTTTATCTCTTAAGTTATTCTTGAACCAATTATTAGTCCCAACCTGACTATTCCACCACAGTACAAGGATGGGCAAGGAAAAGTTCTTTCAACAAGAATTTTGAGTGTGTTTCTTATCCAGGAATGACATCTTGTTTTCAATTTTATAGCTTTATTATTATAACTTATACAGAGTCAACCTCTCAAAATAAAAGCAGAGCATGTGAAATTTTTGGATGTACAATACAAAAAAATGCAGGCATTTTGTAAGTTTACACAATATTATTATGGCTTGTATAGCTTCTGATTTCAAATCCTATCCAACAAAAGGATCAATAAAAAACTCTATTGGTTACTATGTTGAAATTTACACAATGCAAAAACAGCTGCAATAAAAATAATAATCATGATAATATTTACAATCATTTAAATATAAGGTATGTCAGTATGACTTTCAATCAGGTATTTCGTGAAATCTTACTTCATCTTTATAGAGTCCACTTTCATGCTCCTAAGAATAATGATTATTGTTGTGACCAGACTTTTAAAAGCATGCATACATGTACCAACTCATAGGTTTGTAGTCAATACTTGAATAACTTTGTGTCGCAACTGGAAATGATATTTTGCTCCTGCACAGTCCAGCTGTAGAGCTCAAAACAGTTTGACAAAACTAATTTTTCAGTCCTTTGGTACTAAGTGCATGCAAAGCCATTCACCTGTTCAGGGGAACTGGTGAAAAAGTCATGCTAGTATCATGTCATAATATCCTCATTCATAGAGTCATCTGTCTACTTAAGGGTTAGGGTTCATTGCTTGTTCATTGCTCGGCTAATTTGTAAAACAGCAAGTAAGGAGAAGTAAATGATGATTCTGCTGATTGCAACACTGTTGAAACATCAGATTCCTCTAATATCGCCACTTCAGCATCATCAAAATGAATCCACTGGAATGTCTTGGTTTCTGACACACTTCTGTGTGAATTTGACATTTCCTCATCACAAGCATTTGTGGCATTGTGGTCTTGTTTAGCTTTATCTAGTTGTCCGTTACTATCTTGGAAATTCAATTGCCGTATTGCACTTCTACTGGATGCAACACCATGATACTGGAAACTTTGAATCTTGTTAACTGACTTTCCAGTTCCAGTCAAGCTGAAAGTAGGTGTACTGTGATGCCTTCGCTTTTCTTCTGCAACTGGTAGATCGCCATTTCTTTCTTCATCGTGCTTCTCCGTTTTGGTTCCTTTTGCTGAATGTTTTCTAGATTTGTGAAAGTATCTTGTGATCCCAGAAATGCATGTTGTCTTGGGTTTCTCAGCAGAGCTCTGTGGACTTGAAATCTGATTAATTCCAGGAGAATTGTCGTGACTGGAGAAAGTATTGCAACCAACTGATATTCCATTCTCAGTACTTACAGATTGTGATTGATCTTCTTCCATGTTAGTGTCCACTTTGTTGCCATGTTCAGAAGGAGATAGATGGGTGTCGTTATGGTGAATTGGCTGTTTGTTGTTGTTATTATTGACATCTGTGATGTTGGGTGTGGGTACCTTCACATAAGCCTGATAGTGCCCACTGCATGACGTCATGCCGCTGTGCATAACTATTCCAAAGAGATGATAAGTTGGATTGGCAAGTGGACATGATTTTGAGCACCATTCCTTGAGTGACAGCTCCATTGGTGTCTCAAGGTTTGAAGTGATCTTGGAAACACTGCCTGATAAAAAGCTGCAATGTTGGAGGAATGATAATTATTAGAATATAAAGTTCTATTCCCTGGCTGGGGGCAGGTTCTATTGTATTACTGGGGTGACCATAAGCTGGGGCATAGTTAATAGAAGGAAATGGTTATGAAGCCCAGCAAAGTTCTTTGTTATGGGTTTTTGTTCACTATTTTGGGGTTCAGGCTTGCTTTTCTCAACTGCTTAAAGTTGAGTACATTACTGCGATGATCCTTCATTTGCTTAAAATGTATATCCGCAGTACAAATACTAGATGAATTTCATATATTCATTTCATATCTTCTCCATCCACGGGTATATTACGAACTCACAAGTGACCAGCTCCCAGTTGGCTTGATAGCTCAGTTGGTTAGAGCGCTGCACTGGTATCGCAGAGGTCATGGGTTCGATTTCCGTTCAAGCCTGATTTTTTTTCAGGCTTGCTTTTCTCAACTGCTTAAAGTAGAGTACATTACTGCGATGATCCTTCATTTGCTTAAAATGTATATCCGCAGTACAAATATATGAATTTCATAAATTAAAATAATTTCATAAAAACATTGCAATTACGTAACTCATGTATAGTGTATGAGAGCAAAACAAAAGATGTGCAGGGTCATGGACCTTCCAACCTAAATTATGTCTCTTTGCTTGCTCCTTTGATGTTTGCTGGGCTTCTTAACCATTTCCCTCTACTACCTATGGCTGGGGTTCTACTGTATTATTTACGGGGTGGTCATCAACATATCAAGTCGCCTTTATGCTATGTATAAACTTTGTCCTGTGGTTGACAACTTTGCTATATTGGGAAATGGATGGGAAATGGAAATTTGTTTTCGAGGACAGTCTTAAAAAGCATGGAGGAAGGGATATTTTCACCTGCAATCTTCACAAAGACGACATCCCCACGTTAGGGGTCTGTAACCCCTTCGTCCAAGAGGTACTGGAAGCCTGGGCAGAGTTACATTTTACGGATGTCACTGACATCACTGATGTAAATGTTGGTGACCAGATCATCTGGTACAATTCTCTTATTCGAATAAACGACCGACCCGTTTTCCATAAACATTGGTTCAACCACGGAATTTGCAAAATTTCCCACTTATTGGACGAGAATGGCACCCTGCTTAGGTACGACGAGCTGAGGATTAAGTTCCCCGAGCTAAAATGGTTTGAATCATTTGCCGTTCTTTCAGCTATAAGGTCATTTATAAGGAAGCTACATAATCCTCAGACGCCAGACAATAACATTATGAAAGGAGAATCTTTAGCTGATCTTACCTCTAAGAGTAAGATCAATCATTTTGTGTATACCTCTCTTTTAAAGAGAGAAAAAAATCCCACCCATTGGAAGCCAAGTAAAATGGCTGAGAGACCTTCATGTTCAGAACGACTGTGAGGTAGACTGGAAAGTAGCATACACAATTGCTTTTAATTGTACGGCGTCCACCAAATTAAGAACCTTCCATTTTAAATTCTTACATCGGAGGATTGCCACGAATGATTTTCTGCAGAGAATCAATCTTATACCTTCAAATAAATGTTGCTTCTGTGCAAAACAAACAGAGACTATCATCCATCTTTTCTTGAACTGTCCCATAACGCAATGTTTTTGGGAAGATATTAAACAATTTCTCTTTCAAAAGGGCTTTGGGACTGAGTTTGTTCTCACAGATCTCCATTTGATGGGGCTGTTAAGAATCCCGACTAACACAGCCGTTGATCTTGTGCTTCTAATTGCGAGATATCATCTTTACTCCCGGAAATTAGGCGGAGCGCCTCCTTGTTTGTCTGTTTTCTTGGGTAAGTTGAATTCCATTATTCAAATTGAAAAACAAATAGCTTTGCATAGTAATCGTTTGACCGCCTTCACAAACAAGTGGAAGATGTTTCTCTGTTAATCTCCTCTACACATTTTTCCCTATAAATTATTTCCATGTTTTATCCGTTTGAATTATCCACCAATCTAGTTTCTGTAAACCAAGTGTTGGTTTAGTTTTTTTTCAAATGTGAAATTTATTTATAGATCCGTCTAGCCATTATGTAGTTTTTTTTTTGAAAAATTTAATCTAGTCGACTGTTTCCTTTACTAAGTAGTTGCTGTAGCGTCATTGTTATTTGTATACATGCATAGTTTTTCTGCTGTTTTTTTTTTTTTTTTTTTTTTTTCCTTTTTGCACTGTAATTGTGGCATGAGGCATTGTTAGTATCACTGAAAGCATAGCAAAAAACAAAAGAAAAAGAAAAGAAAAAAAAAGAGAGAAATATATATGTAGATTTAAATAAGTAATAAGCAAATACAGTATTGTAAATTAGATAGTATTGTAAGTTTTGTAATGTTAATATGGTAGGTAACACCAGTATTTTATTAGGATATAAGGTATTGTCAGTATTGTTAACAATGTTTTCTTGTACTGTTAGTAACTGTAAGTAATGTAGTTAATGTTAGTATTGTAAGTAATGTTAGTTTTGTTTAAGTAATTTGTGGTATTGTAAGTATTGTTAGTATTGTAAGAAAATTTGTTGTTCTCAATAAAAAAAAATAAAAATAAAAAAAAATAAAAAAACTTTGCTATATTGTGAAGGCAGCCTTTGCAAGTCAACCTTTGAATTGTGCCTAAACATAAGCTGTCAAAAGGTTCAGCAAAGGAAGCCCTAAAACCCTGAAACTACTTTAAGGATGGGCATGAAAGTCATTTTTTCATGCAATGAATAAGAAGACTCACCCTGATAAAGCATTTGCAGTAAACCTCTTGAGGTGGATTGTAAGAATCCTTGGCAGCTTGTCAAAGCATGTGGATATCTCGGCTTCAGTATGAGTCAGACAATTTTCACAGAAGTACTTGTTGTCTCCACTCAGATGTTCTACCCTGGCAAACTGTGACAAGGCCCAACAAAGACTTTGGCTATCTTGGCCTTTCTTTGGTGTTGGTGAAAACGTGTGAGCTTTATTGGCATCATACACTTTAGGTTCCTTTTTAATTGGCACACTGATGTCTTGGAAGTCTTCAAAACGTTTCTTAGCATCTTCACATGTCATGCATTTTGTCTGATGCAGAAGTCGTCCATGAAATAAGTCTTCTAGCAGACTGCAAGATTGGCTTTTGTCATTAGAGGATGACATTTTAGCTGAGAATTTTTTAACACTTGTACTTCTGTTACACTGTTTTCCAGTATCTTCTATTTTCTTTTTGATGTCGTTCTCCGTATCTTGAAGGTTTACAAGCAAACTGCACAGGAATTCTTGGGCATCATGCTGAAGATTGTCTTCAAACATTGGGTTTTGTCTCCTGATAAAAAATTTGTAAGATAAAAAAAAGAAAGCATAGGAAAGCATAGTGAAATTCTCAAACTCAAAATCCTTATTCCTCCTGCTGCTTACAGTACATTTCCTTGTTATGTTGGTAGTAATTTGTGGTACATCAAGACAATTAACTATTTCATACCAATTGATTACTTTGTTCTGCACATGCTTTTAGAGGCTATTCCTAGAGGGTGAGTGGAGAGGGAACTCAAAAGGATCATTAATTTTTAACAGCATTTTTATAGGGAGTTGGCACGAGTCATTTGTTGAGACTAACATATTTCATAAGTAAAGCATGCTTTATTTCCACAGAAACTGAAACCTTAGATGGGTGGGAGGGTGTGAGGTCAGGTATGATGGCCAACAATTCCAAATAATTACAAAGAATCCAAGTTATATCAGTACTTGGGGTTGGATTTGATCACCTATCTACCTGACAGTTATTGATAAGTTATCATTTTATAAGGAGAAACCATATTTGCACCATATTTGAGTTAGCAACAAACCTGAAAGTTTCCATGAATTCCACGGGCTTTGCAGCAAGGATCAAATAATTCCTTCTTTGTACAAGATGTTCGCAATTCTCTTTGTTCTCGCTGTAATCTACCTCAAGGTCTTTCATTTGACTGAAAAGCTAAACAAGAAAACATTGTATGAGGATGTTACATTTATGGAGGGGGACATGGGGGGACCCTGAACACCGCAACACCGCAAAAATAATACATAAACACTGCATCACCGCAAGAAAATTTGATGAAACACCGTCACCGCAATATAATCAAGTTACTTATCAATAAAACGTATCACGATTGGGTTAAAGATTAAATAGACAATATTTGACTGTATTTTGTTATAAATTTAACATATAAGGACGGAATAACGAAGATAAAAGAGATAAATGTAGTTCTGCAAGTGTTAATAATTTCGTTTCACCAAACACCGTAGGTTAAAAAAACACAAACATCGCACACCGTAGGGTTTGAGATCACCGCAACACTGCAAGATTTAATTTTATTCACCGCAACACCGCATAAAAAAATGAGCAACACTGCAAAACCCCATGTCCCCCTCTTTATGCAGTCTTCATATTTGATTTAAATGACAAAGAAAATGAAAAGAAAAGGCACACAGATTGGAGAAGCTAACTTTACCTCTTTTAGTCTACAAACAACTAATTTATGATCCTCCTCATTACCACTGCAAAGGTCAGATTCTTGAGATGCCTGATTATAAGAAAATAACAAAATTAAAAAAAAATGAACACAAAAAAACTTTATCACTACTTTCAGGAGACTGTTTCTCTTGAACTAAAGGAATTTTAAGTGGTGTGGTTTATTTTATTGTGGAGCAAGATTAGGGTTTTCGAAAGATCAAAAGATCACATAGATCTGTGTGTTGTGTGGGTTCTGTATCTATAACAAAATTGTTGATTTTGATTGGTACTGTACATGTCTTATTGTTGTGTAATTGGCATGTGATCATGCAGGTGTCCAATTACAGGAATCCAATAGGAACATGGTCAAAATGGATACATGTAATTGGACACCTACACCATTTGCGAGTAAATCACCTGCATTTAAATGGGTTCTTTCTTGCTGTTTTTCCACTGTTTGTACGACCAATTGAATTAACCTTTGACTTTTTCATACAAAAAGGTTCTCAAAGACTTTCTAACCTCAAATTTTGTTATTGATGCGGTTACTAGTAACTGGACACCGCGTTGTACAAATTATTCAGAGTAATCGTATCTATAACAAAATTCTCGATTTTGATTGGTTCTGCGCGCGCCTATTTCTCACGTAATTGGCGCGCGATCATATGGGTGTCCAATTACAGGTATCCAATTTGAACAACTTCAAATTGGATACCTGTAATTGGACACCTACGCCATTCGCGCGTCAATCACGCGCGTATAAGTGGGTTCCTTCTTGCTGTTTTCCCACTGTTTGTACAACCAGTTGAATTTACCATTGACTTTTTTACACTAAACAAGATTTTCAAAGACTTTCTAACCTCGAATTTTGTTATTGATACGATTAATTAGTAATTAGACCTCGTGTCGTACAATTCAGAGAGTAATCGTGCTCGTAATTTCAAATCGTCCTCGCGCTTCGCGCTCGGCCGATTTTGAAATTACTCGCCCGATTACTCCCTGAATTGTACTCCACTCAGTCCAATTACTATTACTAATCGTGCTCGTAATTTCAAATCGGCCTCGCATGTATTTTGAAATTACTCACCCAATTACTCGCTGAATTGTACTCCATTATCACTATTATTATAATTATTATTATCATTATCATTATCATTATATTAATTATTAATTTTATTATTATATACTACTTATTAACCGAGAGTGAGGTCATTACAGGGGAATCTCAGACCGAGGCCTTGATGTATTGACCGAGCGACAGCGAGGTCAATACATCAAGGTCGAGGTCTGAGATTCCCCTGTAATGACCGAACGGACGAGGTTAATAAGTTATTTATTATATGGCCTTTAAGCACTATTCAAAAAAGAGTATAATCAAGGGAAAAAACACTGGAGGTAAAACTCGCTCTCGCTCTCTGTGGCTCTCTTCGTCGCTCATACTAAAGAAGTATCGGTATGCTTATATTTTTCTTTCATTTATTGAAAAGATAGTTATATTTTGTCGGCATTTTTTGTTGTTTCTGCCCCCTCGCTAGTAGCTTTTACTCACAACTCAAAAAACCGTCGAGCCGAGAAAAATTTTCATAATGCCCGGTCATTACAAGAAAATAATGCCCGCTCAGCAGCCAATCAGAGCGCGCATACTATTGTAGCCATATAATAATATTACTTAACCGCCATCTCAACTGACCTGTCCATCTGTCCCTGTTTCCACTGCACGTGCATTTTCTACAGTGGGGCATAACTCTCTGATGAGTGATTCAGTTTCAATGACAGACTCCAATAGTCCTGGACAATGGCGCAGGACTTGTAAGACCGCATTTGCGAAGCAAATATTTCCATGATTCTTTAGTCCTGCATAAGGCGGTGGTGGAGTAGGAGGTTCAAAAGTCTCATCATCGCTCGTATTTTGAGTTGCAGGCGGACTAAATATCGGGAAGAGTTTGTCCCGCCTTTCGACTTCGCCGCCGCTCGTCGATTTCTTCTTACCCTTGAGTTTCAAAGAGAACTTGCTTCGTTTACGCGGCGGACTTCTCGGACTTGAAGGCGGTGATTCCACCTGAGAGACCGATGGCATTCTTTCTTATCTAGCCCTTGTGTTATTGCCACAACAAGAATGATTCACTGATAATGGTTTAAAGGCAAATCTTTAGCAGATAAGATCAAAAACCTCGTTCATTTCATTTCCCCGCCATTTCTCTGAACAAATTAATGCCCAATCCACCAGTGTAATGAAAGAGAGAGCCTGGGTTTCAAAAGTTCCTCTTACATATATCTTTTGAAAATAAAGTGATATCTTGTTTCCTTCATAAAATTTTCTGAAAAATACTACTGCAGGCTAACTTAAAAGCTAATGAAAGGAATTAATGATTTGAAGTTGTTATAATTTTAGCACATAATTTCCCTTTTTTGGGTAAGTGCCCGCTATTTTTAAAGGCAGCGGTGTTGCCCTTAAGTTTGGCGCAAAAAGTTACCCGGGAAAAAGAAAATGGCGACTGTTTAGACCTGTTTAGTCTTCGGAGTGTTTTCGTCTTTTTTGGAGCTGAGAAACAACTAATTTAAAATGTTTAGTGCAGAGGAATTGGATATAAAAACTACCCAGCTAAAAGCCGAAGTGTTGCTATCAGAGCCTTCAACTCATGAAGGGCTTGAAGACGAAGAAAGGATTGAAAGAGCAACTTGTTCATATTCAAATGAATCAACACGCTTTGTGCACCAAGAAAGAAGTTTTTCAAGGCAATATGCGCAGATATATTCAGTCCGTATAATGGCAATGAGAAAGAAACTAGCTGCTGCTGCAAGAAGGAAATGGGGTTTGTATATTTAGTGTTAAAATTTTACGTCGATCATATGTATCAAAAATATACTGAATATACGCATGTAAGCAGATCGATGTAAGCTTATATAAAGTCTGAAGTGACCAAAGGGTCACTACAATCTTTAGGGTCACTAGTATAATCTTAGCTTTCTCAGGCCGTTGCATATTTTTTCTGTATTTACTCCAATGTGAGTCGACTTAAAACAAAAATCGAGAACTTTAAGAATGATGCGCATCATTTAATGCGTGATAAAACTCGCTTGTTACACGTTTTAATCGCATTTTACACATTTCTGAAACTGCGATCATGCAGTCATCTAATCAAGGATATGATCTATCAACTTCTGTTTTGTAGGTGGTAAAGAGAGCAAATTTGAACTAAAGAAACTATCTGAAGTGAAAGCAGATGAAAAGTGCTTTGTGATAGGAACACTATTCAAGAAAATGGAACTGAAGCCAAGTATTTTAAAGGAGATTAGTGAGGAGGTATGATCTGAGTTGTTATGAATCTTGCTCATCTTATTATAGGAAATTTTTGTAACAGCTTAATTTACAATTCTGGAATAGTGATATTTAGCAAGACTTAATTTTGGAAATTTGGAGAATTTTTTTAACATTTTCTTGACTAGACCAGCCATGTTCTTTTTTTCATGAAAGTTTGATGTTACAAACTACTTTTTTTTTTTTTTTTTTTAATCTTTTGTAGTTAAAACTGATTTTTTAATCCTGCAGTATTTCATGCAAACCCGGTATTATTGTAATTGATTCTTGTAAATAGTTGATTTTTAGTATTTTTAGAATTTTTGCAAGTATGTATTTTCATGGAGAACCTGTAAACTAGCTTCTGAGCTAAGTGTTTCTATCCATGTAAAATAAAGTTATATATCTAAATAAGAAGGTACTTATTAATTTGAATTTATTATCAAACAGTTTTGACCATTTTTTGTTTGTTTGATTTTATGTGATTTTCAACATTTTAATTTATAATTGTAGGAATAAGCTAGTATGATAGTTCAAAGAACAGGAACCATCATCATCACTGACAAATTACTTTGATTTTTACAAAGGATGTCCAATAAAATTTATGCTCTTTTTACCTATTGTCTACTGACCCTAAATTTAAATAAAAAGTCATGTCATTTAATATTATTGTACTATTCATGTGAAATTATAACCTCCATCGATTTTTTAAGTTAGTATTTACATTATGTTTTGTTAATAGCATAACCTGATGCCACAACCAGCCAGAGTAAAATATGTAGAAGACAGCGATGAACTTGTTATAGAGGACGAAACAGAGAGAGTTGCTCTTACTGGTAACATTCCAGTTGGAACATCTGTAACAGGTATCTTATAGGCAGAAGCCGTGATCAATACAAGAAACTTAAATGTTCGGTCGGTATTAGCCCCTCAGATCTTTAGGTGATGACAAGTATTTAAAGGTAACTCTCAATAAATAACCTTTGATATATTTGCTGACTAGGTTTTCATAATTTGTCTTTTCCTGTTTTAGGCAGTATAGTAGCTCTCTGCGGTCACACAATTGACAGTGGTAAATTCTATGTTGAAGAGCATTGCTTTAGTGGCCTTCCATACCAAACTGCACCAAACCTGGATCAGTGCTTCTCCAATGGTGATGACAGGTCAGAATCTCTACCAGTTTGATAGTTTCCTTAAGAAGAGAAAAAATGTTATTTATACCAGAAACATATATTAATGGGATACATAAGAAAATAAATTTACAAAGAAGCCCATAGATAGGTTCGTACAGTAGTAAATTTTACCATGCCTCTACAACAAGACCCGTCTCTCCTGATCTTGCTTGTTTAGGGCACATACATGTACCAACATTTGTCTTATAAACTTATTAGGTATGTGGCACTCATTTGTGGTCTTGGATTTGGAAATGAAAGTCAGGATGTGCTCAGTCTTCAGATGTTTTCTGATTTGGTAACAGGAGAGCTAGGAAGTATCCAGGTAAATTTCTTCTTTATAATGTGACATCTAGAATATGAATGCTAGTTCAAGATCGTTCATTGACGAGTTTATTTAAAAAGTCACTTTTATCATGTTTCATTTATATAAGGTTTTGTTTTTATATAACAGTGTATATTTTTTGATGTTAATTGTAATATTCATCTCCTTTAGGAGCAAGAATCTTGTGCCAAGATATGTCGTGTTATCATTGCTGGTAATGCTTTAAGCCAGTGTACACAGACTAAAGACAGTGAAACAAAGGTATGTACAATATGTGGCTCACTGCTCAGCAGCTAATTTGCATATAGAGTCGGAAATTAGATTTTCACAACATCAAGCATTAAAACCTATACACATCATTCTATTTAATTTTTGTTCAGGCACAGCTATTTAGAACAAGTACTGAATCTGTATATAGCCTAATGAGATGTAACTATAACTGAGATGGGGACTTCAGTGTTCAATATAAATCATTGCATTCGATAACTTAACCTCTTTTATCACAGGCAAAGTATCTGACAAGAAATGCAGTAGCTGGCAGTGTGGAAGCTATCAAGAATCTGGATGATTTTGTGCTGCAACTTGCTGTAAGTGATGTTGAGTGATTGCCAGATATTAATAAAAAGTATTGTGAATGTAACTTGCAAATTTAGAACTGTTTTTTTTTTAACAATATGGTGACCGCACCCCCTAAGAATTCCTCCCTTGAAATACTTTTAAAATATCCACCTCCCTGCTAACTCATAGCAATAAAGCTGATACTATCATCATTATCATCATATCATCATCATCATCAACATCATCATCATCATCATTGTTGTCATCATTATTATTAACATATATGCAATTCAAATGCAGAAAATAATATTTTATCATTTTTCCCTTTACAGTCATGTGTTCCAGTTGAAATAATGCCGGGTGAGTTTGATCCAGCCAATCATGCAATGCCACAGCAGCCTCTTCATCGCTGTATGTTTCCCCAAGCAGCTGCGTATCCCACATTCCAGAGTGTCACCAACCCATACGAGGCTCTGATTGGTGGTGTAAGGTAATTAAAAGTGTACATAACTATCTATTTGTTGAAGTTGGAATTAAAATGTGTAGATGGATAAACTTTTAGACCAAAATTGTCCAAATTAAACTATTTCAGTCCAAACATATTACAGCAATAGCCAGCTGGGTGACTAGATCACTAGATCTGGTTCTTTAAGCTCTAAAATAAGTAATTAAAATCAATCAGTCTAATTTGCTTGTCAGTCTGGAAGCTTCACCATAGCTTTGTGATATCAAGTCAAGGAGACATGCATTTCACCAATCCTAAATAGAAAAAGTCGCTGAGAGGCTAGTAATGAGTCCAAAATTACAAGGAAATAAGTTTCGTAAATACTAGTTATGCAACGCTTTCAAGTGGTATACTATGGAATATCCCACGAGTCACTTGTATTTTCTCGGTATACACACGAGCCTTTAGGCGAGTGTGTATGCCAAGAAAATACAAGTGACAAGTGGGATATTCCATAGTATACCACGAGAAAGTGTTGTGTAACTATTTTATACCATGCCATAGAAAATACGCTCACTAAATTTCGTCGAGAATACAGTCGCAGCGCACTATGGGAAGGTCGGGTTGAATACCGTCGAATATACAACGGCTTTCTGTATTCTGATTGGCTGTATTTTCTATGGCATGGTATAAATGTGTGTAGAGATTGACTGAATTTTTATTTTTAATTTATAATTATTATTGTCTGAACAGCTCTTAAAAGTAATTAATATAGCTGTGATTACTCGCTGTCTGAAACTGTACTGTATGTGAATAACAATTTTTGTACTGGACAATACCTGAGTAGTCTGACTTTTAGTTTGGAGGGTTAGGATACAAGTAAAGGCTACAACAACAAATCTTGATATGTTGCAGACAGTGTGGTAATGGAGACAGATAAATTAATTTTATCATTAGCATGAAATTTCACTGTTTGATTTCAGGGTTCTTGGAACAGCAGGACAAAATGTAAATGACATCTACAAAGTGTCAATATTTGAGGATCGCCTGGAGATTCTAGAACACACAATGAAGTGGGGCCATATAGCACCCACAGCTCCTGACACTCTAGGTACAATCCTTGTGTGTAATGATGTTACAAATAACATGTATATTTAATGAAGTAGACATAAAGATGCCCAGCATTTTCAAAATACCCTATATAAGATAGAATTTTGAGATCAACTAATGCCTGAGGGAGTGGGAAAAACCTGGTGTCCTTTTGAAATTTTTAATACAAGAAAAACATGGGTGTGTACATTGGGAGAAATGTGCGTGAGATGCAGTGGCCTAATGGTTAGTGAATTGGACTCTGGATCAAGCAGCCTGGGTTAGAGCACCGTCATTATGCCATGTGACAGGCAAGACACTTAACTCTCACAGTGCCACTCTGCACCCAGGAGAATAAATGGGCACCATAACTTAGACAGGTTTGGGACAACCTGAAAAAAGCTGGGGATAACCTGGCATGGGACTAACATCCCACCCAAGGGGAGTAGCAATATTCCTAGTTGCTTTATACTATGAAAACAGAGATAATTTCTCATAAGTACTTTAATACGATGTTTTTGTTGTTGTTTTTTCAGGGTGCTATCCATACTATGACAAGGACCCCTTTATTTTAGAAAAGTGTCCTCATGTGTACTTTGTTGGCAATCAGCCGAAGTATGAGAGCAAAGTTCTTCACGGTAAACTTACTGATTTTCATCACAAAATAAGTCAAGTTAGTGTATGAATTCACAACAGAAACTGCATAGACTGTGAATGTAGCTCTCTTGCACCATACACTGCCAGGGATACCAGAAATTGCTGTCAGTTATAAAAGGATTGGTTAATTTGCAAAGCACTGAAGGCAAAGATGTAATATGCAGCCGTCTCGCACCATGCACCGCCTGGTATGCCTGTGGCAAGACAGTTTTACTTGCAGCCTACTATGGGTATTGTGAATACAGCTGTCTTGTACCATGCACTGCCTGGTATGCCTGTGGCAAGACAGTGTTGTTTGCAGCTGCCTTGTACCATTAACACTGCCTGGTATGTCTGTGGCAAGACAGCTATACTTTCAGTCTACTATAGGTATAAATTGTGAATACAGCCATCCTGTCCATGCACTACTGCCTGGTATACCTGTGGCAAGACAGCTCTACTTACAGTGTACTCTTACCTTAGTATACCGGTAGATTGTGAATACAGCTGTCTTGTACCATGGACTGTGGCCTGGTATGCCTGTGATAAGAAAACTATACTGGCAGCCTACTGTACATCAGTTCACCTGTCGACTGTGAATATGGTTGTCTTGTACCATGCACTGCCTGGTTGTCCTGTTTTCAGCGCACTGCTGAAGGATGGCCAGTAAAGATTGTGAATACAGCTATCCTGTACTGTGCACTTTTCTGGAATACCTTGAGTTGTAGCATGTGTAATCTGCTTGTTTTTGGTATCATCCCCTTGATATTAAGATGTATTGTCTTGCTCTTTCAGGAGAAAATGGCCAAAAAATAGTGTTGGTGACAATTCCTGATTTCTCTAGTTCAAAGACCTGTGTGATGCTAAATCTACGGACACTTACATGCCATCCAGTGAACTTTTCTGCCTCTTTATCAATGCCACAAGATAAAGCATTAGGTGAAGAACAGATGGAAATGTAACTATGCTGAGCTCCAAGCAATAAATCCCTTTTTGAGCGCTGATGCCAGGGCAAAGCAATGGAGAATTTCATTCATACTTTTGTACAAATTATAACTGTGTCTACTGCCACACAATATCTAGGTGTGGCTTGTTAACAAATGTTAGGCAGGGCCCCTTCTTGCAAATATTGAACATTGGTCAAAGTTTAGTACTGTCTTGGCTACACTGTGCATACACAACTAGACACCTTAAGGCTGGTATTCATCAGCATCATCAATCAATCATTTTGAAAATTTCATCAAATTGAAAACCTCAAAGTGTCTGCTCATTGGACCAACTTTAGGAAGTCTCAAGAAGCAGAGATATCTGTTTTTGAGCCAAGGTTCTTCTGACATCGTAACTATTTACCTTCACTTGTTGTAAATTTAGTCCATACAACACTATTGAAAAGTCTGAGAAGTTGACAGAAATAAATTTCTCTATATATTCCCTATTTTTGTCCTTTCTTCTTTAACAGCTAAAGGTTGCATTACATTTATTGCAACATATTTTTGTGACAACTTCAAGCACAGTACAGGAGACAACTTTTACAAACTATAAACCATCAGAGATGTTAAATCAAAGGAACCTGAAAATGCCTTAACTTTATTTTCAATTTATTGTAGCCTTTGAAATGAAATTAGTTTCAATTGTTAACATACAACTGTCATAATATTGTCACTTAAAATTCATATTTTGTATCCTATTCATAATCTCAATTGTATGGTTGATACCACACATGGCTGCATGTTATTAATTATGCGATTACAATCTTTGAACCTGCTTTTTATAAAATAAGGTATTTGCTCTCATGATATAAAAGAAAATAAAAATACAAAATGTCCCCATATATTTATCATCTATAAACAAGGATAGTCCATTTTCACATAAAAGGACAGCCTTGAGACCAGAAAAAAAGTCCAACTAAGGAGAGGTACCTGCTAATGTCCACTTTTGGTGGCTGGGACTATAACTACCTACTAAGGGAAGGTATCTGGCTATGAAGGTGTCTGTGGAGTTTTTACTATTTTTTTATTAAATTGGATTATTGCCTGCAGCCAGTAAAGTTAACCTGAATATGACAAAAAGAATTTCTGTTGATTGGTTCTTGATAAAGATTGTCTAATTTTACTGAAAGCCCTACAATCAAAATAAAACAAAACAGTTCTCTACTTAGACACAGGTCTCAGTGGACATATTGATCACAATCTAAATTAATTTATAACTAATTAAAAATTAATTAATTTTACATTAATTAACAAACATAAACAAAACAGCAAGAGAATGATGTCACATGTTTTACAAAAAAATTTCTGAATGCTGTTTACTAAGCAAATAATGGAAACACATACACTGTAGTCATTAATTTGCTACTAAGGCAGACAGTAACTGAATAAATGTCTTGCTGGTAATCTTGTACTACATGCACGTAACAAGCCAATAAACACCAGCTACATGACTACAATTCTGCAGTTTTGAGCAGCAAATGAATTGAAAAATCATGTAAACTTGTAAGTCCACAGGGAGCAGAGGAGCCAAACTCAACCTTTGTAAATGTTAAAATATTGCTGCTTGACAAATATTATCCGATCTTTTTGTTTACCCAACAGTTAAGCCAGCCGAAAACTCTTTCCATTGTCTGTTGCATAATCCCAGCTGGTTTCAGGCAACGAATAGAAAGTGAAAACATCCCTTGTCTTTTTTCATTCTGTGTAACCATCTTGTGGTACCCACAGTCATGCGGCTATGTCAAGTGCTAAGAGATACAAGGGCTAGCTGTTGTGTAAACAAAAAGACTGGATAATGTATGACAAGCCCCAACATTTCAACATTCACAAAGATTGAATTTGTCTTCTCTGCTCTCTGTGGCAAGTCACTTGGAATCAAAGCATTGGCCCATTGACAGACCTTAATGCCAAACTCTTTACTTGTAAACTGACCAAAGAAAGAAAACTTTTTAATCCCTATAGTAGTCTAATTCCTGCCATTGAAGCCTGACCTTAATTTTACTTGTGATAATCATTAGAAAAGGTGTTATGTTAAGTGGGAGCATGAAGCACAGCCACTCCTGCTGCTGCTCGGCATCTTGTCATGGGAATTACATCTTCCCACTGATCAGTTCTTGGGTCATAAGCCTCCACAGTGTTGAGATATGATGGCCCATCAATTCCACCAACAGCATAAACCCAGCAACCATATGTCATTACACAAACACCATCACGACAAGAATTAAGTGAAGCAGCTTCTGTCCATACATTCATGCGTGGTTCAAACATTTCAACAATGTCAAGCCTAGAGGCACCATCAAAACCACCAATGGCATAGATGCGTCCATCTAATGCCGCAGCTCCAATCCCTGCCCTAGGTCGGCTCATGGGAGGTAATACAGTCCATCTGTTTGTATGAGGATCATAGCATTCAATTGAGTTGAGGAATGAAACTCCATCATTTCCACCAATCACAAAGATGCGGTCTCCAAGCTCTGCCACTCCTGTTAAACATTAAAAGAAGTATTTAGTGAGACTACTAAATTGAAGATTTGTTTTAAGATAACAGCCCAATGCTAATTACATTTCTTCTCTATTCCTGAGTCACTCGCTCCTTTTAATCTGGATCCAGAGCTTTGTGGCCAAACAATATGATGCTGCACTTGCAAAGTGCTCATGTTATTGTTTGATTTGATAAGAATGAGGAATTCTTCAAATTACACAACAAAAATGCGCCAAAAATATGACACTCCCTCAAATGATTGGGGTACTCCAGTAGAAATGTGTAATTCTCCAATATGGAAAAAAGAACTCTGTTTTATCCATGTCTTCATCCTGAAACATTTGTGTTGGTGCATTGTTCTAAATAAACACTGTTGATGCTTAACAGTGGCTGCCATCCAGACCTAGCAGTCAGCATCATAAATCCTCACAATTTATCCTCATTTGGATTAACATTTGAACCTGAAACACAGATTAGAAAGAATGGTGCAAAGGGGTGCAATATTTCTTAATATTATCTAGAAGTAATTATCTGATTACTGATTAATTTCACGATTTGAAATAAACTATATTTGAAAATAGTTTATTATTGAGTTTTCCTGTTCTATCTTGTGTGAAATATACATTTTGTATGCTCATAAATAATCAGTCAAACATTCACAGGAGGAAAACATCTTGACAAAAGCCAAATTTGATATTTTTAAATAACATACCTGGGAAACTGCGGGTAATATTTGTAGGTGCAACAAGACTCCATACATCCACCAGGGGGTCATATCTTTCAACAGTTTTTAGACATGATCGCCCATCATAGCCGCCCATTGCATACATTGCCTCACCAAGGACCCCCACTCCAACACCAGAGCGACTTGTGTTGAGTGACTTGACATACATCCACTGGTTTGTCTCTAATGATAAGCACTCTACTGTGCTCAAACGTGAATAGCCATCTGAACCTCCAACAGCAAAAAGACGACCTCCTAAACTTCCAGTGCCAAGCTGTTGTCTTGGAACGTTGAGTGAAGGGGCTTGCTGCCAAATGTTACTTTGTAAACTGATAACAAGGGCAAAGGCATAACAACAGGATGTTAAGTTGATATGGATACCTGATGAAATCTATTAGTTGCTTTAGGGAAAATTTTAGATTGCTGTCCAAGAAAAATGTACAGATCTTGAAAATATTGTATATCATGTATGATATCTTACAAATACAGGTAAAACCTGATTTCATCCACGTTCTTCTTGAAACTTTATTACATGTAAAACTACTTTTTAAAATCAAACGGATGGAGTCATTAATCACCCCACGCAGATGTAAAATATGATAACAAAGATGTTTTGAGAAACAGGAATGCACTCATAGTAGCCAGACTCGCCCATGCGTTGTGTTATTGTTGGACGGAAAATTACTTCCTGCCCACAAGAATGAAGATACCGAAATTTTTCAAAGAAAAAATATGCCAAATTTTAGGACTTCGCCGAAGCCACAAATGATGTAATAACTTATATATACGTTAACGTATCACAAATACAATCATTCGATCGATGAACCCTCAGGGAAGCACAACAGGAGATGTTGAACAACATTTTTTCCCGAGACAATATAAAGTATTAGTAGTTGCCTTTATTTAAAAACACGATATGGATTCAAAAGTCCGATCACTATTTCAGCTATTAGTAAGGTTAAATGGCCACTGGAACCCCACAATAAAGCTACGATACAGTAAAACAAAACTCATAAAATAAATAAGTCAAAGTCAGTGAAATTAGATAGTACAGTAAAAAGAATGTTACCTAAAGATCATGAATGTAATTAATTTTAAAAGTCATCGCAACTACACTGTAAACATACAGGGACAAGTTTACTTTGACACACTGGCTGATGTCAAAACAATTGAAAATACAAACCTGTAACACTCTACTGTATTTGAAATAGTTTCTCCAGCTTCTTTACCGCCAACAGCATATAAAGTACCCATCATAGATTTTCTCGGTTTCATTCGATCAGTACGAAACTGCGCTCGCTGTTCGGGTACAAGATGATAGTTTTTCGCTTCATCGAGCAAATCTCTGCACGTCAAATTCGATCGTATTAAATTGTCTGCGTCAATTCGGTTCAGAAGATAATGCTTCGAAATCAAAGGCATTCGGACGAATCGTATCAGACTTGGAAGCTGTTTAACTCGATTGTTTAAGTCGTGTTTCACCCAAGACATGACGGCTTCGTAAACTTCTTCTTCCGCAATGATGTTCAAGTCGTCGCTTGAAATGACTTTCATCAATAACTCGCAAGGCAACAAAGCATACTCCTCTGACTTCATTACTTCTCTAAAATTCTCAAGAACAAAATTGTCTACAACTTCAAGGAAATTCGTGCAGCCATGCGCTTCGGTAAATTTTCTTATTCCCAAGCAATTGGAAGGATCTAGCTGTGTTTCCAAAAATTGACAGCAAATATCTCGCACTTCGTGAAATTGTACTAAACAGGCAGTTGCCAGTATGGACTGTACATTTTCAACGTTTACATCAACCTTTCCCGTATAAGCAAACTCCACAAGGGTTTGGACAATAGAAGCGTCTATGTCTTTCATAGTGACCACTTTCTGTCGGCTCTCGACTAAATCGCTCGTAAACATGGCGTAGAAGTACGAACTACACGCTGCCAACACCGCCCTGTGAGTAGGAATGTGCTCGTCTCCAATTTTAAGAACGACATCACAGAGCTTAAGACAGTCTTTGCGATGTTTGTTCATAACATCCAGTACTCGAACACTGTGTGACAAGGTAGAATAAGGCGAGTGAAGCTCTCTGCCCACAACACCTCCTGTTAGCTCCATGATTGATTTTTGTGATGAATGTTTGTGTCGTCTTCCAAGCGGAGTTGCAGAGGATTGGGTACAAGTTAGACTTCGGAAGACTTCGGAAAGTAACGAGAACACCCGAAGATTTTCGAGCACGGCAGTTTTCCAAAAAAAAAATGCACAAAAGATATCGCGCGAAAGTAGGAACGAGGGAAAAAATTCAAGCAAGCCCCACCTGCTAGAGGATGATGCGAGAAAATATCTTGCAGAGGGTTATGCTGGTAAAAAATTCTTCCCAGTAATTATGCTCGGCCGTTCTCGTAAAACGTTGAACTGTATAAACCTACCCTAAGGTACTGTTTCTATTCCCAAATCTCTCTTGGTCAGGCGCTGCACGTACAATGAAACCCATTTTTAACATCGATAATAATATAATTTTAAGATTCCCGTTGTTTGTGATTTTGACGTAAGGAAAATAGTCCTGATTCATGTGATCTTTCTGTGTTGAGATATTTTCAGTTGTATTGCGTGACAAATAGTACGATAAGTGATTTGCGTTATCAGGTTATGTAATGTTTTGATTTCTCGTGATTTTGATGTAGACAATAGAACCATGTAATCAGTCATCGCTGTCTAGGTATTAGGGGTGTCGCGCGTCAGTGATAAGGGAAAACCGAGCTAACTATTGTTCATTCTATCAGAGAGCGAAATCGGGTGTGATCAGGAAAATACTATCAGAGAAATAAATTGTGAAGTTTGTGGAAACTAGCCGTGTACTTATTGGCATTCCCAACACAGTGGCACCTCCGACGGGACCCAAGAAACTGTTATTGGCCAGGAAGCCGAAATGGAGAAGTTGAAGACCGACTTAGGAGGTAAACTTAAACTCCTTTTATTTACCTTGGGAAAAACAACAAGGCGTACTAGATTCTGGAAATGTGCTAGCAATTAACCGCCATCTCGAAGGTCTGACTAGCATAGCCAGTCAAATAGATAGTTTAAAGCTCCAAGTGGTCGAAGAAATGTTCAAAGAGGGCGGTTCCGAAGAGGATATCGCGAAGTGGAGCACAGATATTGAAACAAAGGTCGCTCAAGTAGATACTGAAGTAACACATATAAATGAACACTTGGCTAGTATTAAATCAGAAGAGGATTTCAAAGCTCAAGAAACCGAGAAGGAGCTTAAAGCGAAGGAGCGTGAAGACCAGCTTAAATTCGAACGCGCACAGCTTGAGCAGAAACTAGAATACGAGCGGAAGATAGAAGACGCGAAGAAGAATTACGCAACGAAGGCAAACGAAGCTAAAGCCAGTCCTGCCAGCGAGGGAGCGCGCACTAAGTTACCTAAGCTAACGATTACAAAGTTTAATGGTTCCTTTACGGATTGGCTCCGTTTTTGGAACATTTACGAAGCAGAAATCGACAAATGTAGCGACATGGCGGCGGTAACTAAATTCGCCTATCTTAAAGATCTGTTAGAGCCTAAAGTCAGAGCGGGAATAGATGGTCTCCCTTTCTCTAGCGAGGGATATGAGCGGGCTAAGAACATTCTAAAGAACAAGTATGGGAAACCGTCTGAAATAGTGAATGCGTATGTCCAAAATATCATGGGGCTACCCGTAGTCAGTGGGGCAAATCCAGCAAGGATCCTTCAATTCTATGAAGCGCTCTCGTTCAACGTTCAAGCTCTAGAGACCCTGGGTAAACTTAAAGAAGTAAATGGTTATGTGCGAATGTCGATCGATAAACTACCGGGAATCAGGGGCGACCTTGTTAGAACAGACGAAAACTGGCAAGAATGGGACTTTCCGAAGTTCGTTTACGCCCTCCAGAGATGGACAGAAAGAAATCCTGTGCATGTGACCACCAGATCAAGTGACAAGTCCTGGCGTGACTCAAATGCGTTTAACACCCAATTAGGCGACGCGCGTCCTCGTGGATGTCTTTATTGCGACGACACTGATCACAGGCCACACGAATGTACCAAAGTTCCCGATCCAGACGAAAGACGGAAGATTTTCTTGAAAAGACGACTCTGCTTTAACTGTGCCGGAGACAATCACAGGGCGACGGAATGCAAGAGCACGAAAACGTGTTTGTTTTGTAAAAGAAAACACCACACCTCCATCTGTGACAGAGGAAACACAGACAACTCGATGACAGCTACGCAAATTGGCGATGGTCCTGTGGTGTACCCGGTGGTTGTCGTGGAAATTGCAGGAATTAAATGTCGTGCACTTTTAGATTCTGGCGCAGGAAGTTCGTACGCTTCGGCCGCACTGCTTGAGAGAATTGGCGCTAAACCTCACCATTCTGGATTGCGCAAGATAGAGATGATGTTGGGCGCGAGCAGTCGGGTGATGGAAGTTTATAGAATCAAACTTAACTCAGTGAAGGGAAATTTTGAGATGGAAGCAGAAGTCACAAAGGTAGAGAAGCCACACCTTATGATGTTAGAAAACCCACGCTACAAGAAGCTCGTAGAAAAACACCCTCATCTAAAGGGTGTGACCATGGATGACAAAGACGAGAGAGCTCGCCTACCTGTGCACATCATTCTAGGAAACAGTGAATGCCCCAGAATCAGCACCACCGAACCTCAGCGCGTGGGAAGAGAATGGGATCCTGTAGCAAGCTACACAAAGTTGGGCTGGACCATCACTTCACCCGGTAAAGAAATTGACACCACCAGTATGCTCCTCACACAAACGTCGAAAGTTGACTACGAGGAACTTTGTAAGCTAGACGTACTCGGGTTGGCAGATTCGCCTTCAGGGGATCAGGGTGTAGTTTACGATGAGTTTAAAGAACAGCTGCGGAGGAACGAAGAAGGGTGGTACGAAACCGGTCTCCCGTGGAAGGGAAATCATCCCCCTTTGCCAAACAACAAGGAAGGAAGCTTACGCAGACTCGCTAGCCTAGTACGGAAACTTGAGAAGAATGGGTCTATCGATGATTACAATGCTGTCATCCAGGAGCAGTTGGCGGAGGGAATAGTTGAGCGCGCCCCAAACTCTGCCGAAGGACGGGAATTTTACATTCCACACAAGGGAGTCGTTCGAGAAACCGCTGAAAGCACAAAGCTGAGAATAGTGTATGACGCCTCCGCAAGGGCCTGGGACGGCGCGCCATCTCTTAACGAATGTCTTAACACTGGTCCACCGCTACAAAACCAACTATGGAGTGTATTGATTCGAGGGCGTTTCAATCCAGTTGCCATCACTGGTGATATCAAGAAAGCATTCTTACAAGTCAGAATCCGACCAGAAGAAAGAGATGCTCTCAGGTTCCACTGGTTAAAGAACATGGAGACTAAAGAAGTTGAGACACTCCGCTTTACAAGGGCGCTGTTTGGTTTGGGTCCCTCGCCCTTCTTGTTGGGAGGGGTCATTGAGCAACATTTGGATACCTGGAGCCTCAAGCAGCCTGAAATAGTACGCGAGATTAAGAAGAATCTGTACGTGGATGACCTAATTAGTGGAGGAACAACAGTATCCAAAGCAAGAGAGATGAAAAATGCAGCCACCGAAATCTTTGCTGACGCCGCCTTCGAGCTTCATAAATGGCATTCAAACGTTGCTGAATTAGAATCCACTGAAACCGATCAGACCGCAGACCAGACGTTCGCTAAACAGCAACTGGGCACCTCGTCAGGGGGAGAGAGTTCACTGCTTGGCCTAAAATGGGATAAGCTGAGAGATTTGCTGAGCATCACTGTACCGCCTGAGAAAGCCGACAACACCAAGAGGGGAATATTGGCCAAGGTAGCGCGGATTTATGATCCACTCGGATTGGCGTCTCCACTCACACTGTGTGGAAAGCTGCTTTATCGCGACGCCTGCAACCTTAGAATCGGATGGGATGAACAATTGCCTTCTCACCTAGCCGACAAGTGGGCCAAATGGGAATCGAGATCACCGGAGAGAATCACATTTGCGAGGGCCCTGGTTCAGTATCGGGAACCAATTAACAGCATATCCCTACATGTCTTTGGAGATGCAAGTGGTCTGGGCGTGGCAGCAACAGCGTTCACTGTCGTTTCACAACCATCAGGCGTCACACAAGGAATTGTGGCAGCTAAATCTCGATTGGCCAAACAGGGCCTCACCATACCACGCCTAGAGCTGGTCGCCTGCCACATGGCAACAAATTTGGCAACTAACGTTAAGGAAGCCCTCGAAGGATATCCGGTCGACCAAGTTTACTGTTGGTCCGACAGTACGGTTGCGCTCCACTGGATTCGAGGAGGAGGAGATTACAAGCAGTTTGTGCACAACCGGGTGCACAAAATTCAAGAGAAAGATTGGATTACCTGGAGACATGTACCCACCAAAGAGAATCCAGCCGACCTGGGGAGTCGTGGAGGACCTGTAGCGCAAGACGACGATCTCTGGTGGCGTGGTCCGAAATGGCTCTCTCAACCAAGTGCTTGGCCAGTCGATATTACAACAACCGCTACCGCTGAAACCCTGGCTGAAGCAAAGACGGTACAAGAGATATTTAAGCTCGCCACCAACCAAGAGGTGGATAGATTTGACGCAGTTCTAAACAAGTATGGTCTCTGGCGCGTGCTGCGCATCGGCGGATGGGTCGCGAGATTTGTCCATAACTCCAGAAGCCCACCTCGTGAAAGGAAAACAGGGCCACTAACCACCGAAGAACTAAAAGTTCAAAGAAGATTCTGGGAGAAGAGAGCGCAGCAGGAAGGTGTGAAGTCAGAGAATTATGAGAACGACCGCTTGCAACTTAACTTACAGTTAAACGACCAGCAACTCCTTGAATGCCGGGGACGGATACAGGGCGTCTACCCAGTGTATCTCCCAGATACAGCAGTCTACACAGAGAAGTTCGTTGAAGAAGCTCACAAATCTACTCTACACGGAGGGACGCAGTTGACAATGGCCAAAGTACGAGAAGAGCACTGGGTCCCACGTCTAAGACGACTAGTGAAGCGCATTGTGAAAAAATGCCCCGGATGTAAACGATTCCAGGCCACAGCCCTAGCCGTACCACCTCCTGGACTGCTGCCGCGAGATCGAACCGAAGGTTCCACTCCATTTCAAGTTGTGGGGGTCGACTATGCTGGCCCAATCAAGTTTAAAGCTACTGAAAAGCGCGAAGGAAAAGCCTATCTTATCCTGTATGCCTGCAGTTTGACGAGAGCACTGTACCTTGACCTGGCGAAAAGCTTGGAGACCAGTGAATTCCTTCTAAGCCTAAAGGGATTGGTAGCAAGGCGTGGCAGACCAAGTACGATCTATTCAGACAATGGCAGTACTTTCATTGGAGCTGCAGCATGGATTAAACAAGTTCAGAACGACGAGAAGCTAAATGATTACCTTGCAAGCCATCAAATTACATGGAAGTTCAACCTTAGCAGAGCCCCTTGGTGGGGAGGCCAGTTCGAGCGCATGGTAGGGCTGGTCAAAACAGCAATGAGGAAAACTATCGGCAACGCCTACCTAACCTTTGATGAGTTGAAAGAAGTCTTTCTGGATGTAGAAGTTTCACTGAACGGTCGGCCACTGTCCTATGTGGAAGACGACGCTCAATTCCCAGTTCTAACACCGAATTCAATGCTTTTCTGCCAACCAAATATTTTACCGGAGAGGGAGGCACATCACGGAGAAAGTCCAGAACTGAGACGGCGAGCGAAATACCTGGGCAAGTGTAAAGATGTGATGTGGAACCGTTGGACCAAAGAGTACTTACGTGGGCTGCGAGAGCGTCACACCGTAATCCGTAAAGACTCGCCCTGTGGAGTTGAAAGGGGAGATGTGTGTATAATCAAGGACGACAACAAAGACAGGAACAAGTGGAAGCTTGGAATAGTGGAGGAGCTCATTGTGGGACGTGATGGTGTTGTGAGAGCTGTGAAGCTTCGAGCAGGAAAGAGCTATTTAGAGCGAGCAGTGCAGCAGTTGTATCCACTGGAGCTGTCCTGTGACAGGTCTCAAGAAGTGCCGAGACCTCCACTGAATCCAGAGGCGTGTGTCTTCAGACCAAGGCGAGATGCTGCAGTAGCTGCCAGACTGCGGGTCGCTGACATTGCTGAACGAGAGCAGAACGACTAGTAAAAGGAACATTGTTTATTTGAACATTTAATCGAGTTTATTTTCAAAGAGGAACACTTATTATTTGAACACTGATTTCAATCTACTAGGTTTTTGCGAGAAAAGAAAACAACTTTACTAGAATTGTATTTGCTGCCGTGACGGAAACAAATAGGGGAGTGTGTTGAGATATTTTCAGTTGTATTGCGTGACAAATAGTACGATAAGTGATTTGCGTTATCAGGTTATGTAATGTTTTGATTTCTCGTGATTTTGATGTAGACAATAGAACCATGTAATCAGTCATCGCTGTCTAGGTATTAGGGTGTGTCGCGCGTCAGTGATAAGGGAAAACCGAGCTAACTATTGTTCATTCTATCAGAGAGCGAAATCGGGTGTGATCAGGAAAATACTATCAGAGAAATAAATTGTGAAGTTTGTGGAAACTAGCCGTGTACTTATTGGCATTCCCAACATCTGCTCTCGATGCTTCATACAAGCCAACTAACGGATTATTTATGGAACGTTCTCCAAGTTCTGCTTTCTACATCGCTACTTCATGCTCTGCAGATATACGAAAAACTTGTCATGATTATATTTCTAATTTACCACCTTATTATCGAAATTTTGTACGCTGCTGCTTGTGTCGCAGTCAACCATCTCATTCCAGCCTTGTCACATGTCACATACGGCGTGCACTACGTGTCTGGCAAGCATGGCTTCAACAGATCGAATAATATCACCGGATTTTTGGCTGAATTTGGGTACGGTAAATACCTAATAGTACCTTTTTGGTACGCTTCGGCGGCATATCAGGCTCGTTTGGTCTCACCATGGGTATTTTGGCTCGACCAACCCTAACCCTAACCCTAACCCTAAACCCTAACCCTAACCCAAAATACGAACCATGGCTCGACCAAACTCGCCTGATATGCCGCCGAAGCGTACCAAAAAGGTACGATTAGGTATAATTACCGTACCCAAATTCGCAAGTAGCCAATCAGAAGCGCGATCTACTGTCCTGATATTTATACCTAATCGTACCTTTTTGGTACGCTTCGGCGGCATATCAGGCGAGTTTGGTCGAGCCATGGTTCGTATTTTGGCGAGACGCAGTCGAGCCAAAATACCCATGGTGAGACCAAACGAGCCTGATATGCCGCCGAAGCGTACCAAAAAGGTACTATTAGGTATTTACCGTACCCAAATTCAGCCAAAAATCCGGTGATATTATTCGATCTGTTGAAGCCATGCTTGCCAGACACGTAGTACAAAATGTGTTGACCTGCTTGTATTGATACTTTTTTGGTCTTCAACACTTTTATCAAGTCCTCTTCTTACATTTTTTTACTCGTTTGTTTGGAGTTTCATTCCCTAAATTTTCAAAATCCAAATTTAGCGAAAAATTTGGAAACTCCGACTCCATTGTTTCAGTGTGAATGTTTCAGTAGTCGTCGGCAAACATCGCGCAATTGGCGAGCGCGCTCAAGTTTAGTTTTGGCGGGAAAGTTTTTCTCATTTTACGACCGGTAAAAACCAGCTAATTAAAAATACTAGTTTCTGTTTTATTGGTAAAACTCTTTTCAATTCATCGTACAGTAACACGTACTTTACTTCAAAGTGACCGTGATATGGTGGCATATCAGGTCAGTGACTTGATATCGTAGAATATCAGTACAGTAGATCGCGCTTCTGATTGGCTACTTGCGAATTTGGGTTCGGTAAGCCGCCGAAGCGCACCTAACCTGAAATCATACCCTCCCTCCCTACTACTACTGCGGGGGAAGGAGGGCATGATACATTTGCTTGTCGAAAGTCATGTAAAAAAACCAGATTCTGTTTTTTTGTCTGATTGGTCGAGAAACAATACTCAATGGAGCGGTGTGGACTGATTGGTTGTCGTATTTCAACGAGACTTCCGGTCAGAAGCTGGTAATGAGTGTAATGGCAAAGACGAGTCACGTTTACCTACGAGGACGAGTTCTTTACTACGTTAGCTGAAGCCCTAACAGATTTCAAGTGTAACTCTCTGAAGGCAGAACAAATAGAGTGAGCGACAATGCGTACTGAATAATTTTGGTTTCGTGAAGATGTTTTTGTTGTTCTTCGAAAACAATATTCCAGAGATGTTGGAATGTTTATTACAAAAGCGACCGATCCTATCTGCCGTTAAACAGTTCTTGTCGGTGAATTCCTTTTTTTACGTGTGTAAGCTGAAATAAAGGGACGGCATCCAGTACAACTGATAAATATATGTTCGCAAGCGCCATCTCACCTTGCTACTAAAAGCATTTTTATCTCAACACGGCGAAGTTTAAATACAGGCTGTACATATGTACAATTTTTCTCCAGACGTTTTTCACGCCTTGTGGAAATCCGAGTCTCGAATTTGCCGCCAACTACAAAGAGTGGTTTGACAGTTCGACGACACATTAGTTTATTTAAATTAGAGGGCGGCTGGCGGCCGGTTAAATAAATGTATCAGGCGTTCTTTTTTCCCTCTCGCTTTCGTAAAAAGAAAAAAGAACGCCTGATCGCAGGTTAAAGCGTACCAAAAAGGTACGATTAGGTATAAATATCATCGCCCTCAGGAAGGAGGAAGGGGGGTTACACCACGTATTGTCTGTGTGTTCACTTTTATGAACCGCTGGCGTAACATTGCAGGCTCACGTAGAGCCCGCTCCGCCCGCTTTTCTGCTCAGGAAGACAGTTCATTTCCCGTTCTAAATTTTCCGATTACGACAATGTTCAAGAATTTCAAATTACGTTACTTAGCGCTGGCAAGGTAAGGGGGAATCCCTCTGTCAATTGTTCCGGTTTGGCGCTTTGCAGAAAACCAACGGACTTGCACGATCGAAGGTATAAACTTGAGTTTAAGCTTATTTAGACTCGATGTTCGATGATTGTTTAATATGGGATTCACTTGAATTTCGTTTTCTTAATTTCAGAGATCTAAAGAAATCATGTCTAATTCACCCAAAGGAGGTAAGAAGAACAAACAACTGCAATTTTTGTGTAGCTCAGGTTTCTTCAAGTCCACATTTCCACTGATTTCCACCTGTGAAAATATTTTTTGTCCATTAATTTGATATCAAGTTTAACCCTATGTTTGTTTGATTTCTAATGAGTTCTTTGCTGGATACATCTTTTTTCTTAGCGGTAAGTCGCTTAGTAATATGTTTGATGTGGAAAATAAAGAGGATTTCAGTAGGCTTTGTGCTTGAATGACGGTATACATGTATTCAGGTCGCGACCATGCAGTGTGCTGTGTGAATTTCATTTTCATCCTTCGATGAAAATCGTTCAAATGTTAGTTGTACCTTCCAGTGATTTGTCAAATATATCAAACCTCCCGTAAGCAGACATCCTTGAGTCCAGAAAATTGTCAGGTGTCCGTTTGTTGGAGCTTTAAAATGCAGTGTTTGTATGAGTATGATGCAATTAATATAAATAGAACATAACACGACTGTATAAATAATCAAATCTAAAACAAGCTACCGTAAGAAACAATAAAAGCTGGGCCCGTTTTATTTCGCTGTTTTTTTTTTCTTGAAAGAGAGGGCTATTAATGAATGACTTGGGACTTTTACGTAAAGGAAGCTTTTGGCCGTTTAGTAGATGACACAAATCAAAACTTTAACCTGCTTTTAGCTGTTTCAACTTGGCAGGAACTTAGATCAAACTAATGGAAATTCCTACAGGCAACTATCACCTAGTTTGAAAAATGTGACAGCTATATATTTTAATGTAACTGACCCATTTTAAACATCATCCTCTAAAATACTAAAAAAAAAAACTGAAAAAATAACGCACATGTGTTAATACTATAAATGGTAAGAACCTGTGTAACAGTTGGGTAAGCTTGTCAGACCACATGCCTACCAATAGTTTTCACAGCATGGTATGCGCCAAAAATAGGGATTGTTATAGTCAGCTGGGAATTAGCGTAAAGCTGCCTGCTTCCCCCCCCCCCCCCTACAAAAATGTCAGGTGCATAATAATATGGCTGTCTCTACATCAAGTTCAGGTCAGGCACAGTACAATGTTTAGATTTTCATTAAGGACTTACTTTGTTCTGACAGGCAAGAAGCATAAAAAGCCAAAAGGACCAAAATTTGATTTTTCAAAGGGTCATCCATCACCTACTTCATCACCTTCGTAAGTACTTCTTGAAATCAAATGAGATACCGTAAAATTTCGGTTATAAGCCCTGGGCTTCTACAACTTCAAAAGAGTTTTTGGGTGGGCGTATAAGTGGAGGGGCTTATATCCGGAAGGGCTTATAAGCAGAATAAAAAAAAAACGTTCCGAAACGAGCCACAGGAGTGTTGATCTAAATACGTTACTTTTTAAGTTAAAAATGCATAATAAAGCAACATTTAGCCCTGTTTAGACCAGTTGTCATCCGGCAGAAGGGGGCTTATATCCATTGGCGTACGGGGCAGGGGGGGCTGCAGCCCCCCCCCCAAATTTTGGTCAACTCAGATTTTTTGGGCAGCAAGAGAAATTTGGGCAAAGCCAGTTTTTAAAGAATCTTTTTTCGAAGAGATAGATATTTTCTATTTTAACCAAAAGTCGGTGTGTGAGTGATTGCTTAGCACCTGATGAGTTTCTCGTTAATAGTGAAGGGGCTCATTTGTTGATATACATAATTATTTGTATTTCTTTACTGTTTGGCACTGTACTGCAAATATCTGTCACAGTTAAACACCTGATAAAGAAAGCTTCTCCGCGTTGCTAAATTTTACAAAAACGAAGGCGAGATTTTGAAAGCTGAGCAGAAAATGTGCGCTAGCTTTCAGCGTGTGCACGGTAGGATTAGGCTACATGGTTGTTTCAAAAATGCTGGAGACAATCCAAGAGAATACGTAATATATTTGATAAGTTTTCAGAGTTTCCTTACATGGTTCATATCCATGCAGTGAAACCTGCTACATCGTGTTCTGCAGAACGATCATTTAGTGCGTTGTGCAGATTGAAACTTACCTTCGCAGCACCTGATGGGGCGACAACGTGTCAGTAAGGCCAAGTAAAAAAAAAATGTTTCTCGTCCCCGCCCGATTAATTTTTTGCCGAAATTTTTTGGGCAAATGTCTCACCGCCCCCCCCTGGCAAAACATTGCCCGTACGCTTATGGTTATATCAGGGGGGGGGCTTGTAATCGGATGTATTTTTTGTTTCCAAGTAGATGGGCCTATAAGCGGGGGGGGGGGGGGGCTTATAACCAGAATTTTACGGTATACATCAAACTAATGATGATCAATGATAGCGATGTAATTTACTTATTTTATATTGCTCATGTTGTTTCAGGACAACTCCTCCCAGAAACCTTACAGATAAAGAGACACTCACTGTTGATGGCAAGGTTTGTTAGATAATTTATATATAATGTTTTACTTTTCATCTACTATTCAGTTAGGTTTTTATCAGCCATCTGCTTTCTACTAGTATTACCAGTAGGGCTGTCATTATGAGCCGACTGCCAGCTTATGTCACCAGCTGAAAGAGAACTTAGATCTGGCTGAAATTTTCCAAAAACACCCATCTACAATAAATGGCCCTGATAAAATAATTCACCCATTTTGCAGCAAATATTTTAAAGTCCTTAACTCTTCACCTTCAAATAATTTCTTTCCCTCTGTCTTATTTCAGAAATAATTTGATCCAAAATACAAAATTAATGAAACAATCAGCACTAGCTAACATGAAAGCGAATCACTGTGCAATAGGTCAATTTTAGTAAGTAAAATTGTAAATAAATTAAAATTTATTTGTCATTAATATTTACTGCAGGAATTTGAGTGCAATGCAGAAGATTTAAAAGAAATAAAAGAGCTTGGACATGGAGCCTATGGTTATGTGTACAAGATGATACATGAACCCACAGGAAACATAATGGCAGTCAAGGTACATTATGGCTCTTATTAGTTGGTCCTCAGAATGCCAGGGTTTAATATAAATTTTGTTGTTTATTCTACAGAGAATACGAGCCAATGTAAACTCAACAGAGCAGAAGAGGCTTTTAATGGATTTGGATGTCTCTATGCGAGTGACTGACTGCCCATACACTGTGCATTTTTATGGCGCATTGTTTAGAGAGGTGTGTCAACTTTCTGTAACATAACTAGAAATTTCTTACCACTCAGAAGTGAACACTGCAATTGAATTCTGCCACAACACCCAAGGGGATTTTGGATTTTCATATTTCCTTGTCTGAGAGAATCAGTAATCTATTATTAATTTGCTGAGCCGACTTCTCACTATCACTGTGCATTTCAGACATATGTCCCAGAGGATTTGATATTTCTTGCTTATTGTGCCTTTCCACATTTGGCTCGCATCACTTCCAATCATGTTTTCACATCACAAGCTAGGAAAAGAAAGAGACTGAAGCAGTCTTACCTAAACATCACATTTTAAAATTGACAACCATTCACAAAAAATGTAGCTTATTATCTTATCACACTCTTTTCATTTCTCACACACATGTGACACAACAACCTTTTTAATAAAGTCATCTTATAGAGTTGAAATCACTGAATCTTGGCAGTTACTGTTTTTTTGTCTGACACTGCTCTGTTAAATCAGTTTTATCAAGATCATCGATTACATGATGTTAAATGTGATTTCATGATCTGCTCAACCAGGGAGATGTCTGGATATGTATGGAGCTAATGACAGCATCCTTAGACAAATTGTACAAAAAAGTTTATGCCACACCTGGCAGGAGGGTGCCCGAGGAGGTGCTACGAGAAATAGCCATTTCTGTAAGTTATACTGACCTTTGTACTTCCTGATTTTAATAAACTCAAACTATTTGAATTATTTTATTTTATCCATTCAGTTGTTTATTGATTTTGTGACTTGTAAAGGTCTATTAAACATTAGTAATTGATAGTGAACACTAGTTGGTAAATTAATTTGAATGTGTGGTTTTATTTTCTCCGGCCTACAGATGGTCCATGCCTTAAATTATCTTCATAGTAAACTGAAAGTCATCCACAGAGGTGAGGACTAAATTCTCATAAAAAAATGTGTTTAATAACTATTAATAACCAGCAGTAATCACCGGTTATGACAGTGCATTCAACTCTCTGGCTCCAAATGACCTTTAATAAAATGGCTGACTGTAATTTTTGTGAATTGCCTACACCCAATTTTCAGCCGTTTTGTGAGTCCGTGTTCCTGAGGAGGATGACAACTGGACTTTTAGTGAAAACAGGCCACATTGATGGCGAGAAATTGAAATCATTAATCTGTCAATCATTTTTATGCATCCAGTAAATCTTTTATTATCTATTGTTCAATGCCATTCAATTCACAGATGTAAAGCCTTCCAATATTTTAGTGGATGACAAAGGAAATTTCAAGCTCTGTGATTTTGGAATCAGTGGTCAACTGGTGGATTCATTGGCAAAAACAGTTGATGCAGGCTGTAAACCCTACATGGCTGTAAGTGAGTTGTTACTTAAGTTACCAAGGTGCAATTCATCTTTGAAAAACTGACTGTCTGTGTCTCATCGTCATCATCATCACTTTGTTTACCCTTGAATTTTGCAAAGTAGCTTATACAGCTAGTATCCCCAAGCATTTCACAGTACACAGCACAGTATGACATTAATTTTAGAACATGCTTTGTTTGGCTTAACACTCCAAGACATACTTGTTGTAAGGAAATTTTTTAGTTTTTGGAAAAGCTAAATGTGAAATTATTTTCTCCTTTTTAGCCTGAGAGAATCAACCCATCAAGAGACATGAAAGGTTATGATATTCGCTCAGATATATGGAGTCTAGGAATTACCATGGTAAGACTGTCTTGGTAAATGCACTTTGTCATCAACATCAAAAGCCTGTCATCAGATAAACCAGGCCCACGGCCCACGGGTTTCCTTATTACTGCTGTGTGTATGAGTTTAAAAATAATTCCACTTAAATAGCATTTTCTTATTTCACTATCAAAGACACTATTTTGTTCAGGTTATTTGCCCAATACAGTTGTAATTATGGAACCATCGTGCAAAGTGGCAAGGAGAGCACTCGACCTGTTTCCGAGGCTTGCTTTGGTTACTTATCCTTTCAACCAGCTCAACTAAGTACAATAAACCATCACTCTAACTTGACACCTTCTTTACAGATAGAGCTTGCAACAGGCAAATTTCCTTACACACAATGGAAAACACCATTTGAACAGCTGAAACAAGTAGTTCATGAACCTTCACCTACTCTCCCTGATGCTGGGCCACACTCAGATCAATTCAGAGATTTTGTTGCCCAATGGTGAGTTTTAAGTTTGCTGTTTGTGGACTAGTATTTCATGTCCTCATTAAAACACCTTGTAACTGTACTTGCAATATCTACAAACAATACGTCAGTGTATTACATAATAAAGATGTCAAATTTTAAGCTTGGTGATAAATGATACAATACAATACAATAATGATAAAGATGAAAATGTTCATTATGTCTCAAGTGTGGGACAAAGAAAAATTCTGAGTCCCAGATGAGAATCAAACCCATGGCCTCCCAGATACCAGTTGGGCATGTTCAAAGAATGAAGAAACAATGGTTTCGAAAAAAATAGATGCTGAACTTGGGACTGAGAGAATTGATTGAGGGTGTTTATTTGTTTACTTGAATCTGCAGCTTAAAGAAAAACTACCATGAAAGACCAAACTATGTCATGCTCTTGGTGAGTATAAAATGTATCAATGTAGAAATTGAATTAATTCAATTACTTCTGCCTAATGGTTAGGGTGCTGGACACCAGATCAAGTGGTCCTGGTTCAAGCCTATGCCAGATTCACTATGTTTCGTTCCTGGGCAAGAACGTTCACTCTCTTAGTGCAACTGTCCGCCCAGGTGTATAAATGAGTAAACCAATGCTGGGGGGGGGGACCCTGCGATGGACTAGCTTCCCATTCAGGGAGGAGAAGGCATACTCCTAGTCCCTTAATACCAGAGACACTGGAATAAGCTCAGCCACTGATGGGCCACTCGGCTCGACAAAGGCTTTACTTTTTATGTGACAGTTTGTGCAGAGACTGATAAATGACTTTTAAGTAACTACATGTGCTGTCCCGCGTTTTTTTCACATACCCCTATAAAAAAAATTTAAATCAAATCTTGAATCAAAATCTTGAAACAAAATCTGAACACAAATCTTGATTCAAAATCTTATACCAAAACTTTTTACAAACCTTGAATCCAAGCGTAGCGTTTTATAGTATTTTATTTTTTAAATGCATGAAACTTTTGATCAAATATAATATTTTATTATATTTGCTCCTTGTCTTTACAACTGATCTGGAAATTAAATCTTTTTTACAGTGCTTACTCCAAAACTGAACAAAATCTGGATTCAAAAAATGGAATCAAAAATGAAATCAAAAAATGGAATCAAAAATGGAAATTAAAAATGGAACCAAATATCAAAATCTCTTATACTCTTTTTCAAAATTTTGGATACAGTGCGTTTAAACAAGCCTTGATATCATAACTGAAATATCAATCTGGAAAACCAAGCGAAGCCGAGTTTTATGATGTTTTTGAAATTTATTTCAAAATCTCTTATACTCTTTTTTAAAAATCTTGCATCTTAGTGCGTTTAATTATTCCTTTTATCAAGTTGGATTCTAGTGCGTTTAAAATGAACGTCTTATATTACATTTTCAATATAATATTTTTGTATTTTTATCAGATTTTTGAACATGTTTTTATGTAGGATCATATTTGATATAATACCGAGATCAGTACAAATGTTAACTAATCTATTTGATTGTTCCTTTTCACTTAATTGTAAGAAAAGTGTATTGTCTTTAATGCAATGTTTTTCTATGATATTCATCATCTCAACGAATTTTTCTTTGATGTAATTTGATGTCATTATAATATTTATTATACATTATTTTTTATATCATTTATACAGTGCGTTTAATCTGATTTTTTGTTGTAAATGATGCTGTTATTAATATGCTTTTGTGTCAAAAGATGTCTCCATTTACCGGATAATTTATAGTTATAATTATTGCAAATGACACAAAACCATTCCTTTTTAGATGCATATAAAGTCTTGGACCTTCTTTTTGCATCCATCTTGTCTTTTTCAGTAAAATATCTTCGAACTTCAACCATTTATATATATACTTTAGAAATTTTTATATATTTTTAACCGACAGTTATGGTAAATTTTTAATGTTATATATTTCTTGTGATTCGTTATTTTTTATATATATTTATGACTTTTTTAAAATTATGGTGATTAATATTTTATAGTTCAAGGTTAAACATCTGCATTATTGTCATGGTTTCATAATATTTGGTTCAATACAATAGATTCGAATGTTCTATTGTTTATATTAACTAACCAATCATATTACAATAAACTTTTATACAAACTTTTATATAAACGTTTGTCATAAAATAAACTTTTATTCTCAGAATTGATTCAAGATGCCTAAGTCAATAAGCACGAATTTTATATATGTTGTAGATCCTTCATTGGTATCCAACTATTAAAATCATCATTATATCCTTTCCACTTCACTAAAGCTTGTTTCTTCTTATAATCCCTCCGAATGACTTTATCAATTCTGAATACGTCCTGTTTTGCTTTTAACAGTTCAGGTTCATAAAAACTTCCTTGTATGTCTTCATTATTGAGATCTTTCAATTTGTAAGTAATAGGATTAGTGTATTGTATCTTATCGATGGTAAAAATTTCTTCTGTCCAGTTTGGCGTGTACCCTTTATCGAAAATATTTCTTTTATACTTCGATATTCGAACCTTATCACCTATTTTGAATTTCGGTTTCTGTTTTGATGTTTTCATATCACCGTATAAATTGAAATATACTAAGCCTTCATTCTTTTTCCTCGATGCTTCTACGGGTGTCATTTTAATGCTTGAGTGTTTGGTATTATTATACTGCTTCACTAATTTGGGCAACATATCAACATACATAGTATTGCCTTGTACGGTAAACTGCTTCCACATTCGGGTTTTAATTGTCCTGTTCCATCGTTCACAAACACTACTCTTCTCTTCGTTCTCGGTGGAGTATAGTGTTATACCATTCTTTTCCAAAAGCTCCTTCATATTTTTATTGTAATACTCTTTCCCTTTATCAGTCCAAAGATATTGTGGTTTACGCCCCTCTTTGAATATTGTTTTGAATGCTTGAGTTACTGTTTCACCTTTTTTATCTTTCAAAGGCACTATCCAACCATATTTACTAAAAACATCCAGTACCATGAGAAGATATCTGTAGCCTTTGTTCCATTTACTGAACTGTTGCATTTCAACCAAATCCGAACACCATATTTCATCAATATGGTTAACTATAACACGCCGTCGAGTAAAGTTACGCTTTATTGGTTTGTGTAACTCATCAGCTAATTCTTTTTGCCAACTTTCTTCACTCGACGGCCTTTTCCGTTTTTTGACTTCTTTTTTTTTATACCCATACCTACTTTTGATTTACCAGCTATTATATTTCGAGCCAAAGCATGTCCCCATTGCCTGTCTTTCCATGGTATTGCGTCTAAGGATTTAACCATTTTCCTGTCTGCTTCATTTTTACACTTTACTTGATCTTTTGAGGATTTATTTGCACATACGCTGTAATCTACATCATGTTGCATGCTGACGGCATCTGTTTTTCCTGTTGGTTTTTCATATATCTCCAGTATTTTACCTGTTTTTTGATCCCACTTTACCTGTTTCTCTAAAGGATTACCAGGACCTGTATACCGATGACCAGGCATTACAAAACCCTTTTTTGGTGCTACTTTTAAAATAGCTTTATGGATATCGATACCTTCACCTTTGATGAATTTACTCTTTTTGTTTTTACAGATTGAGCAAATTGATTTTTCCATAAGTCGGCCATTCTTTGCTTTTACTTTTTTAGTATTGATTGAATTTGTTTTTTTATTACATGAAACGCAGTATGACAGGCACATATATATTATATGTTAGATATTAATCACAATAATGATTAATCCATTTGCCGTTTTTATATTCTGTGTAATTACATGATGGATTAAATTTTTCATGTGCATATGCACCAGCGGGCTTCCAAAAATTAGATGTCTGAATCCCGCTTTTTTATTAAATATACCTTTAGCAAAGTCACCGCGCCAATATTTTTTAAATAGATCTTTATCACCTCCGGTAACTGCCATGATAGCCGATGCTAAGTCTTGAGCCTGTTGAAACCCTGGAATCTTTTCGCCGACCTTTTTGTTAATCGTTTCACCTACTCCACGCCCTTTTTTCTCACTAACAAAACGGGTTTTAGTAATACCACAAGAAGCGCATTTTGATTTGAGCAATAAACGATTGTTTTTTGTTCTCACATATTTTTCAGAACTAGGAACTGAATTAGTTTGTCTTTTTTCACGTACGCAATACGTTTTAGTCATTGTATATATATGAGTTATATATTTCTGAAATAATGTTGAATGAATTTTTCATTATTCATTGTGTCATATATGTCAAACACTTTTAATAAATTATAATACGAATTTCCCTTATTCATTTCGTTGAGAAAGTATAAAGAGAAGTATCCGCATGTGGTTGTATTTATATTCTGTATCTGATTGTTTTGATGTATCAATGTTAAATTCTTCTTTTTTGCGTGATCGACTATTTCTTGAAATGGAGGCATACCAAAACTATCAAAATAATTGATTACCATATCTTTTACATAAGTTGCAACCCAATGGCTACCGCTCATATAAGATGGTTCAAGATTGTAAATAAATAATGCTTGTTTATGGTTATGTGGTACTCTTTTATCCCTTGACAAAACATCACTAATTGGGATGCTTAAATATCTGCACCATTTTATTAGATCAAAATTACTCATCGGTATATTCTTATGGAATGTTGGCTTTATTACTTTCTTTTCGGTTTTAAGATTTTTTTTTTTTGGAAGCACTAATCCACCTGTTCTAAGAAATTTATCATATTCACCCCATGATCCTATTACTGGAGGAGATCTGTAAGATAATACATCTTTCTTACTTGGTAGTTTGATTTTGCCACCATTTTTTGGTCTTTGTGGTGAATAATAAGGGTATTCTATTTGCATTCCTGTCCCTCCTTGAGGGGGAGTGACTTGAATTCCTTTTCCAATCATATCCCTTCGCATTTTACTTATTTGGGCTTTAGATAAAGTCAGTGTAATGCCTTTTCCTTCACTTTTTACTTTATTGTGCCGTGTTATTTGTCTTTTTGTAAGGTATAACTCAGTATTACCCTTCTTTTTGATCTGATGCTTATCAATCAATAAACTCACTTCACTTGAATTTTTGATTGCTCTGGCTAGCTTTTTCATTTGGCCTTCTGTTAAATGAATATATGCTGAAATATATTTTGTGCTCATAGTCTTGCTCTATATATAATAGTGTTAGATTAAATATTACATAAAAATAAGTTCATTCCCAATTTTGTCAATTACAATTTTTTCTTCATAAAGAACTACAGCGTATATCATATAATCGTCAGTAGCTTGTACATTCAATCTGTAATGAAACAATAACTGTTTTGGATCATCAGTAACCGATTCCTTATGATTTCTTAAATCGAAATAGATAACAGGAAATAATTCAGAATAATTTTGTAAATTTAACTGAGTTCCTGTATTGTAGTCGTTGGTTCTGAATGCATATTCTTGAATGTCATTATATAATCTTGGTTTAAAATCACAATCATACTCTAGTTCTGGAGTAAAATATGAATTTCCAAGTTGCAATCGACAGGTAGATAGTGTACATGCATTATCACCCGCATTTATTTTAAAAGTATCAAAAATAAAGGGGTTTTCTAATTCATTATTTGACTTGTTTCTTTGCAGATATACAAAAACATGTTTTGCATTTTTAATAGCTGGTGTAATTTGATATATCCCAGAAATAGCAGTTGTTGGCGATGAATGTTTAATAAATTCTCTTAAATATGTCCATTTTGTTGCTGTTAAAAAACTACTATTCACTAATTTTTGTCCTGCTGATGTAAAGTTTAAACGCGGTAGCCATAACTGAAAATCTTGAACAACATATCGTGTTTCATCCCCAGCAACTCTATAAATAAATTCTCTATCATCATTTAGTGTTATGTTTAGTTCGATTTGCATTGGTGGTATCATTTTATCGCGGAGTTCTTGAAAAATTGAAAACCTATTTAACGGAATGATTGCGTATACGTCTTTTGATTGTGAACACAATTCAGCTCTTTTAATTGCTCCTACTTTTGGGGCTGTTCTTAAATCGCCAGCTAATACAGCTCTATCGTCGAGATACCAATTGAAATTGGTAGCTACTGTACGACTATAGTCATCAGAAAATTCAAGCAATCCTTTTATGAAACAGATTTTATGCAGGTCATTACCATCGTAAGGTTTTTTACCTCCTGAAGTTATCATAATGTGATTTATAATACTGGTACTATCATTTATCGTTGACGTTAGCGCAGGTGTTTCTAGAGCATTGACCGCAATGTTCGATCCATCAGCCTTTTTCTCAAGTTTATATTTCACGATAAAATACCCATTATACCAATCAAACCAACTAGACCTATCAGTCATATTGAATATATACCCTGTTTTTTCCTGATATAGCCCATTTGCAGGTCGAATAATGGGTGTTTGCAGATTGAATCGGAGATAATCAACTTTTTCAACATTTTCTATGCTTCTGAAACTCATTTATATTATTAGATTAGATAATTTACTTCAATTGTGCTAATCGTTTCAAAATAAGATCACCAGCTTTTTCACTTCTATTTAACACGGATTTTAAACTTTTCTTTTGTGCTTTGATTATTGGTGATTTATTGAGATATTTTACCATTTTTTTAGCATATTGTCCGATATTTTCTAAATCATTAGTTATTAAACCTGATCCTTTATGACGATATTGATATAAACCTTTTTTAGGGTTATAAAATTTTGACCATTCGTATACTCGATTCATTTTATATTATTAGTTTAGATTAATTCACCTCTTTGATAACGATATGAAACGCCGTATCGATTTCATTTAAATCAATGGGACGATTATACGAATCGGTTATATATAGTCTGATTGAATCAATACTATTTTTATTAATTGGTGAAAATTTCAACCTTCTCGGTTCAATAGTAAAAGGAAAAGATCTACGAATTCCTTGTGCTATGATACTAAAACAAAATAATACATCTTTTGATTCATCTGTCAATGATCGGTGAGTTAAATCACAATGAATACATATCATATCAACGCTCCTTGTTAAATCAGGTATTTTATCACTGATGTTGCTTCCAGCTGATAAAATTTTCTTATCAAAACCCAGTATCATATTAAAGTCTGATACAGATAGATCTAATTCATAATTTTGCTGTATGGTTATTATTGTTCTAAATAATGATAAATCAAACGTAACTAAAAATGGATAATCATCACCATCTTTACCAGTTGTATTTTTTAAAAAAGTATCAATGTCACTATATGAATACATGCCATCTGGAAAAACGATATCTTTAAAACTTGTATCACTACCTGTTGTTTTTCGATATCTAATCTTATTATTGGTGAATGAAGCCGAAATATTATACCAGCTATACGTCATACTGATTATTTCGTCTAGTGCCATCTCATAATTTTTATTTGGATCAAGGAATAAAGGCTGGTCAAGATAAATTGTAAAATCATGTGCTTTCTGATTATAATTATTGGCTTGTCTTTTCGCCCTGAATGAACTAAGTATTAAATGCTTCTCCATTATATATATTTAAATTAGATAAAATAGTTGTTATAAATTTTTTCATATAGACGCTTTGTAATTCTTTTTACTCTTAACAGTTCATCCAATATTGTAATACCTTGGTTTTTTAATTCATAACTCGTATTCCCAGCGTTAATGCTTCCGCAAATTAAATCCAGTTTTTCAATAAGTTTTTCAGGGTCTCTGTAATAAATAGCCTTATAATTATGGGCTAGACCACCACCTTCCCATTCATCGTCTTCTCTATCAGAATCAGGCGCTGTGTCCCTTCTCATAGCATCTATCTTATCAAATAATGATTCCTCTATAGTTGGTTTTTTTTTATATTTAGTTTTTTTGGGGGTCTTTTTCAATTTTTTTGATTTTTCCTGTAAATCCGAAGCTGAGAAAGGAACCCGTTTGTACTCCATACGTTGTATTTTATGCTTAGTTAATAACAACTGGTTTTCAATTCTATCAATTTGGTTTGTAAAATCTTCATCTATTTCCAACAGGTCATTATATGATTTTCCTTTGTATTTACCAGATTTGATCATATTTTTACCACTTTTCTTCAGTTTGCCTAATAAAACACTAACCTGACGCCTTTCTTCGGCGAGAGATTCCCTTTGACGATCTAACTCCTTTTGATCAGCCTTTTTGAGCGAACTAGGATCCCATTCTTTTCTCTTTCGTTCTATTGAGGGTGGTGGATCAAAATCGGGCATTTCATCTTCATCTTCTGTTTGAGCTTCATCAATGGGTGGCGGTGGATCAAAATCGGGCATTTCATCTTCATCTTCTGTTTGAGCTTCATCAATGGGTGGCGGTGGATCAAAATCGGGCATTTCATATTCATCTTCATCTTCTGTTTGAGTTTCATTAATTGGTGGCGGTGGAAGAGGATCACCCTCTCTTACCCCTTTATTTTCCAACTTTTTAGTTGCTTCAATTTGTGTGTCGAGACGAGATGTTAATGGTTTAAACATTTTTATGAATTTGATTTGTCCTAATTCATCTTGCAATTTTGAAGACATTATTTGATTATTAATATTCTTGATTTGATTTTCAACTTCTTCTTTTTGATCAGCAATTTTTTGCCAAGCTAATAGACTCATTTATATATATTAGTGTAGATTATTATCAATCTTTCATCAGTCTTCCAGAAGTCTTTCATCAGTCTTTCATCGGTCTTCCAGAAGTCTTTCATCGGTCTTTCATCAGTCTTTCAGGCGTCTTTCATATTATATAACTGATATATATAGATATGAAAATACCAAATTATGACACTGAAGACGATATAGTCTCGAACTTTAAACAAGTATACGATTTCATGCCAAATCAATGTTTTCGGATGCTACTTTGCGCTCCGAGTAATATGGGAAAGACTAATACTTTAATGCATATGATTTACAATTTATTATATTTCGATAAAATATATTTATATGCAAAAAATTTAGACCAGTCTAAATACCAGAATCTTATCAATGTGTTCCAACCAATAAGCGATGAAGCTGGTTATAACATTATTGAAGCTAGTAACGACCAAATAATTCCTGTTTCTAAACTAAATGATGATAATCAAAAGCTCGTGATATTTGACGATTATGTTTGTGATAAAAATCAAAAACCATTAATCGATTATTTTATACAAGGGAGACATAAAAACTGTAGCGTGATATATTTGTCTCAAAGCTATTTTAAAACGAAAAAAGACATAAGACTTAACTGTTCGCATTTCTGTATTTACGAATTCCCAAGTGCTAATGAGAGGGCACTGATATGCCGTGAAAACAGTATTCCAAAAGAGCTATACGAGCAAGCAACTAAAGACCCATTCAGCTTTTTATATATTGATAAACCACGTAAATTCATAACAAAAAATTTCGATGAGAAGATTTAATCTAACATATTAACAGAAAATGGGGTACATTAATGACGAAAATGATTTTATGCATACCAAATATTCTCAAAGTGCAAAACCTGCAATTGGTTTTAAACAACTGGGAGCTGATTTCGATATGGATAACAAAAAGATATTCAGGTTAAATACACAAGCTGATGTAGCTATCGATGCTGATTACGATTCGTATGCTCTTGATTTGTCTTCAGGTGTCAACAAAGGATATCTTAAATTGAATTGTTTGACAAAAGATGATGCAGGGAACAATTTTGATGCTAATCAATCAGTGATACACAACACAGAACCGTATTATGATGGATTGTACCAAAAAACAAGTCTAGTATCGAAAGAATACGTTGATTTAATGGATACCAACCTTGAACAAAAAATAGATAGTAAAATACAAAATAAAGCTGATCTAGATACCCACGATGAACAAACGTTTAACAGCATAATAAATGTTCCGAATTTTGATCAAGGATACAGCAATATGTCAAACGTAATGAATAAAGAATATATTGACTCCAGAGACGCGCTTAAAGCTGATAAAACATATACCGACAATACTTTTCTAACGAAGAAAACAGGTGCTATTTTAGCTAATACCCTTCAGAGCAAGGCTTCCAAAATATATACCGACAGTACTTTTTTAACAAGAACTCAAGGAAATGTCTTGGTAAATAGTCTTCATACAAAGCTTGATATTAACGGTAAAAATCATATGAATGCAAATCTTAACATGGCCAATAACAAAATAATTAATATAAAGGAACCATCTAGTTTAAATGATGTTGTTACTCTCAAATACATGCAAGATCACGTAAGCCAAAGCCATGTTCAATCTGTTAATAGTGAAAACAAATTCAAATATATAATGGAAAAACCCAGTGAGCAAGTAAGTCAAGAAAACGATATCGAATTAGGAGATGAAGTATACCTTGACAAATCACCGCATCAGATTAACAAAAAGGTGATTGACATGAAATTACTACTTGATGCTTCAAAGGGGTATTATAGTTCAAGAGTTGGATTAAACCTCTATCTTCTTTCCAATGATCAATATACCTTATGTTTTGAGTTGATATGGACAAATAATGATATTGATCCTAGTTCTATACATATCGATGGTATATCTTCAATTGAAACAATTCATAACATAAGCACAAAGGTATTCGGAACGCAACTATATGCTCGATTAATATGCCAATTCACCAAATCTCAGCAAATCGGTAACAATTATATCTATATTGATATCGTTATGAAAATGAAACCTGATCAAAATTATGATCAAAAACTACAAACTTACTTCACAGTGTATGGAATATCTTCACATCAATCCAATATCTCACCAAGCATATATGACCAACTATATCGCGTGGAGAATGATCAAATATATATCGAGGGAGCTGTAAATATGTCTAATTATTCCATCACTGGCTTAAAAGAAGCTTTAAATAACAACGATGCAATCAATCTAGGCCAGTTGACAAGCTTGAATAATGCTCTCAAACTAACTCTTGAAAACCAGATCAAAACATTGCAACCCAAAAGCTATTATTATGAATTGTTTGGGAAATATTATTTCGATTTAATGGATCCAAATAAATTCATCATGTCAGATAACAACGGCGCTGTTGTTTTAGGATTAGATAATCTTGTCTTTAATCCAACAAAATTGTTAGCAGATTTTGATATAACAAAGGGTTTTAAAAATAGTTTCATAATTAATTTAAATGAAAACATCACTGGATCTGACGACTTTACCTTTTATCTGACATTTAAATATGAGGCAGGGCCTAATAAAAGAATTCTTATAAAATTGGGCGATGATAGTAGTTTTCATTACCCTTGGATTAAAATTGAGAATAAAAAAATTAAAATTGAATATGATTTAGATGAATATATAGAGCAGATTAGAACTGCTTATATAGGGAAATATCTGAATCTATGGTATACTAAAATAGGGTCCCAATTTAGAATCGCTGTATGCAATAATGGTATGAGTATTGATCGAACATTTTCTGGTTTTAATATCAATGCATCCAACATTAAAATCAGTTCAGATTACTTTGTACAAAGAATCGGTTTTTGTAAAAATACATACCCGATAAATGGAAAAGAGTATCATAAAATCCAATTTTTAGATAAGACAAAAAATGTTTTCTTCGAATAAATTATCTAACTAAATTATATGAAAACAGTGAAATTGGTTAGCAATATTATTGATTCTATTGAGAGATTAATTCAAAACATAAGGAAGCTGTATTACACAATAAAGAACAAGCGCAATGCTAAAATGACAAAATGATAAAACAAAAAAATCATATATAACTAATATATATGACTAAACATCGAAAATGCATATTTACATGGAACCATATATCAAGCGAACTGACTGAAGAACAAATTATAGAATTGAAAGCTTATTATCAAACATATCATCGAAAATGTTGGGCTTATAAGCAGGCTGTTAAAAGTTTCAAAAAATGGAAATTATTAGGGAATTCATTGTCTATTCTCTTTGCATCCGGCTCCCTTGCATCAAGTATTGCTACAGGAGGTGTTAGTTTGGTTGCAATTAGTACAATAGCGCTTTTAATACAAGGCTGGATGCATCATCAAAATCTCGATTTAAAAATTCAAAATAGTACATATGCATATCAGAGCTACCAGCATTTACTCAACTCAATTAAAAACACGATGAGATGCGGTGATTACAATCCGTCTAGCGTCATAATTTCAATGAAGAACATTGACGATTATGTGACAGATACCGGTCCAATAATCGACAAGTACCTACGAAAATATGATAAGAAATTTATTGGATGATCCGATTTATTTCGCCAAAATTTAATGACAAAATCTCATTCCAATACAATCGATAATAGGCTAACGTTTTCTTGCTTTTGCTAATTTTGATAAATTCACAAGGTAGATTCATCATCAAAAAAAGCTGTTTAATTATGAATTTGGTTGATATAAGTCTTTTTCTACCTTTGTTTACAACAGGAATAGCGCCGGATTCGATAATATCAAACACTTTATAAATTCGATTCCTTTGATCACTAGTCAATTGTACCCTATTTTTAATACATAAATCGTTTAAAACATTCTCAACGTGATACTTCCGATGATATACCGATTTTCGGCGTATTTTATCCATATTTGCATAAAAATCAATGAACTCATTGTAATAAATAGAACCATGAACCAAACCGCAATTAATACAAACATTTATACCGTTTTGATTTGACATATCCTGCTTACTACAGCATGGCTCAGCATCCTTGTTACCTTCTATCAATAGTTGATCGCATAAAGGGCATATAGGTTCTTTTAAAATTTTTAATTCATCGTGGATTTCAGAATTACAAACCATTATATATATATAACACATAACTTCACGGCACAGCTGTGTTTGGCAGTAAATTTCAGAATAAACTTTTTGAGTAAACTTTTGAGTAAACTTTTGTGTAAACTTTTGTGTAAACTTTTGTGTAAACTTTTTGAGTAAAATTTGTTGAAATATGATTGGTCAATAGAAATCACACCAGATTAAAATACCTGCTGACGCGTCAGCAGGTTTTTTCGGTCAATGGTTTAGTCATTAATCATTTATAACTTATGGCTAAAACCGTAAACTGAATAATTATTTATTTAATGTTGATCTTTACGAGGTCTTCCACGTCGTCTTTTCTGGTCTTCAGGTATACACTTTAAACGTACATGATTTTTGTCTTCATTTGATATTTCAGATCTGCTATTCAGGTCTGAAGATAGCATTTTAATAATACAAATATTTGTTTTAAGGATGCTCTGAATACAATACATTTTATTAATGAAGGCTATATCATTCGAGCTTTGATCAGATTCTAAAAGGTGTTTGATATTTAATGTTATATCAGTCATTCTATATATATATTAAAGAAAATAATTATCTGTTTATATCTAAACGCACTATAACAGTCACATATATAAAGACAAGTTATGTAACATATATTGAAGAAGGCTATAAGGCTGGTTACACAGTATTGATATGATACTGTTATTGTTGTTGATGACAACCAATAATATTTTATTACTAGTTATTTTTAAACGCACAATATATTTATAGTAAAAGATATAAAGAAATATCATTTATAGTATAATAAGAGAAAATGGGAAGAAATTTAAAGTATGATAACGACGCTGATAGAATAAACGCTATCAAAAATTCAAAGACTAAGTATATGTTAAATAAACGATGGAAATGCGATATATGTAATTACGATAGTTCATTAGCAGCTAAATGGACACATTTGAAGTCAAAAAAACATATCAAAAATGCTGTTATCAAAGCAATAGAAGATGATGATAGATTTGAAATAATTGATAATAACAATACACAATAAAACACTTTCATGCACTTTAACAATGACTAAATATATAAATATATCTAGTTATTCAAAAACATGAAATTAAAAAAAATAAAAAAAATAATTTTACTATAAACACTTAAAGAAATACTAATTTCATATAGTATAAAAAAAATGAAAACAAAAAAATTATCAAAACCCGCTCTCAAAAAACGCTCTCAAAACCCGCTAAAAAATAATACGATCTCACCAGAACTCGTATTATTTAAAAATATATTCTCTAATAATATTAATATGAATAAAACAAATCAAAGCTATTTGAAAAAATTATCATCTCAATATTTAAAAGATGCCAAAGCTTTAGGCCATAAATGGAAAGATTTATTAAATAAAAAAACACGTCAGAATGTAATAAATGATATCAAATATCACAGAAAGATAAAACAAATCATTACAACAGAACTAAAATTAAGTAAAATACATGAAACACGAGACAAACTATTCAAATCAAAATACGATAAAATACAAAATATCGAAAAACAACACAGAGATAAAAAGACAGATCAAATTATAGAATCTGAAATGGAGCAATATTCTTTATTTCTTGCAAGAAAAAGTGAACAGAATATATCAAATGCAAAAGACAAATACAGACAATCGTTTATTTCTTTATTTGAAGAAAGACTGAACAAAATGGATAAAAACACCAACATATCATTAACTATCGATGTAAAAATAATAAATGATATACTAAATTCCGAAATTCAAAAATCGTATGGTCCATTTGAAACAATAATACCAAAAGATATATCTCATAAAGACATGTTAAAATTCAGTTTATATACCATTTTACAATCAAATATAAATATGCTATCGGGAGAGCATATTACACACATAAAATACAGTTATATTGTATTGAAAAAGAAACAATTTATTAAACACAAAATGGGCAATCTTAAGCTTGTAAACTACTTGTTAAAAGACCAAAGACCAATTAAAAAGCATGGAAATAATACATGTGTTATAGATTATATATGGGATCAAGTTAAAAACAAACAAGGATTTAAAAAGTATGATTATAGCAGATTAAGAGATGAAATAAACGAGTACGTCCTCGATGGTCCAAGAATAAGCACATATGAAATTATTAAATGGAGTTCAGCTTGTCATCCAAAGTTATCTATTCATGCTTTTGACAGTCAATATAAAAAATTTGTATCTCATATTGCAAATGATTGTATTTGTAGCCTTGTATATATAGTAAAAGACCATCATTTGTGGCCTATAACAGATGAAAATTTAAAAATAACCGCATCAAAAGCTAATCAAGGCAGATGCAAAAACCTATTAAAACATATGGCAGAATTCAAATGGAGTTCATATCACGAAAATATACTAAAATTAACTAATATAGATGAAATAAAGTCAATTACATGTGAAAATCAAATTATTATATTACCAAAAGATACAAAAATGGCCATCGCAATAGACCTATACACAAAAAAATCTAATTACTATGTCGAGTACATGCATTGGGACAATAATGGTGTTTTGGATGGCTTTATTGATCACAATCGTAATATGTATGTACTTAACAATCAATATGACGAAAGAAAGAGTATATGTGACAAGTTGTTTGATATATACAAATCGGATGATTTTAGATGGTATAATCAAAGTTTTACAAGCATATCTTCAGCTCTTTATAAACAATTAAATGGTTATATACCGGAGTCATCTTACAATATCAAAACACGTCAAATTCTCGACGAATATTACCCAAGGGCTCTTTTATTTGCTACTACAGACGAAATAACAGACGAAGATATATCGAAGTTAGTATCTATTGATATATCTAAGTGCTATCCAAGCATATTATTAAACAATTCATCACCAATTCCCATATATACGATTCACGACGATATCGAAGAGTTTGACTATGAAGACGATTTAAATGATAATGGAGAATATTATATCGATGAGTATATGTTAAAATGTTTTAATGCTCCAATTAAAATTGAGGCAGGTTTTTATAACAAGGATCTCATAAAATATCTCATCGATATGTTAAATATGCCGAAGAGCCAGATAAAATACAAAATCGTATCAAAAAAAGCATTAAAACCAGACACTTTCAAAGGGTATATCGAGTATATGTTCAATAATTTTGATGAAAAGGAAGCAAAAATGATGGTAAATGCTTTTATAGGTAATTTAGGACGCAAATATAACAAAACAAACAATGGTTTTATTTCATCAGATATTGATACTATTTTATGCACTTGGACTAGTGCTTTAAACGAAAGTAGAAATATTACAATATCAAATTACGATGATATATTTCTTATCAAAGAGACTAAGATTGAACGATTAATATCGGACTATACAAATATCAATCGATTCGTGATATCAGGGGCTATATTAAAATGTCTAAAGCTATTAAACCAATGCTATGATGATGAGAGTAAAATTATTTCAATAAATACTGATGGATTTCTCATACAAAATCCCCGAGTTTTATTCAAGCACAAAAAAGATATCAAATTTGATATAAAATGCATAGGAAAAGCATATGTGACTGATAGTAGTTTTTCTTACTTTGAAAAGAGGTATCGAGATAATATTGATTTGACACAATATAAGGATTTTTTAGGAGAGGGAGCCATATACAATGGAAAAGCTGGAACAGGAAAAACACAAAAACTTTGCGATTTAGTCATTAAAGAGGACAAGCCATTGGTACTCAGCTATACAAATAAAGCTATCGAAAACGTCAAATCTAGATTAATCAAAAATAATGTCGATATCAATAAAACAAATCAATATTGCCATACTTTCGATTCATATTTTTGCGAATGGAAAAGAAGAGATATGAGCTCTCTTGAAGGAAAAACCCTTTTTATTGATGAATTTTCTATGGTACCTAACCAATATATGACCTTGTTATATCAAGCATTTTTAAAACATAATATCAAAGTATTTTTGTTCGGAGACTCTTTCCAATGCTCACCAGTGGAAAACGGATCTCAGATATCATATGACTATGTAAAATCATCTGCTATCAATCAAATGTGCCCAAATATTGAAACATTAAAATATATCAAGGGCTGTTCTCGATATGATGTACCTGCTTACAAAATGCTAAACAAATTTTTAAAAAAAGGTAAAATATCACACAAGTTTGAACAAATAGATACTACATTAATGAAAAACATTTGTTATCTAAATAAAACACGAATAGATGTGAATAAACGTTGTTGTGAAAATTTTTGTAAGGACAAACAATATTACAAGGTAAATTTCAATTATAATAGCAAGAAAGAATCTTATGTAGTTTGTAAAAATATGCCTCTAATAGCAACATCAAATATCAAGGACAAAGATATATATAATACAATGCAATTCAAAATTGAAGATATCAAGGAAGAAAGAGAAACCACTTTATATTACATAAATGATTTTTGGTTTAACCAAAAAGAACTTGAGGATAACTTTATTCCTAGCTTTTGTATTACTGTATACAAATATCAGGGCGCTAATATCAACGAACCGTATAACATATTTGATACTAATAGGATGTGTAAAAAACAGCTTTATACTGCTTTATCGCGGACTACTAAATTAGAATATATTAGACTAAATAACAACGATCTGAATAGTGTTTATAAAATAAGAAAACAACCCGATATTGAGCTAATTAATTCACGAATAAATAGCTTGTATAGAGATGGCAAAATATATATAGTTTCATTTAACAATGATAAAAAATACATTGGCAGTACATGTCAGGATATAAAAACACGTTTAAAATGGCATTTAACTAATAAAAACAGCCAAGTATATAAATTGAAAGACCATGATCCGATTATAGAATTATTGGTAAACTGTCCATGTCAGGATAAAAAATCTCTTGAAAAAGTAGAAAGTAAATATATCGAAGAATATGCTACCAAATACGGAAATAATTTAATAAATATAAGAATGAATCCAATAAAGAAAAAAGTTAAAAAGATTGAATATAAAGTACAAATAGAAACTGAAAAAGAATTGCGATCAAGAATAGCTCAATTAGATGGTAAAATAAAGATAAAAGACAACACCAAAGATAATTATTTGTATTATGACTGTAATATAAACAAAAAACGATACAGAACAATAGCCAAATACAATGAAAAATCAAGGGATGAAGCACATAACACAATAAGCGAGAAAAAGCATGAATTAATAAAGAGTTTAACAATAGAATTTTAAAAGTATTGATAAAGCAATGTATCCAAAATTTAGAAAAATATCAAAATACAAAAAGAGGAACTGTAAATTATATAATGTATATATATAAGTATGGATTCAAATAAATCAACACAATATTCAAAAACAGAAATAGAATTGTTTTTTAAAGAAAGAGAATCGTTTTTTAAAGAATTAAAAGAGCTAAAAAACATTTTAAGAAAGGATGAAAAAAGATATGAAAAAAATGTTGAATCAAATGAAATCAAAGCAAGTTTAAACGCACAATAGAATTTGTGTGAAAAAGAGTATAAGAGAATTTTATATTGGGATAAAGTGTTGAATACAGTTTTGGAGTAAGCACTGTAAAAAAGATTTAATTTCCAGATCAGTTGTAAAGACAAGGAGCAAATATAATAAAATATTATATTTGATCAAAAGTTTCATGCATTTAAAAAATAAAATACTATAAAACGCTACGCTTGGATTCAAGGTTTGTAAAAAGTTTTGGTATAAGATTTTGAATCAAGATTTGTGTTCAGATTTTGTTTCAAGATTTTGATTCAAGATTTGATTTAAATTTTTTTTATAGGGGTATGTGAAAAAAACGCGGGACAGCACATGTAGTTAAGTAGAACCTAGTTAAGTGAACACGAGTAAAGAAACTAGTGTCATTCAATTAGTCATCATGCCAGAAGTTTAAAAAAACACTCACTGAATTTTCTCATGATTTGAGTTGTGTTTACAAAAAGGTAGACTGGGGGTGCCATTGAACACCAGAAATGTCGAAACCCTGTGTCAATTTTTATTCCAGACTATTCTCCATTTAAAGTTAGTTAAATTTACCTCATTTTTTATTCACCAGGAGCACGAGTTCATTAAAGGAAATGGCACAGAGAACAGTTTTGACACTAAAAGTTGGATAACACCTATTTTGGAAGAACTCGAACAGCCCAGTTAATACTAGCAATAATTTTAAGAGACAATGAATTCAAAGAAATAATTTATATTCTTTTATTTGAAGCATTCTAAGAATCATTGTTTGATGGGAATGAGTCCTTTTCTTATTTCCAATCTGGATATAAATGACTAGGGCAGGCCCTACATAATACATGATTTCGAATTTACTACACAAGCAAATTTGTATTTTTGCCCAGGAGATGTGCTAGATTGTGATTAGTTAAAGTTAACAATCTCTTTCTTGTGATGTGGCCTTTGTTTGTCATCATCAATCTGCAATCTGCTTGCAGCTGTGCTAGCGTCGCTGGTGAAAACCAGGCTCAAGTTCTACTGAAGTACTGGGAGAAAATTCAAGCACTGACCAAGTGCCAGGAGTATTTTTTTTCATAATTTAACTTAAAACCAGAGTCATGCTGCATTTAAGGCTTGTACCCTGAGCGTTACCTTATGAGGAATAAACATTTCTGACAGCTCATTTGAGGGTGTTTAATGAGCTGAAGCACTCAGGTTTTACTTTCCAAGGTTTTTCTAGACCTGAGCACTTTTTAATTTAACTGAGTGTAAAGATGATTTTGTGTGTGTTTAAAATGCCCCATTCACATCAAAAACTAAATGTCAACGAAATGATGATCTTTTGTCCATAGTGTTGGCTTGAATGTTCCCAGGTATAAATTAAATCAGTAAGTCCTCCAGTTTTCTGTCTACATTCGAACGCCACTTCAAGGAGACCCGCGCCTCGTTATAACAGATAGCTGTACATTTTCTTTTGACTTAGTTTAACTTGAATTTAGCTGATGTGCATGGGACATACGATAAGGGGGCTTTAAAGTTTATTTCGTAGAGTATAGCTTAATTTTTAATCTTGAAAGGAGCGACTATAACCATGCAAAATTGTTACAGAAATATAATGTAGACTCCTGAAGAATTTTAGTTTTTATGGAGTGTTAAAGATCAAATTAACATAATTTTGAGTCTTGTGAATTCTTGACTTTTCTATACCACTGTTGTATATGTAGACTGTATATTAGCCTGAAATGGTAGCCAGAAATACTTTGATTTATAATAAAACCTGCATTATGAAGGAACACCGTGTGGCAGCGTCTAATTATCTGAGGGAACGGACTGAAACCTGTGGGCAAGGCCTAGAAGTTTATGCCAAGTTTGTTAAAGTCATTCTTTTTTGTCTGCATGCTGATTTCGATTTTTGATTTTTTTTTGTGTGTATATCTTTTGAATTTCATTTCGTTGTAACACACGGCCCCACCAGCTATTTTTTTTTTGTTTATCGTAAAGGGACAGTGTCATCATGATTCAGTGCTACTTTAATGCAATAAAGATGTTGGTATTTATTGGATAGTAACTTATGGTGGCCTAGCCTTGCTAAAACGTACTCTACTAGTCACGAATATTGATGAAAGGTAGTTTGACTAGTTTGGTTACGGACGGATAGGTCTGGACAGTAGTGGCCTCAAACTTGAAAAATTCGAGCCGTCATTTTCAAGTTTGATAGTGTTACTTGGAAAAAAATCACTTAAAAACCACTGGTTACGTTTATTCACACCTTGGAGAATGAATTTATGCCTTCCTTTTGTTGTTCAAAGGTTGTGTTGTTGTCCACTGAGTGCACCCCATAATTCTATCACAGTTTACATAAGACCTTAGGAGACTTTTTGCGATACAGTATATACTGGGCTTTAATTGATTCATTAACGTTGACGAAGGCAGGCGTTAATACAGTGGAATCCTGGTTTCTCAAACCCTCCAAGGAAAACGAAAATTGTTTCAAGAAATCAGGGTATAAAATTGCAGTGTTCGACTTGTAAGGCCACACCCACACCCCCAGAAAACACTTGGGCGAAAGCTCAGTGAGAATGTGAGACTATCCTTTTGTGAAGCATTTGTAACGAAAATGAGGTGGATTGAAGACGCTGCAGTGTACAATTAGGTTACTAGAAGACTTTTTGGGCTCTTCAATCAGATCATGCTCGATAGTAGCCATAAATTACATACGTTCTTACCACAGGAAAATGTAAATACGTATAACTTAAGAAGTCAATGTCATTTTCAAGCATATAAGGCTCGAACCAATCGTTTTAAACATAGTTTTTTCCCCTCTATGACAAATTTTTAATATAGTTAGATTTAATATAGATTTTAATAGTTGTATCATATATGTTTTTTTAAATAATTTTATCTTTGTAAATTCTTACGCAATTCAGTTTTAGACTGTCATGTAAAAATATCAATTAAACTATCTATCCATCTATCTATCCATCTATCTATCCATCTATCCATCTATCTATCCATCTAAACCCTTCTCCAGTGTGTTAAAAAAAGGCAAGCAAACAACCGTAGTTACTTCGTCCAGATTACCAGGCTCCCATCCCCATTTCATCATCACACGGTAGTTTGCAAATGCCAAAACAAAAAAAACACGGTTTTTTTTTCTATCAATGGACCAAAAAACGCCTATTTTTGTTAACATGGGATGGTAAGAAATCAAATATATTGAAATGGTTTGTAAATTAACAGTTTGACCAGAAGAATTCATATACCAAATTAACCGTGAAATTTATAAGATTTTAATGAAGATGAATTTTTCAACACTGACACGAACATGAGACAAAGAAAAATTCTGAGTCCCCGACGGGAATCGAACCTATGAGGCCCTGCCAGGGAAATCCGACAAGCGACAGGCCCAAAAAGTAGCGACAGCAACAATAAAATGCGACAACGACCCCTATGGAAAAACTTAAATTCCGAGATAGTAATTTCCCTCAATTTATATCCGACAGCGAGAAGAGCGAAAAAGCGACATGGCAATTTATTTAGACAAGCGACACGGGAACCCCCCTGGCAGGGCCTCACCTATGGCCTCCCAGATACCGGTTGGGCGCTTTAACCAACTGAGCTGCTACGAGAGACCCCGGGCGAGAGACTCGTGGTGAGCTGGGCCATTTACTAGGTTGATATGTGACACGCATCCTGCATACTGCTAGGATCAGCAATGTCGAAATCATCAAGTGTGTTGTAAATAATAAAGATGGTCAATTTTAAGCTACGGTGATAAATAATGAAGATAAATTTTTCAACAATATATGACAGGAGCATGGGACAAAGAAAAATTCTGAGTCCCCGACGGGAATCGATACCCATAGGGGTGTCGAATGGTTAATGCGAGACTTTGCGAGACTGATATCTTTTCTGCGAGCCCGAGACCTTTTTAGCCTTTCAAAACGCCCGGTTATGGATCGAGGCTCCGAGAAGGCGTACCGCAAAGAAAGAATACGAGACTACGAGACCGGCCGTGTAAACGTCCTTTAGCTCGGTGATAAATTTTGCAAGACCCGCAGTTTTTCAACAAAAGAGGAAAGGACCATTCAGCCACCCGCTAACCCATGGCCTCCCAGATACCGGTTATTAGATTTTCTTTGCCAAACAAATTCTACTCCGAAACTTAGTAACTGAGTTATCTATTGTAAGGACATTTCATCGTATGTAAAAGCTCTGAAATGTAATTTCTAGAATTCTAAGCCTCCTCTTGGGCAAAAATAAAGAAAAACTGAACAAGCACAAGTTTTAGCCTATTGAAAAAAAAAAAACAAACAAAAAAAAAAAAAAACAAAAATCTGGCTAGGAATTTCCCTACCTACTACACGGTAGTTGAGAGTGGATTTTTTTCTTACCATCGTGAAGCAGGAGGAGCAATTACAAAAAAAATGTCTTTACAACGTTTTCTTATCCTGTTATGAGTTGTACGATGCATTTTGTGCATGCGAAAAGGTTCATTTGGTTGGGAGACGCTGTTTCATTGTCAATGCATTGTATTAGTTGATTCAAAGTCCTCAAAGGAGCAGACCATGAACATAATTGTCGCTCCATTGATTCCTAAATTTGTCCCAGTAACAAGACTTCAGATACTTCAACTACTATGGTTATAAGCCACTGCGGTTTAAAATTCTTAACTTTCTATTTTATTCAATGATTTACTTTCTTTTTCATTATCGCTCTTCAGACTCTCTCCTCCACTCCTCCCGAGTCAGGAGTGACGTTTGCGCAATGCCAACTACGCAATAAGATATCCACCAATCAGGGATCACTTTAGCTTGAAGACCTCATGGGCCTGCGTCACAACTCTTTCTTTCACGTCTGTTTCGCCGGCGAGGACTAATCGGTCTTGTAGTTTGGTGATTTTGCCTCTAATTTTCGTCGATATCTTTCATTACAAGACCCTAAAATAAGCAGACGTACATTACCGAATCATGTCTCGTTATGACAGAGGTCGTTCCTTTGATCCAGGCAGCCGTTCAGAGCGAAAAAGGTGAGAAGAAATGAAGGCGGACATATTGTCAAGGCCTTTGCGATTTTTACTTTAATTCAACCCTTCGTTGTAGTCGTTAATGTTAAAAGGTAAAACAAAAAAGAGTTTTACTCAACAGTTTAAGAGATTTAAGTGTTAGATTTTCGTATTTCGTGTCGAAAGTGTAAAATTTCTTGCGTTGATGGTTGGCGGAATTAAGCGGATACATGTAGCACATGCGTTTCCTTGAGGAAAGTTTCTCAGATTGTTTTCAAGCCAGCTTAGCGAACAAAGGTTTCTCTCACTTTGTGGACGTGGATAATTATGCCTTTCACGGACCATGTGTAAACTTATTTATATAACGAGTAGCTGTGCTTATCTTTTACCAAGTTTATGGCGAAATGTGGCGGTGTCGCGACTAATTTATTCAGCTATGGCTTAATTTATGAAAACTGTCCTGTTTGACCATAAAAATTCTCCAAGCAAAAATATTATATTGTGAGGAACATGTCAGCGTTCAAATGGTCAGATGATCTTAAGAAGAAACAATGCCATTTAATTTACAGCTGAAAAGTTTTTTTTAGATTTCTTCAAGAAATCTTAGTACACTCTTAACTAGAAATTTTTTTTTTTGAAAAATTTTTTCTAAAAATTTTTTTTTTTTTTTTTTTTAAATAATTTTTTTTTTTTTTTTTTTTTTTTTTTTTTTTTTTTTTTTTTTTTTTTTTTTTTTTTTTTTTTTTTTTTTTTTTTTTTATTTTAATATTTTTTTTTGTAGGCAGATTGATCAGCTGAAATTTGTTTGACTTTGTTCAGTGGTCAGTACATGTACCTCCAGCCCAGTGGCAAACAGCTTGTGTGTTTTTGTAATTTTGGCTAATTTTGCATGTAATTTTGAAGCACATCAAAAGTAAGCCATTGCTTTGTTCTTGCAGTTTTGGTGGTGGAGGTCGTGGTGGAGGTGGCGGTCGCGGCGGGGGAGGTGGCCGTGGTGGGTTTGGAGGAGGATCATTTGGTTCTTCATTTAGAGGAGGTGGAGGTGGAGGATTTGGTGGCAAGAAAGACAAGTTAAATAATCAACCTGGGCAATTCCTAAGAAAGCCAAAGTGGGACCTTGATGCATTGCCAAAATTCAAGAAGGATTTGTACAGAGAACACCCAAATGTTCAAAACAGATCCCTGGTAGGTATATTTGAGGTTGCCTGACAGACAACAATATTTTACAGTTAGTTTTTTTATAAAATAAGGAGCTGGATTAATAAAAAATAACATTTAACCTGAGCTAACTAAAAAGGTCACATCTCATCTACTCCTTGTGTTCATAAGGTACAAAATGTAACTAATGAACACCCTTCGATCGTATGACTGTTTCTAAAAGCTATTTCCAAAAATACCCACCTTTTAAAGTGTTGATTTTTTTTATTTTAGCAAGAAGTTGATGAATACAGAAGACGATCTGAACTTACTGTTGAAGGAAGGAATGTACCCAAGCCAGTGATAGCTTTTGAGGAAGCAAGTTACCCAAGTAAGTGTAACTGCTACTTTCTGTTGTCTTGGTTAAATGCTTTTGAAAAGTTGTTAGGACAGCTTCCTGCTTTGCCTATTCCTAATAAGATGACCAAGTTTACAACTTTCCCTTTCCAGATTATGTAATGGATACAATAAGAAAAGAAGGTTTCCAAGAACCAACAGTTATTCAAGCACAGGTAATTATAATAATAGTGTAATAAATGTTTTGATACATGCGTTTTCAAAGTTCAGTTTCTTATTTTGCATGCAATTTTGAAGCATGTTACTGTGTTCTTGTAGTTTTGGAGCTTTACAATGCCAATTACCCTTGACTCCCAGGCCGCCCCACCCCCATTCCCGTCCACAAAGGGACAGCAGACAAATTCGGAGAAGAGAGAAATGCCAGCCCCACAGGATCACTCCCGAGACCGAGGGGGGGGAGCCCCAGAGGACGGGAGGGCCGCGCGGGGCGAGGTGCGACGGGGGCCGAGCCGGAAGGGTGCGGAAAAGGAGAAGCGAAGAGGATATGACAGAAAGGAGAAAAAGGGGAGGGAGGGAAGGGAAAGGGGCGGTGAGGGGCAGGGAGGGGGGGGGGGGGGCGGGGGAGCCAATGGGTTAAGGACCCTGGTAATAATTTTCAATTTTTGTTGTTGTTGTTCCTAGCCTCGACCTAGGAACAAAGAGTCGAATCTTGTTATAACAGGTGGTAATACAAAAGTTTAAGGCAATTCTAGGCTCTCTGGTAACAGTGTGAAATGTCTGTGGTGTGGCAGATGGAAGAAAGTAATCTACTTTGTGTACTTCTTTTAGGGCTGGCCAGTAGCACTCAGTGGTAGAGACCTTGTGGGCATTGCACAGACAGGATCAGGAAAAACAATATCTGTAAGTTGTTGTAGGTTAGGCGTGATTGAGGGCATTCTGTTGGTCGATTATGTTATATTTGTGTCAATGTTGAACCCTGTGATGCAAATCCCAAGGACAACATGCTGGCCACTCAACCTTGTGGTCTTGCTGTCAAGTGACATTGTTCTTAAGTTAAATTAATGTTAAATGAAATGCAATTAAAGGAGCTCAGTCACGGACAACTCATCTTGAAAAAACTTGCCAGTTTTTTCAAGTTTCTCAGTTGTAATCTGTCTTAATCTTCGTCAGCCAAAACCATCCTTGTTTATTTTCACATTTTGATTACTTCTTTGTTGTTTTCCTACATTACACAACTAGGCCATGCTATCGGGCCCAGAGGTCTGCATCCGAGAGAGTGAAGCGAGACGACACAAACTGTCCCCGGAGGGAAGGAGACACCAGACCAACACAACCACCACACAGGCAGTGGACGCAGGACGCGGGGAGAGGCCCCAGACACACAGCAATGGACGGACTATCAATACTCTCTTTCTGCTCTGCCCCCATGCTTACACTCAATGATGGATAAATCCACAAGAAAGATGCATGCTAGGACCAGTGCTGACACTGAGGATAAATAAAGTTTTTATTATTATTATTTTGAGGTTTCCTTGAATTTGGAAGTAATCAGAAAAATGGCTTAAAATATGGTGACACAATGCCCCTTTTAAGACTTGCTGTGTTATTTTTTCTCCTGTAGTTCATTCTACCTGCAATTGTGCATATCAATAACCAACCTCTTCTTCAACCTGGAGATGGTCCAGTGGTAAGTTGGCCTATTGAAGTGGAAGACTCTAAAGTCGCTAAAAGCACTTGTATGTAACACTGTACACCACTGTTATTGCTTTTAGGCTCTTGTCCTTTGTCCAACAAGAGAACTGGCACAGCAAGTACAGCAAGTGGCCTTTCAATATGGAAGGAACTCTAAATGCAGAAGTGTGTGCATTTATGGAGGTGCACCAAAGGGGCCTCAGATCCGTGAGCTTGAAAGAGGTGACTCATCATCAGTAGCTTACAGTATATTGTATTCAAACAAATACATACATATTCCTGTGCACTCATTCTGCACATAATTTATGTGTTGAAACACTTTTGCTTGGTAACTTGTTCCTGGTGTCAATATTTGAGTGTGCTCAGCTGGGCAAATTTCAAAGCATTTTTCCACACTTGTAATAATATCTTTGCACTAACCTGTGACATTGAACTCAGACTTTCTTGGTTGCAGGTGTGGAGATATGTATAGCTACACCAGGAAGGCTGATTGACATGTTGGAGGCTCGCAAAACAAACCTGCGTCGGTGCACATTCCTGGTGCTTGATGAAGCAGACAGGATGCTTGACATGGGTTTTGAACCACAGATCAGGACAATTATTGAACAGATTAGACCAGACCGACAGACACTTATGTGGAGTGCAACATGGCCCAAGGAAGTACAGGGACTGGCTTCTGACTTCTTACGGGATTATGTTCACATCACAGTTGGCACACTTGGGCTCACTGCAAACCACAAAATCTTACAGATTGTGGATGTGTGTGATGAAACTGAAAAAGACTACAAGTAAGTTGAGGTTTTACCTCATGGACATAAGTTTGTGTGATGTTGGTTGAGAACTACAGTGTAAGGTGTGAAGGCGACATGAGACATGAACCAAATTTTTCCACTTAAATTTCAGACATCATTTACTGGAAATGTAAAAGATGTCTGTTTCCGAGTTTTTCTCAGCTTTCAGTTGTACTTGACTTCCAACACTGTTGTATGTGAGTTTTACATAACATTGCATTGTGCCACAGGGTAGGGTTGCAGTCTTGCATTACCTTGCTGTAACTAAGATAGTGCATGGGTGCATGTAGTCCACACAAACACCAGGGCCATTACATTTATGTAGACTAACAGAATTAAAGTCCCAATTTCCCAGTTAGGGAAAAGTAAAAAATGGTGGTGTGACTAACAGACTGTTTGTTGTTTACAAGGCTGATCAAGCTGCTGGAAGAGATAATGGGAGAGTCAGAAAACAAGGTAGATTTTGGTTTTTGATAACTTGTATTACTGTTGTTGAATTTCTAGACTAGTCTATTTCCTCATGCATTTCTTTATTCATTCTGCACTGTTGTAGTCCCTCATTTTCACTGAGACAAAGAGACGAGCAGATGAACTAACAAGAAGGATGCGTAGAGATGGGTATGTTTTCTTGTTTCACATAATGAGTTTAGTGATTTTGTTATGCCCATAGAGCACCTGATGAATGTTCAGTTTATTTCTGAATTGTTTAATGTTGACCATATGAATTCCTCGTTACTGATGCTCTTGGTCAGTTTTCTTCTGCTATTTTCGATTGGTTGGCTTGTTTTTTAGTCTGTTGTCTATTTCCCTTCATAGATGGCCTGCTATGTGTATTCATGGAGACAAATCACAGCCTGAAAGAGATTGGGTGTTGAATGGTATGTAGTAACTTGAAGTGAGAAACATCTTGTAATTCAGTCCTAATACAGAATACCAGAAATAGCCACCTTTGGTTTAATGTTTTACCTGTTTGATTAATTAAGATTACTGCTAAATAAAAGCTCTTTAAAAATAGAACCAAAAAATAATTTTGCCTTCTACCTTGATTCTTTTTTAGAATTTAGAAAGGGTAATGCTCCCATCCTGGTTGCTACAGATGTTGCCTCAAGAGGATTAGGTTTGTCACTGTGTTTCGAACTAGTTACCTACCAATGTATTTTATCAAACAACTTGGATCACAGGCACTATATAGTGAAGTGATAAATCTGGATTTACTTTATGCCTTGAAATTAGGCCTTTAAGAGGTTTAGAACCTTGTATACTCTGAGTAAGTACATACATAGCACAGATCTGTGACCTTTCTGTTACTGATTTTTAAGGTGCTGTTTACTAACTCTACCTCCTATTTTTAACCCCATAGTAGGTTTATTATTTTTTAATCGGAGGGTGCATCATCTATGCTGTGGTTACTGGTTGTCCTTGAGTGGAAGGAACTCTGCATGACCTTGGTTTGTCAGCTGAGCTGGAGGGAAAGGAGCAGTTGTTATAAGTCGTATTCATTTCCTAGGTTTAACTGAATTGCATGTAATTGCTCGTTCTAAATTATTCTCGGAGTTGTGAAAAACAGCATGAAACTTTGCAATCTTGTGGGCCACTGTCAGATGCACACATGCATACAAATGACAAATGTTTTCCATTTCAGGAAGTCCTTTAGCCATCAAAGTGACACAATTAAAAAAAAGGGGATCCAGGATGTTTTAGCACCTTATACCTCACAGTTAAACAAGATACAAGTATTTTTTGTCTGCAACTAACTGCAAGTCTCTTTTCAATTATTGACATACAAGTATGTCCTAGATGCCATCCTGTCTGAGAGATGGGTGAAGGCAAAACCATAAAACACAAAAGGCACCGCCTGATGCACAGGCATTCCTTTCGGAGTGATAACTCATTTGAGCTCCCATAGAACATGGGACTTGTACCAAATCTTGAATTTGAATAAAATCATTTTAACATTTCTCTGTGGAGTTGTGTTTGATGGTTGTACAGATGGAGTTAGGTTCCACAGTAGTGTGAGCATTTGTGGGGCCTTGCAGATTCAGCTTGTTGCTGCATAATATTACTATCTGTACAACCTCAAACTTTAAGTCAAAGTACAGTGCTCTGACTTATCAGTTTTTGTTGAAAACAACTCCAGTAAATTTATTAAATTGAAAAAAACCGAACTTGAATTTGGTGCATGACTTGTTTGGCCAATAAAGATAGGTAACAAAACACGATTGGTTAAAAGTCACAGCACTGGGCTTTGACTTGAAAGTTCAGTGCAGAGGTTAACTTCCTTGAAATGTTAGTTTACACCTGGGAATGTCAAACGTTCTGGAACATTAATTGGTATTAAAAACACGCATTTTGGAAGCCCTTGTGATAAGTTAACAAGATCAACTCTTTTTAACTGTTTAAATTCTTTTGTTACATTACTATTATGTGCAATAACTGTTGTGAGACTGTCTTTGTGAAGCAACCAGTATTGTCTTTCCCAGTGCATGCTTTGGCAAACCAGCTTTTTTAAACAGTGTTGGCACTGTGACAAAGATTCACTGTGAGCTGAGATTCAATTGCATTTCTTTGAAACTTTGCACAAGGGCTTCCTGTATTTGTGTACGTTATGTGGCAATGCAGTGTTGAATCTAAAGGGCCCACAAAGCTTGCATTACTGTTAACACTAAATGGCAGTCAGACAAGTCTGTTCTGTCTTAGTAATAAAAGCATCCTTCGCCTGTTCCTTCCCTCCCAATCATCTGGACGCGCTGAGTCATGGTGTGGTTCCTGCTTCAAGTGTAACCTGGTGAACATTTTCATGCCGGCTCCCAGAGCAGAAACAAGCTCAATAAAATTACACTCTGGGACAGATACCTCTTGTGACCAGGCAAGTTTGTTTGGAGAAGTAGACAGGTTACCTTCAGTTGGTGGCCGATTTGTTTTTGTGTTTCAATAAAAGGTGTTGGAAACCATGACTTTTTCATTTGGAGTACTGTGCCCACGTGAGTATCAAGGGACTGTTTCTGACATTTCTGAAATGTAAAATTAGGGAGCTGGCATTCAGTTGTGACGCCCTCTTTTTATTGATAGCTTGGAGTATAGTTTATGTTGTGACCCCGTGCCAATTTATTGCATCATTTAGATATCTCCGACATCAAATTTGTCATCAACTTTGACTTCCCAAGTTGTTCAGAAGATTATGTGCATCGTATTGGGAGAACAGCACGTTCAGATCGTACAGGAACATCGTACACTTTTTTCACCACTGGAAATGCCAAGCAGGCAAAGGACTTGATTTCAGTGTTGAAGGAGGCCAACCAACATGTTAACCCAAAGCTCATGCAGCTAGCAGAACAAGCCAGAGGGATGTTTGGAAAAGGTTAGTATAGCTCTATTCTGCTTTCTCAACCACCTTGGTCTGCTGGTTAAACTCCAAAAGAGATGCCATTTAATGGCTACATTCTAGAACTAAGGGAAACTGCAAGTAACATAGTTTATTATGCTCTAAATAAATAATGAACCGTATTTATTTGATTAAGCGCCCAGCCTTGAATAAGTGCCCACCCCTACCTGCCTCATAGAAAAACCCTATGAACACACATGAGGAGTGTTGATTATTATTAAAATTGAGGTTGAAATGGATTAAGTACTACTAAAAGACTTGCACAAAGACTGAGTTTTCTGGAAAAACTTTCAATAAACAGTTAAAGTTTTGCATTGGTACATCTTCATGTTTCATTATTATTCATTGTTTTGTTGCAAAATAAAGTAACCAGTTGCTAAAAATGGTGAAAATATAATAAGCGCCCAGCCTCGAATAAGCGCCCACTCTCAGGATCCAAAATTTTATTAGCCCCGCGCTTAATCGAATAAATACGGTAGTTGAAGTAAGGCATTGGTATTAGTTCATCTGCTCCTTTGTGACAGTTGTAGACTGATGTTGAAAACAGGCGTTTTCATTAAATGGTCCAGAAAAACATATTCTTAGTAGCATTGGTTTTTTTTCTGTTTTCTCCTTTCGCCTCAGGTCGAAGCCGTTATCGCGACAAAAATGCCCAGGGAAGTGGTGGTAATTTTAACAGGAACAGCTATGGTGACTCGCGTGGTGATTCCAGGAGTGGTGGTGGACACCGTTCAAATTTCTCAGGTGGAGGACGGGGTGGTTCTGGGAGAGGTGGTGGTCATATGTCAAGTGCTAACAAGTCGTTTAACTCCAACAGAAATCAAGATTCCCGTGGCGGGGGAAGAAATCAGACACAACAGAATGGCACTTGGAACCAAAACAACATGATGGGAGGAGGGTACAACAGCTACAGCAGCAACTCATATCAGGCACCACCCCCACCGCCTCCTGGTCCACCCCCTTCAAACCCACCCCAGCCTCTTATGCAGCAACAACAACAGCAGCAGTACACCCAGGCTGCTGCTGCATATCCACAGGCGACCTACCAAACTTACCAGCAACAGGCTACAAATGCTGTGCAAGGCCAAGTACAACAAACTGCTGCGTGGTCATATCCTCAGTAGAGATGAGCAGACCCCGTACAATGTATTGGACATTCTTGTATATTTATTACATGATGATGACAGGGGCAAAGATAAAATATTAATATACTTACATTTGCATTTTCAATTCGCTTGCTGGGACTGCATTGACTGTTGATCTTCAAGTTTTTATTTCAAATTAGGTACTTTGAAAGGAGTGTGTTATCAACTAACGGAAGACATTCTTGAGCTCTGCCTATATTGTGCCTGCATTGTAAATGTTTTTGTTTTTGCATTTTTTTTTTTACTTTTAACTTAAGTTGCTGTTAGGATACTGTTTTGAACCACAGTACAACGTCGAAGAGCTTCGTAAGCATTTTAGAAATATACATCTGCAAATCAGGTCTGTCTGCAGACTTTGAAAATAGGCTAGGACGTCAATAAATTCTCATTTATTGAAATCAAGTTGTGTTTATTTCCTTGTTTTCTTTCTGATTTGTTAGTTTATGAGAGAATTTCAATTCTGAACCATAACAGCCCTCTTTCTAAATCAAAATCAGTCATTTTACAGTCAACCCCCCTCTAAAACGGAAACCTTCGGGGCGACCATATAGTAGTAACGAGAGTTATTTTCAGTAATTCTTATTCGCCGGGACTTCAACTCCTGTCCGTAATAGCGAGGTGTCCGCAAGGCGAGAGTTGAGTTGTTTCGGTACAACGTTTGCCAAAATATATTCAGACGGCAGCTAGGTCTCAAAGTTTCATGCATTCAAGCCACTTTTTTAAAAGTCAAAACTATTAAAACGTCAGTATGTTGTGAAAGGAGGAAGAACTATTTGGGTGCTTGTCATTTTACCTAAAATCCCTGAAGGTTAAGCTGGAAAGCAAATATAAATGGTATGTCTCATGATTTTGGAATTTAAGCACTATCATTATTCGACTGTAAATCCCAACCAGTACTTTTCGCCAAATGACACCCTTGTATGGTTTCCGCCCAACATTCGAGCAATACAGGCAAAAATTAAGTTACGAAAAAGACCTCTTAGGGTGGTAACAGTTGAAGTTCAGCTAACAAAAATCTGCCAAAACTTATGCACTCAAGCTGACCCCACGATGGAAAAATAGATTTCACCTGAGATTTGAAATGATCTATATTTCACGCCTAAAAAATGGGGGTTTTTTAAATTTTTGGGTTTTTTTAAAAAGGAGAATTCGATAGTTTTTTTTTTTTTTAACAAAAAAATATATAAAAAAAAAATTATAAAAAAAACTACGCGCATATAACCATACGAAATCTTTCCCAAAACTCGACAACTGAACGCCGCCATCTTGGAGCTGGTAATGTATGCGTGACGTCAAAGAGCTCAGCATGAAGTTTGGCGGGAAAATTTTTATAGTCGAAACTCCTTGTTTTTCGTATTTCTTGGAGCTCTGTTTGAGCAAAATGGAGATGCACAAACAGGTATTCTGACAAACAAAAGCCACTACAAAGAAATGAAGAGTTTCGAGTGTATTTAGGCTGAGCTCTTTGATGTTACGCATACATTACCAGCTCCAAGATGGCGGCGTTCAGTTGTCGAGTTTTGGGAAAGAATTCGTAGGGTTATAGCGCACGTTGGAGGCTGAAATTTTGGTGAATAACATATCTTTGTGTTGGCGTAAAGAAAATAAATGGACATTCTGGAGTGAACTTCTCCTTTAAATTTTCTCGAGAATGCTTTAGAATTCAATTACGGGGTCACCAAGACAAATGAATTTCAATAAGATTTTGAAATAGTATTCAAAATGTTGCCCGTCCAATGAGTACTTATTGTAAGAACTATTACCGGAATCCGTCTTAGTTTCATACAAAAATGGATGTTCAGTGGAGTAAGGATGCGTTCAGTTTGTCTTGCCAGAGTTAGTAACTCTGGTTTTGCACACTCGCGCGACTTATTAGAAAAGTCGGGGGGGGGGGGGGGTTCATACAAAAGAAAAACTTTTGAGTGAAGGTGCCTGTCAACCTATTCATACAAAGGAGAAAAAAATCCTGCAAAAAGAAAGGGTACCGTCATCAAGTTTTCATTCGAATTCATTTAACTCGGGCTCAATTTGATTAATTTTCTGATTGTAAAGGTAATTTTTTGCCAATAGAAGAGTTATTTAATTTCTTTTAAGAGGGTGTCGTTGCAGTTGACCACGGCCAGAATTAAGGGATTTACAAAAGAGTAGTTCTTCATACTTTGCGTGAAAGAGGTGCCGTTTTCTTCATTGACGTGTTGTAAAACTTTATGAAAGAATTGTTAGACCGGTGGAACTCGGTGAAAGTATGGTTTATCGAATATGACTGGTCACAGGTACAGTCCGAGTTTATTGGAGAGGCAAGTTTATTGGAGACAAGTATTCTATAATGAGCGAGTTCGAAGTAAAATTCTTTAAGTTTGTTCTCTTTGCACATAAATTTGATTTGCTTATGTCATTTGATGAGAGACCTCGTTCCCCTCTACTGAGTGCAGTTACTTTAGGCACAGGCGGCCCAAGCTCTCTATCAGATTACCTTTGGACGTGACTCTTGCTTACGAGCGGTGTTGTGTTACAAAGATTCGATTTATAAGGGTTTGTATGGGAAACAACGGTTTTGCTTTCAAAGTAAAAAAATGTATATTTTGTGAATAAAGTTGACTTACCCTGATTCGTTATTTCATTCTTTGTTGTCTTCCAGCTTCTCAGGTCGATACAACGCGTTTTCGGCGAGTTATCGTTATTTAAGTGTCCACTGCTAAAGCAAGAGTCACGTCCAAAGGTAATCTGATAGAGAGCTTGGGCCGCCTGTGCTTTAGGAGTACTTTTTTCTTATCAAAAAGCCAGTAATCTTTGTTTTACATTTTCGTAAGATCGATCGATATTTAAGGTGGCAATTGAAAATTGCACTATCAAGAAACAACTTGTTTATTTGTTTTGTTTTGCTCTTTCGAGTAGATGTTTCAGGATTGCAGATATGACTTGATAATAGCTTAAGAAGTTGCATCTATGTTTTTGTTTGAATTCCTGAAAGGATAAAAACTTTCCATTCCCATTGAGGATATCTTGGATAGAGACAATTTCTTCTTCAAACCAGCTTAAGCTTTTCGAAAAAATCGGCCTATTCCCAACTTGTACCTATCAATGTCAAGCCCCAGTGTTGGGGGAGGGGGGCAGACCCGACGGGATTTTGACATTTTTTGGAACCCAGAGTCGAATTCCCCACCCCTGGGCACCTAGTGAATGTCAAATTTTACATATCTCCTCTTAAATTTCTAACCCAGCAGACCATTTTAGATGTTAAAATACCTACCTTCCTGGGAGAGCTTCACGATGTCAAATTCCCGCAGGTTGTCCACCCCCTCCCTTTCCCGACCCAGGGGCTAACATTGATAGGTGCATAAACATTTACATTTACACTTGGGTAGACTAGGGTTCTCGTGGGTATTATAGGCCCTCTCCTGCGCATGTTTTATCTTTTCGTACGGGCTGGGGGAGACGTGTTTTCGCCTTTCCCGCCCATCTGACCCCCTTGAGATCTTGTCGAGAAGCCTTCATTTGCGGAGTAGAGAGTGTCAAAGGAAAAACAAAAACAGTTTGGATGCAGGTGACCACGCAACGAAGAAAAAACTGCTTGGCTTCTCTGCTGCCGGATCTCTTGTTCAAGAAATGCGCGTACCAGACGTCACTCTAAGTGCTTATAAAACCAAATTGATTGCAAGGCTGGTACAACGGTAGTACTGGCCCTGAAGAAGACTAGCTCTGCTAGCTGAAATACCCGGGGGGGGGGGGGTACTCAACAAAGTTTTGTACGGGGAGGCTCCGCCCCGAGCTCCTACCCCTTACCCTTTTATATACCATTTTGCCAGAAATTGTACCCCTTTCGTATACCTTTTCATGAAAAAAGGCACCCCTTTCATATACCTGAAAGTCATGTATATACTTAAAACACAACGTTTTCTTTTCATTTTCAAGTAGCGCTCATAAACTGAAATTATACAGCCATAAATTGCATCTGCTCGAAATATTATTATTAAAAGGCCCTTTCAGAAACCTTAATACTGATTTCCATACCCTTTCGTATACCTAAAATTGTGAAATCCCTACCCTTTCATATACCTGAAGCCTAAAAAGGTACTCCTTCGGGCGGAGCCTCCCCGTATAGGCCATTATAGGGAGTACCCCCCCCCCCCCCCGGGCTGAAATATTGGCCAATAAATCTTGCCCTCCTGCCGTTGTACCAGCCTTGCAATCAATTTGGTATTAGTGTCAAAGGGATTGTGGGTAAATTGGACAGAGCAATCAGGACATTTCATGGGGTCATACATAGAATACTTGGTAAGTGCCATCTCGTCGTGATATCACAGGTATCATATCCAGTAAAGCTAATTTTTAGGTGCTGAATAGTCGCCCACAGAAAGTTTAGTAAGCATCAGTCTCTTAGGTAAGAGAGTCATTGTTTACAAACCAACTGTTCTCTGTTTGTAGGTTTTCGCTGCCTATATTCAAGGACTCCTATCCTCTTCCTTGACATTTGTTTATTTATTATGTATCCATTCTCAGGATTCAGAATTTAGTGATGTCTCAGGCCATTCCAAAGCTTTACTGTGCATGGTTTTGTCCCTTTGCTCAAAGAGCATGAATTGCTCTGGTAGCCAAAGGTGTTGATTTTGAGTATGTAGAGCAAGACCCTTATAACAAGACTGCAGAATGGCTAGCCATCAATCCTCAGGGAATGGTGCCCGTCATTGTTCACAACAACAAATCAATTTATGAAAGTCCAGTCTGTATTGAATATGTTGATGAAGCATGGCCCAGTGAGCCAAGATTGATGCCTACAGATCCTTACAAGAGAGCTCATTCAAGAATTTGGGGAGACTTTATAGGCAAGAAAATTATTCCATCATTTTATGGTCTGCTTATGAAACAAAGTGAGGCAGAACAGCAGGAAATCAAAATCAAGTTGACAAGTTATCTGCTTGATCTGGTGAAAGCTATGGATCCTAAGGGGCCGTTCTTTCAAGGTGAAAAGATTGGCTATGTCGACATTATGCTGGCTCCTTATGGGGCAAGATTCTTTATTCTGAAGCACTATCGTGGCTTTGAGGTACCTAACAGTGAAGAGTTTGAGAGATTCCATGTGTGGTGGGAAGCTGTGAGAAATGTTCCGGCTGTGAAAGTCACATTACAAGATGACAGCAAATTGTTGGATATCTACCAACGATATGCTGATGGTAGCGCAAAGTCAAAAGTTGCTGAGGCCATAAGGAAAGGTCGAAATCGCTTTATAATAAATTCGTCTCAAAAGTTTGCACAAAACCTACTGCTAGGAAGAAATATGAAGAAAGCTTTAACACCGAAGAGTCTCAATTAGAATGGAACAAAATTTATCTAACACCTATAAGAGCAACACTAAGCACAAAACTGCGGGAATTTCAGTATAAGATACTTAATAGAATCTTATATACAAATGACATGCTCTTTAAGTTTAAGAAAATTGAATCTCCTCTATGTCATTTCTGCGAAAATGATATAGAAACCATAGAACATTTTCTTTTCCTCTGCCCGAGAGTTCAAGTTTTTTGGAGTGAAGTATGCTCTACTTTCGGAGAAAAACTGAAGTGGAGCAGACCTCTACACATAAAAGATATCTTTTTCGGAAACCAAGACGTAAAAACTCACAATAACTTGACAAATTACATTATCCTGGAAAGCAAATACTTTCTGTATCGTTGTAAACTAAACAAAACTGCATTATCTATTCTGCTTTTAACAGAAAAAATTAAGAATACTTATTATATAGAACGTTCTATTGCGAGAGAAAATAATAAAGTTGGTTTTCATTATGAAAAGTGGGAACCTCTACTCCCACTTATCTCTCCTTGATAAGTTGTTGTCACTATTTTTTAAATTATCCTGCAAATTACATATCAGACTGCTGTAATATACCTAAGTTGTTGGCCTTTGTAAACCCTGTTATTTTGTAACCTGTCACTTTGTAATTTAAATTAGCTATGTTAAATTGTATGTTCTGTAAACTCGAAAATTTGTAACCTTTTTTTTTTCCGTAAATAACTGTATTTTCCTTTTTTTGTGCTGTACATTTCTTTTTTTTTGCTGTAATTTTATGTAGTAAAACAATAAACAAACAAAATACAAAAAAAAAAAAAATAAGGAAAGGTGGACAAATGCCTTGAACTTAACATGTCGAACAAAAAAAATAACGGGTGGTATCAGTCAGTAATTTGTCGTACAATTTTGGCTGGCTGATGCAGTTCTAAATTGTGAGCAGGGTCATGTGGGATGCAGGAATAGTACAGCATGCTCATATTTCTTTTGTACACGAGGCCTGTTGAACCAGTGCTGTTGGTCTTGCGACATCTTAACTAGTTTTTAGCATTTCATTGGTCACAAGCATTTATTGGGTACAGCACAGTATAAGTTTACTACATGTTTACTTCGTCTGGGCATGTTACTGGTACACTGTAGATTTAACTCAAGCTACTCGAGCTTGATTGCATTTTACAGCAGCAGTTAGCTTTTGCAACATTGGCATCTAGCGTTCTCATTTCTTTTCTTTCCCTCCCATTCCACCCTGGGAGATATTTTTGTAGACATTTAACGAACAGCCATAATTGTTGTTTATAGTGAAGTCTCTGTTTACATCTTGTGGTATTTTATACAAATTTTTCCAAGATGTGTTTGTTTGTGCTGGAGTAGGTTGTATATCATATTTTATTTGAATTACTTGTAAAAATTAATTAACTACTTATTAATAAAGGCTGTCTTGCATCCCACTCACTGCCTGGCTTACTGTGTTGCATAGTTTAGAAAGTGCCATGGTGGTTTAGACAATGATAACTGTTATGTTTAGATTAGTATATTATTTACTTGATGTATTTCAACAGTGGACAAATAAATGTTAATAAATAAATGATGTCAGAAATCAACTTTGGAGTAGTAGTGGATGTTGTGGTTTATCCTAATGAACTGATCACTGTGTCTGGCCACTATATAAGTGAACTACTCATAATTGCAAATTCTGTAAATCACTTATTTTTCTTACCCTCAATTTTTTTACTGAACCCTCATTTTATTCACTGAAACTGTCAACTTCTATTGTCATTTCATACTCTTGTATATAACAAAACCATTCTCACAGTTGAGGAAGATACTGATCAGGTTAACATATATATCACAAATCACAGTGAAACCACAAAAACACCAGTGTTCATCAACTTGATTAAGAGATTCACCGGTACGAGGATCCAAATAAAGGCTGGAAAGGAGACTTGTGTACTTGTTCATTTCGTAGAAAATATCTTAGGCCTTTTATGGCCTAATTGACATTCCCAATAGTACAAAATATAAAATTGATTGTTAACACAATCTTCCCTTTTTCTGACCGCTGTTTTCTTTTTTGTTTCATAATTAATTTTGTGTTTGGAGAGATGAGATGAATAGATAATTTGTAAGATTGCAATTGATTTCATTTGTAAAGTTTATTGCACTCTTCCCCCAGAATGTGGACTAAGTAGCACCTGCTCTGTGACATTGAAGAGTATCAGCAGTTGTCGTTTTTGCTATGAAATTGATTGCAAAGCAGTTTGATGGGCAAAATATTATTGGGGTGGGATGCTCATCAGAACTTTTAAATAAACTGCCCTAAAGGAGACCTGGAAAGGACTCCAATATGAACGGATGGGGATGCTAGTCCTCTCTCTTTATAGGGGTGCAAGTAATGGATTTTGGTCTCTCTCAGAGTGTTGGGGACAGGTGCACGTGAAAAATTGGAAACACCAACTTCGGTGTGAAAAATAGTATCTAAACAAGAACTGCAAGCAGTTTATAATCGTGCGGGTAATTTTTGACCACCCGACCTCTTTCAGTGCTTTGGCTTAAAGGCACGGCACCGCACAGTAAAATCTTTAGAAAAGCAGTCACTTGAGAAACACACAAGTCGTGTTTGCGTTAGTCACGGAGTGAACGTGACATGAATTTCCTTTACCACGTCATAGCCACATGCCTAGCCGGAAAAATGCCTGCTTACGCATGCAAATATTTATTTTGTTCCGAATGTTCAATAAAATAAACCCAAACCAGTTCATTTAAAAGAAAGCCAAATCACGCCAAAATAAAGAGTAGACTAAGGCCATCCCATTGTGTTTCTCCGTTTAGCGTCTTCCGACAAGCTTTTGGTAATTCCCCTGGCGCGATGACGTGTATCCCGTGCTTTGGCACATTCTTGCTGAGCTTGCAACTTACGTTTCGATAACGTTTCGATTCTCAAAATACCGTCAACTCAAAACAAAAATTGGGCTATCCAGAAAATAAGTCGTCGTTTTGCATACGCTTGAGTAACACAACAATAAATATTTCACACAAACAGAGCGCAGAGTATTCAAACAGAAAATAGGTGAGATTTATAGCTATAAGCGAGAGATCGCGTGACAGGGGTCTGACGTAGTGGTAGTTTCAAATAGCTTGGACATGTCCAAGCGGTCTTGGTTTTCGCTATGTGATTATATTCAGCCTTCTCTTCTTGTAAAATATTCTTTTAAAATTATACATTTCAGAGAGCAGAGTGTTCGTGTTAAACGCTAGTGATCGGCTGATTGCTATTAAATATTAAATCTTGCGTGACCGTGACACAAGAGCCGGCTGGGCCGCGTGGGTCTGGATCGATTTACCGACAAAAAAAAAAAAAAAAATTCCGTGCAGATTATGAATCGGGCCCAGGCCCCGCCCGATTAAAAAGCTTTAGCGACCTCCAGATGAATCTGCTTCTAACCCTGGTCTCCATGAGGGAGCCCATCCTCCCAGAAGAAGACATGGATATTTTTCTGATCTCTCAGAAGATACCATTCTAAAACACACACAATAAGAAAGTGACTTGAATGGTAATAAAGAAATGCCAGATCTATCAGCGTTTTATCGCCGAGAGGACAAGCACCCCCGTCCCTTTTTAGTGTTTCCCCCCCCCTCCCCCCTGGACGCGCCGTCTCCAAAAAAGGATCTGGAGCCGGCGCGAAACTAGCCGGTGAAGTCTGGGGTGGAAGCCATAAAACGTGAGCCCGCTGGTCAGCCCGCTGTCAAGCCTATTCCGCGCATTGATAGCTCGCATTGATACTTTTCCATACGATCGAAAGGTAGGCTCAGGAATTCGAATTTTTCGGTGTGTATTTATATAATAATTTTGAGGTTCCTGAATTTGTGTTGATTGAGGCTTAGTAATTACAGGTCATTACAACTCACGCAGGCATGCAAAGAGGTGTTAAAGTTTGGCTCGCGCGCCGGAAGTGCGCACCTTCCACTACGCTGCTGCACTACGCTAAACGATTCGAGAAATTTGTTCATTTTTGATCGCATACAGTATCATTTGATAAAAGTAAACATTTAGTAATTTTGCATTATAAAATTTTGACTATAGTCTTATCTGTAACGCAGCCATCACTCAGCATCACTTCATGCCCCAGCGGCTTCTGACTATCAAGTCAATTCGCCTTGCTGACAGATCCTGGCAGAGTAATATGCAGTCTTTATTGTATCTTGCTCATGTTCCACATGACAAAAGAGCCATCGTGGCCTTTTCAGCCTTCTCCTTTGGACCATGAGCGACCATGAGACGGTCGGCTAGCCGAGAGAAGACGACATTCCAGAAGAGAGAGATTTGGGGCCCAGTCAAATTTTCCCAGACTGCATTTCAAGTTCATCATAAACATTGCGTTGCGTCATTTATTAATATGCTGAGAAAAAAGTTTCTTTTGAAAAACACTGCACAAAGGATCGCAGAGCAGGCTTGCTTTCTTGTACGTAGAAGGAAAAATGTAAGCTTCCGTTTATATGGAGACATGTTTGAGGTTTCCAAGCGTTTAGAACAAGCCAATCAAGCTGCAAATCCACAAGAACATTTAGAAGAGGAGCACGTGAAAGCTGGCCGCAACGCAGAACTTTCATTCGCGTCTTCGTTGCGTTTAAAAAGTGGACTTGACAGTTCATCTGTGTTTTGCTGCCTGAGGATTCCTGACAGATATCAAGCCAGGAAACGAGAAATTGATGTAGTGGTACTCACTGCTGATGGAATCTTTTGTATCGAGGTCAAATGCTGGTCAGGTACAGTAACAAGAAGTGAGGACGGCTCAAAATGGATCCAAACAAGAACCAAACAGATCTCCACCAACTCTTTCGCCACTAACCACATTGAACACGACAATAGCGTAACAGACACTGAGTACAAGGCCTGCCTGCTCAGAGACTATCTGGGTAGAAATGAAGTTTACGTTGCTGAGAATTTGTTTCACAGTCGAGTTGTCTTCTGCAACTCTAACGTGGAGCTGGATGAAAAGATATCAAATAATTCCGCGGTAATTAAACCGAGTGACCATGACAAATTCATTCAAAGCTTTACTCGTGGCTTCTTGCAGAGTTTACCAGAGGCAGTCGTGCCATCATGGGTTTCTGGAAAACTGTCCTATTCACAGTTGAACCAAATCAAAACCATTCTTTCTTCAACTGGCACTTGGGATGTGATTCATTTGAACGGTGGAAGACAACTCTATGGAGATTTCAGGGAATGCGCAGGGGTTTCTCTCGACCGACAGAAGTGTGAAGCAATGGTATTTTCGCATCAGAGAAGTCGCAGTGTGGGTATGGCATGGGCATTGCTCGGCTACAGTCCGCAGGTCTCTGTATCCTTGCTAGAGCGAGGTGGAACCGGCTGGTTATGGAACTCTTACTGCGCTTCCATGAAAATACCATACAACACTGATGTTGTTTTCCGTATTTGTGGCGAAGAAGTGGACTCGAAGATTCCAGCTAACGATATCGAACGGATTTCTATCAGCATCTGACAATCTACAGTACTTAGTGTTGTTAAGGAAGTGGTTAGGAAGAAATCTGCCACAAACTTCTGACAAATCAAAATTTCTTGCGTGACAAGCTACACGGAATCCCAAGCTGGAAGAGTGATAGTTACTATTGGTAGCGTCTGATGAGTGCGTTATTTATTCTGCACCTGCTAGCGTAAAAAACTGTTTTTTTTTTAATATCATAAAGCAATCAAATACATCAAAAACCTTGCTTACTGAATACGCTTTTGGTGTTATTATTTTAGTTAAATAATAGGTTAGTGAAAAGCACCCTGCCATAGCACATAAATGACATAAATATGAAGATCAATGTTGGAAATTCTGTTTTGCTGGGATTCCCTTTTCATAACACAGCAGGTCTTGCATACCTGTTTATTTCATTTTTTGTGGGGGGTTCCAGTAACCACTTTTCACGTTGTTGACAAAGTAATGTATAAATTTAATAGCTTCCCCACATCAATTCGGCTTGGCTGGAGTGTATAATTATAGAACTTTGTACTCAACAGTGTAGTGTTTTGTGTGTCAAATAGGGTTGGATTCACAACACTGCCCTCAGCAAAGACCAGTGAAGGCCCTCATGGTAAAATACTACAAACCACATGATTGACACTTGCAATTTGCCAAAAAAAATTCCAACAAAAACATTGTTGCTATTCCAGCTATCAAGGCTTATAGCTACTTGGCAAATCACAAGGCTTAATTTAGAATAATTCCCTTGCACAATATAAAGTGTTTCACTTTGTTACTAGTAACTCCACTTACAATGGAAAATGTTGTTTACATTTTTCCAGAAATAAATATGAGTGACAACCAGGAAAAAGGTACAAACTGCAGGATACTATATAGTGAAAAAATGAAAAGAAACACAAGCACACAGGTGATGGGGAATTGAAGAATTTATCACTAAAAGAAATTGTCTGAATAATTATAATATTTCATAAAGAATGTCAAATAAAAATGTTCCAAACACCACATGAAACATGGGAACCTGTGAAGAGAATCTATTTTAAGATCAGCCAAACTTAAGATAAGCTTTCACTGGTAAAATATTTTAAAAATTATTAGCTTTCGACAGCCAGACTGCTGTCTTCGACGGATAAAAATGAAGTGGGCGGCTTGACATCACTTCATTTTTATCAGTCGAAGACAGCAGTCTGGCTGTCGAAAGCTAATAATTTTTAAAATATTTTACCAGTGAACGCTTTTTATCTTCTTACAATGAATCCTGGTATTGGATCTTCAATATTTTTAAGATAAGCTGTTTCAACATTTGGTTTATTTTCATTTATTTCTAAATATTTACAGAGCTCTAAAAGAATAAAATCACATGGCATAGAATATGTACACAACCTTGCTTAAAAAAAATCACTGTTTTAGCAGGAAATCACAATAATACTTGTGTCAATCTGTTTGTTATGAACTGAACTCTTATAAAATTAACACAATTCCAAGACAACAATGTTTTAAACCCTATTAGTATATGGTAAAACAGTGGATAGCGTTTTTGGCTACTCAAACTCCGAATATCCTTTGCTATTCACCCCCAAGCAATGTGCGGGGGAAAATTGTCATCTTTGACAAGAATAAACTGGTCAAAAATCATTCTTTCAGGCTATATAATCTTGCTGTTTTATTTAGTATATACGAAATTAACTGTAGATGGCTGGTGGTGAATATTTACATTGCTGCTTGGCGGCTTGGTAAATATCCACCACAAGCCACCTCCACTGAGGTGAATAGTTGTTAATTATAGCTAAACACCATTTCCATAAACTGGCCAGGAGTACCTACAATACTTCATTCAGGAAACTGGTAACAGTTCTTCAGATAGTATTAATAGATTTTAAGATAAAACTGTGGTCTTTAAAGTATTTGAAAACAAACTTTGTGTGACTAATACATTTTGTTCTTGCTAATAATAGTTTTGATAATATTATGCCAAGAAGTTAAACTTAATTGAAATGATTAAATTGCAGTATTTGTGAAAGAAAGAAATAAAATAAAAGTTAACAAAATTAACTCACACTCACTGCTATATGATTGCCTGGACAGTGTTTTAGGTTCTATTTCCTGGAAGAACAATCTTGTTCAAAGAATTGCTTCCTACTGGACAGGTGTAAATATTGATTCCAGATGCTTATGATGAACAGAAATAAATGGGAAATCATAAATTTTTGCAGACTCAAAATTAAGAAAGCTAAAAATGAAAACTAAAAAGCTAAAAAAAATTAATTGTCAGATAAGAATGTAAATTAAAATTGTCTCTGTGTGCGCAGTTGAAACTTCATCCTGACCTGTCTCCAAATCCACAAAAAGAAGTCTCTTGCTGGAGTACTGTCACGTTCATCTTCAGCCAGGCCAAGTTTAAAGCGATGCCAGGCAGAGTATGGTGCCAAAACCAACATCCAGTAAAATGCAATGTCGCTAAATAAAGAAGGCAAAAATTGCCAAAGGACAAGATGAAAGAAGGCATTGACCAGTGCTGTTGTTGGTATCGTGATGGATAAAGCTGGTAATTGCCTGTGTAAATAAAGATTAAAAATGTATTAATTTTTACAAATAATCACTGTAACGTTTTGCTCCTTAGGATGATGGACGGAATTGTTAATTTGCTGCCATTATTTGAGTCATCATGCAATCCTCGTTCCAGTGCAAGGACTCACATCCCCACCCCCCACCAAAAAATATTTTGCCAAAAACTCCTCAGGTCACAAAGAAAGGCCTTCAGATCTCCCTGTCACTACACAACTATCCCCTTAAGCTGCAATCTCTTTTTTTATTGCAGACTTTTAACTGCAGCTCCTCTGACATCTGACAGCCCAAAATGGACAGTTGTGATTCAAAGGAAGGCTGCTAAATTTTGTTGTGTAAATTGTTTTGGCTTTAGGACTGAACTGTTGGCAAAGTAGCAATGTTATACTATCCACTCAGAGTAAGTTTTGAAATAGGAAATGTTATAGCTATGTAAACAAACACTGCCACAATAATAAATGTAAAGTTCACTTCAGATTCTCATTTTGATTTTTTTTCGTATATTGAACTGGTCTTCTGACCAAAATGAAAGCAGGATAAATTTTCCATGTAGATTACTCCAATGAAAACAATTAGGTAAACTTGTAAGGAACATAAAAAAGTCTGCACTCAAGCTTAGTGGCCCATCAGGCCTGCACTAACCTGCAGCTGTTTCTGTAACTTAAAGTGACTAGGGGTATTTTCTGATCCCCCTTAATGGGATGCTAGTCAACTGCAAGGTTACCCCCACCTAGCATTTAGTATTGGGTAGAGAGAGGAACTGTGAGATTTAAGTGTCTTGCCTATTATTACCGGTAAGTGTCTTGCCTTGCCTAAAAATTGACCCCATGCCCAGCCAGTATAATAATAATAATAAATAATAAAACCTTTATTTGAGTGTCAAAACTGAAATACCGGTAGCAGTAATAAAACCACTACATTGGGACACTTTAAAGTAAAAGAAAAATAACAAATGCTAAAATCGTTAAAAATTGGTTAACTTATTTACAATATATATACTTTCTATTTAACACATTAAAACTCACCTCCAGCCTCCCATTATTAAAAGCCACTTTAGCTTGGAACACTCAACCAGGGTCATAAGAATGCAGTAGATAAGAACAATGCTTCCCACCCAGAAATTAAGAAACAGCCACTTCATTGTGAACTTTCCAATCAAGTAATACGGCACCAAAAGGAGACGTAAAACAAATCGTAAATACTCCTCTGATGGAAGGATAACCTATCAAAGATGTATAGCTTATTAAGTCAATTAAATAACAGTTTTTACTCACCAGAAAGAAAGCACCTTTTGCAACTTAACTATCTATTAATTAGTCAGTCAATCAGTCAATCAATCAATCAAAAACTCTCTCTGAGTATTGAACTTGAAATTTAAAAAAGATTTCAATACTGTAAATACCCGGTATCTCTGAAGAAATTTTAAAATAATTTACCAGTACTAGTATTCAAATAAAATGAATTGAACACTTCTACTAAATAAAAGAAAACAAACTTATTCTTACTCTCAATAAAAACATTTAAACATAATTATATAAAAATATATATACCTAATAAAAATTGCAATGTGCAATTTGTTAAAAAGTTTCTTGTTTCAACTATAACAGCATTGTTGATGCTTTGTTGAGTTTATATAAAACAAAACTACATGTACCAGTAAAACGGTAGCTGTAGAAAAAGTGCATAATTAACTGCTCTGGCTTACATGTAGTTCTCACCTCATACAGACTTTCTTCAATTTCAGTTTCACTTGTGTGGTATAAAAGAGGCTCAAAAACCTCTTGGCGATACACAAAGAATGCAAATACAACTGTTAGCCTTGGATACTCGCGTAAGCCCCACAAAAGAAGAATTGCACGAACAGGATGAGCTACCTAGAATTTAACAAAGAAGAATATAGCCAGCAGCAAAAACATGATAATTGTATACCAACTTAAGGTAATCCTCTAGAAAAACAGCCCTAGGAGCTCAAGAAGGGTCCACTCAGGAGAGGCGTCTAGAGTGCTTGTGTTTAGCCAGCCTATGCATGAGCTTGTTGTTTTGCAGCCCCCCCCCCCCCCCCCCCCCCCCCCTAACCAAAGACAACTCCATGAGATACATGTTAAATCCAACATAGCTAAATTATTATTATTATCATTAATTATTGTTCTGAACTTGGCACTACAAATGTTAAATATACATGCTTACCTTATACTCCCAGAGATCTGAAGGAGGTTTAACTCCCAGGGTTTTTAACGTTTCAAGTTCTTTGAGAAGTGCCCGTCTGTGATAGGAAACATCAATGCTAAGGGGAGGAGTCTCCAAGTCGTATTCTGAGAGTGACAGCAAGAGGTTTCCATCAATTCCTGCAGCTTGGAATCTGTCCTCATATCCTTGAGTCCAGTCCCCCAGACCTCCCAGCCACTTGACCACATCCTGTGTACTCCATCTCAGCACTGACTTTCTGACAAGTGGATCTTTATGGCCCATTAACAGACTCAGAACTTGATAAGTGAACTATGAATTATGATGGAATTAATAAAATTATGTATCTAACTGGATTTGTAAAAACGTAGTCAACGAAAAAGAGACCTGAGTGTTTTTGACCACGTTCATTGCACTGCGATATGGCTAAAAACATGCCCAGAAAGAAACAAGCAAAAACGTCGAAAAAAAAATGAACAACAGCGCTGAAAGGTAGAGAAAAAAAAAACGTGTTTACGGCGATTTGTGCTTAAAACAGTGAAAATTTCCTTAACCTGGTTTTAATAAATCCGGTCAGATATTATTTTGTTGATTGAATGCCATTTAATGTTTAGTAGAAAGGGAAATGGGGAATTTTCTTGGCTAAAGTTTTGATACACAGACTTTATTAAACTAAACATGGTTCATGCAAAGACTTTTTTTAAAATTCATAAGGTGAATTTGAAGCAGTTTACAAGAGTCTCAACTGTAAATTAAACCTAGCATTATAAAACACTCACCATGGCAATCCCCAGAATAGACAGCACAATAAAAACAATCTTTGAAAAGCTAAAGTGTACATGTTGAGGTTGGCCAAACTGAACGTCATGACTGCGGGATGATCGCTGAGTAGGTGTTATATCCAGTGCATCAAACTTGGACATAACTATTCTGTAATCTTGTGATTTCTCCTGGTAACGTTGTCGTTCTGCTACTTCCTTTGGAAACAATATTTTGATGGTTTTTCTATATCATAAGGAAACAATACTAGATGTAAATGTTGTGGTGTGAAAAATTGTCAAGCAAAGATAAATTTGTAACATGGGGACACACATAATACATGTACTTGCAAGCCACCAGAAAAAAAAGTGAAAAAAATTTAACCAACTTAGTTCATAAGCTATATACACTGTACAATGTTTCTGTAATGCATACTCTAATTACTGGTACTTGTTTTTTTATGCTCTGTGAGAATGATTTATTTGGTGGTTTAGTTTATAATATGATTGGATATACTGTAAGTTGCTATGTGGGTTATTATGTTGTACTGTCAATAAAGATACTCCATTAAAAAAAAATAAATGTCACATATTTAACAATTATTGAATGAGGCTGAGTACGATGTGAAGAATTGTGCAGATCAAGGAGGATCTTCTAATAACTTGAAAATATTCCTCTTTGCAATGCTCAATCCTTTTTTCAAGCTTGCAGACCATGGTTTCATGGCATCAATCATCCAATTTTTTTCTTTTATTGGACGATTGACATCATTCCTCCATATTGGGAAAATAATTTGTGTTTTTGGGGGGGTGGGGGGGGCATAATTAGTACATCAATCATCCAATTATAGAAATGACTTCCAAATTTGGTCTGTGCTAGCCAGTTAGCTGGAATTAGCCGGGGGTTGAAAGCCAATCAGAAACAGAAAAGTATTTTGAATGAATAATAACATACCAGTATATTAATATAAGCATGCATTCATTCTCTGACCTTAATACAATGTTGACTTTTGGGAAACCTGACCAAGACTGTCGGCACTCTGGACATGTGCAATGTCTTGATGCATGCCACCACTGAGCCAAACAAAAACGACAAAAGCTATGTCCACAGTTGAGTGTGGTGGGTTCTACCATTAACTCAAAACAGCAGCTACACTGTAAGTCTTGCTCTGACAGATTGTCATCTTCTTTGTATGCCATAATCTTTTAAAAAAATCTGGGAATGTAATGAGTACTAAATCTGAGCATATACACATTGTTGGGTTGTAAAAGCATTAAATATGCCTGAAATAATGGTTTAATGTTTTCCACTCAGTAATCAGTGTTTCTCCTTATACCCTCATTCAAAGAAATGTAAACTCGTAGCTTGGTTGGACACTTTCAATGTTTAAAATGAGGCAGCCATAAGAAGATAAAAATGAAATTAAAACTTTCACCCCCTGGTTATTTGAGCCTTATCAAAAAGAGGGTGTAATAACATTTTCAAACTCCAAGAAGAGACTTAAAAACATAATGCGCAACAGAATGTCTGATGAATTTCCAGATGAATTTCCAGATTATTTCCAGTTTGGAAATAATTATGCTAGTAAAAAAGTGAAAAAGTTAGAGAATTGGCTGCCTGGAATAACCATAGGGGCCTGCGGAGCCAGACAGCCAGTTGACAATGGTCGTGCCTGAGCATTTCATGAGTCAAATGTTTGGGTTATTCCTCGCGAAGCGAGGCCGAAGGCCGAGCGTAGCGGGGTGTATAATTTTGTCCCTCAAAGGGCTCAGGCGGGATGAAATCTCGTGTGGAGTTTTCGGTCATATATATTTATTTATTTGTGAGCTTGGTGTGTGGCGGAAATGACGTCACACGACCGCCGCGCGCTGGTGGCCTAATGGTAAGGCGTCGAACTTGAAATCAGATCTTCGGGACTGAGGGCGCGGGTTCGAATCCGGCTAGGGTTTTTTTTCCTTATTTTTTTGGTGGGTTCGAATCCTGAGCCTTTCATTTTTATCGTTTTTCTTTTCGGATTAAAATAACACTGATTTCCACATAATACTCCCTCAACGCCTATTCAGGCTATAAACCTTTTATCGCCATCAGGGGCGCGCGGGCGGAGGGTTCGAATCCTCCTGCCGTTCGTTCTTCTTTTTTTTTTAATGCCCTCAAATAAATGTCCAAAATGCGACTATCCAATAATTTGTCGATGATTTTGAAAATAGCCTGCGCTTCCCAACGCTTTATACCTCTTTACGAACCTGAAAGAGCCGCCATCTTCAAAGCGGAGTAGACCCTGGGAACGAGGGTGTCGCGGCCATGCCCGTTACTAATTTTTAACAAATATATCTTCCTGCCTACTGTGGAAAATTGAATATGTACAATGTTCAACTTCAAATAATCCACTCCTTATTTATAACACCACCCCCCCCCCCTCCCGCCTCCCCAACCCAGAGCTTCGCGAGGCCCTGCGAGTCACGTATTACTAGTAATTATGTATATAAAGGGGAAGGGTGAGATGGTGATGTTGAAGTGTACTTGATCCATACATTATTTGTCAGCGTTTTTAGGTTTACAGTATACAGGGTGATTTTAAATAGGGTGTACAGTATTTTTAAAATTTGTGTAAATAATTTGTTCAAAAATTCCTTAATTTTTCTTGATAAACAGAGCTCTAGATGTTTTGGGAAAAACCCTTCATCAGTTTCAAATGAGCCGTTTATAAAATGTGTGTTAAATAAAGCATATTTTGAAAAAATTATTTACACCAATTTTAAAGCCAAAGTGCTACACAGCAACACTTAATTTATCTTTTAAATATACAATATTGTATGTTTAAATTTGTATTTCAATGGGTATAAAGTACACTGTTAAAGTTCACAAAACTCCTCTAGAGATATTTTCCCTCAGTGGCCCTCAAATTAAGCTTAATTAAAATGCTACAAAAAGCCCAACTTACAGTTAGGTAGCCCTTGAACTAAACAAACTTCAATATAACAGATCAGTAGATGTACATGTGTATGAAATATCTGATGAGATCATAAACTAAAATAAGCAAAATAATATCTAATTTTTGAAATATTAATCGATTGCGTCCCTGTCATTAAATACACTGTGTTGTGTTTCTCAATCCTGCTCTGCAACAAACAAAGTGAAACCTAATAAAAATTCCCACAGCTCACCTTGGCCGAGTTTACCTCTCATGTAGAATGTAGACGCCGTGCACTCAAGAAAATTTAACCATACGAATTGTAACCCTTTTAAACATATTGCAGCACAATAATTCTTACGTTGTAACTTTCCATCGGTTTTGATAAGCTTATTAATGATGTCTAGCTGCGACTCCTTCGACTCCAGTTCGATGATGTTGAGCCTGCGATCCGCTTTAGAGGGTATGTGGTGTATGAGGACACCAAGAATCTTACGCCTACATTCCTGGATCGATACTGGAGCAAGGAGCACAGAAATGATGTTTTGCACTTCAAGAGTACTGAAAAGGTTTGTCAATGGATTTCAATAGATTAAAACCTCCTCTTTCACGCTAGGTAGTCTGTGGTTTCAAATTGTGATATACGTTTTGAGTTATAGCCATGTTTTTGGTTGTTAGTAATCAGAGTAACGGCAGAACGAGATTATTTTTCTGTTTCTTGTTTTTGTTTTTGTTTTTAACAAGAAACCAACCAACAAACAGTAAATATATCTCACAAAATAAAGGGCATGTACAGTAGAAGCTCTCTTAACGGACACTCTCATAAGCGGACATCTCTACTTACGGCCGCCTTGTTTCCCGGGCTTGTTTGAAACCCCGTTTTAACTCCCATACAAACTCTGTATTTTTACATTCTCGTAAGCGGACATTCCCGAAAGCGACCGCGGACACTTTCAGAGATTACTACTAAGACTTTTTCTTTGTTTTTAAGCTACCATAAGCGGACATCCCAAGGAAATCTTATTAACAACCTCTGTATCTTGTTTTCATCAATCAACTCACATCGCCGTTCGTCGCAATGATTTTACAGTAATTACAGTACTGTACCATATTTCAGTGTTTATTTTGTCGTCATCCACGTCTGGTTACATTTGGATACACTACACGCATAACAGCATTATGGTAATCCCGTAAGCGGCCATCTATCCCCTAGCAAGGGGGGATAAAGGGGTGGGGGGTGGATAGGGTGGATATCCACCCCCCATTTTTCAGTAAAAAAATCTAAATGTCACTTTATTTAAAATAGAAAATAAATAAAGAAAGAAAAATTTGCTCTCGCTCATGTCTGGTTGTTGTTACGCCACGTTTCGCCGTCTGCCGCGGCCCCCCCCCCCCCCCCCCCCCCCCTTTTGAAATCCTGGATCCGCCCGTGCCTAGGCCTCTAGTGGCCGCTTACGAGAACTATTCTCGTATTAAAGCGGCCAGCTCCAGTTGCGAACACTATTTTCGCGTCCCTAGGGTGTCCGCTTACGAGAGCTTCGACTGTATATCTTTTTTTATGCTTCGAGGTCGATCCAGAGCCAGGATGTCAAGTTTATTTCGAGTGGGGATTTCAAGGAGGAGCGCGACTGCCCTTCGGACTTGCTCGCCCCAATCGAGACACTGGAATTCTGGAAACTACAAAGTTCAAGTAAGTCAACAAAGCCGTTGACAAAAAAAATAGAAGGGCCTGAAAAGTTACTGATTTCGTAAGACAAAAAAAAAAACAGAAATGAAAAGCCCACAACAAGGGGTATTTTTCAGTTGGTCACCCAGCCAAGTGCTAACCCCGCCCAACAGGGCTTAACTTCGGATCGGACAAGAACCGTTGCTTTCCATGTGGTATCAGAAAGAGCGCGTAAATCAGCTCATAAAAGTTAAGTCGAGTTTTAGCAGGAAAGTGCAAAATTGTCTAAAAGATCCATTTAAACTAGGTATTCCTTTTTTCTCTATTTGCAAGACTCTTATAACCCTTTGTCTCGTCTGAAACTGATACCACAAGGAAAACATTCGTTTTCGTCCAATCGCCGAAGTTAAGCCCTGTTGTTCGGGGTTAGTACTTGGATGGGTGACCAACTAAATATACCCCTTATTGCGGGCATTTCATTTTCTTTCTCTCTTTTTCTTATGAAATCGGCAATTTTTCAGGCCCTTGTATTTTTTTCCAACGGCTTCGTTGACTTGATTCGATTTTGTACGTTTCATTGTCTCGATTGGGGCGAGAAAGCTCGAAGGGCAGTCGCGCTTTTTGAAATCCTCACTCGAAATTAACTCGAAATCCTGGCTCTAGATCGACCTCGAAAAAAAGAAGATATACATGCCCTTTATTTTGTGACATATATTTACTGTTTGTTTGTTGGTTTGTTTGTTGAAAAAAAAAAAGAAAAAATCTCGTTCCGCCGCGGTTCTCGTTCCGCCGTTACGCCGTTCCGCGTTCCGCCGCTGATTACTAACAACCATGCATGCCCTTTATTTTGTGACATATATTTACTGTTTGTTTGTTGGTTTGTTTGTTGAAAAAAAAAAAGAAGAAAAAATCTCGTTCCGCCGTTTCTTGTTCCGCCGCGCTGTTCCGCGTTCCGTCGTTACGCAGGTCTCACATGAGAACGAGGCTGAAATTGCCACTCAATTTGTTCATATGAACTTACCGTATTTATTCGATTAAGCGCCCAACCTCGAATAAGCGCCCACCTCGAATAAGCGCCCACCCTGTAGGTAGGAAAAGTTAATAAGCGCCCAGCCTCGAATAAGCGCCCACCCCCAAAGAGGAATTTTGATTATTGTTGAAGTTGAGATTAAAATTGACTTAGAGACGATCCCGAAGACCGAGTTTTTTAAGTTTTTTACTGAAACTTTCTATAAACTTTTTAAATTCAGCTTTCGTACACCTTCACGTTTAGTTACTATACATTGTTTTCTTGCAAAATAAACGTACTACTTGCTACAAATGGCGAAAATTTAATAAGCGCCCAGCCTCGAATAAGCGCCCACCTCGAATAAGCGCCCACCCTCGAGGTCCAAAAATTTAATAAGCGCCCAGGGCGCTTAATCGAATAAATACGGTATTTAATAAGAAAATAAATTTTATCCAGATAACTGATAGGACTGTATGAAAGTCGATTTTCCAAGAAAAGTATAGTTTTGCGTTGATCTTTCCGTGGGGTTCGGCAAAATTGAAATGTCCCACAGTGAAAAAGAACCCGATTTTGTTTGAGTAGGTGTGACTAGCCAGTCGTACTTCTGGTCGGGTTTGACGGTCTTGGCCTGAAGATAAAGTGATGAACGTTGGCATGCGACTTCTCATATCCGTTCCCTAAGTTCTGAAGGTCTAGGTTTGTCTTGATCTTATCTTGGGGTTCGGCAAAATTGAAATGTCCCACAGCGAAAACTGCGTAAAACGAACCCGATTTTGTTTGAGTAGGTGTGACTAGCTACAGTTAACTCTCGTTATAGCGGACACGCGTGTCCGTTATAGCAAGAGTCCGTAATAGCGGGAGTCATTTCTAGTAAAACCTCTTACGCCGGGGATCTGGATTTTGTCCGTAATAGCGAGTGTCCGCAATAGCGGGGTGTCCGCAAGGCGAGAGTTGACTGTAGCCGTACTTCTGGTCGGGTTTGACGGCCTTTGCTTCGAGATAAAGTGATGAAACTTGGCATGCGGCTTCCCATTCCCTAAGTTTTGAAAGCCTAGGCATGTATTCCCCAAGCAACGCCTAACCTAAAGAAAATTACCCGATACACTAGCCATTTTAGGAGCAGCCGATAGTAACACTGATTAAAATATTTTTTAAGAGGAGCCGACCCTTCAAGAGGTCGTAGCCCGAAATGATGTGGAGATTACGAATTGCTGATAAATAGATTTTGATAGTGCTATGGCGGACCGTGCGAGCCAGGTGAGAAGCAAAATAAATGAGATTTCCCTCCGATGCCGGTATAATGTCGTCTGTTGGTGACGTTAGCCTATTCATTAAGCAGAACTGAATAAAACATTTTTTCCCAGAGCTATAAGTGCGGTTGGTGTTCGACGATAAGGCCCAGTTGGCATACTTAAGTGTCATTGTCAGAGAAAGTGTTCCAGACCTTGGAAGTCGGGGTCAACCGATTTTCCTGAAACTTACTGCAGATGTTGGCCTTGATGAGATATTCCAAAAGCCATTTGGGTTTGGTTTTCTAACTTTTTCCTTCAAAGTTCCAGGGGTGGTCCCATATTGAGCCCTAATAACTGATTTATTGCTTTTGTGGACAGTGCACAAGAAAAGGGGTACACTTCATACAAGATGCTATCAAAGGATTGCTGTCGGAGCAAGCTAATGCACTTAAGATGACGTATGGTGTTGAGTTTATTGTCAACTGTTCTGGGTTGGGCTCCATAGAGTTAGCAGGAGATCAAGGAATGTACCCTGTAAGAGGTTTGTAATATACTTTTCACCAGCACTTTTTGTGCTTTAGTCGTTTTCCACGTGAAGTATAAATTCATCTGCCATTGGTCTTGTTGTAATTGATTTTGATTAATTTTTCACTGACGTGCAAATTCCACACTCAAGGCTGCTCTTGCCAAGTTAATTACATGATAGAGCAGTTTTCAATTGAGTGTCGTAAAACCAAAACCAAAACCAAAGTAATTACTCTAACCAATCACAAACGACACAAACAATCCAGTGAACCAATCAAAGTTCGAAGCAAATACATGTAGCTGGCACGAATCGCGGGAAAACGTGCGCGAGCGAGTCGCGATTGGTTTTGGTTTTACTCCTGATTTGCCGAGAAAGTAGCGCGAAATTTTTAAACCAATCACTAAGCGTAGTGAATGCAAAACCAAAGCAAACGCAAAGTACTTTCGACACTCAAGTGGAAACCGCTCTACCATTAAGCCCTACAAAGTCATACCTTACTGGGTTCTTACATTTTTCCCGCCATAATATTGATGGGGGGGGGGGGGGGGGGGGGGGAGAGGGGTACAAAGAGTTTTACACTGGTAAGCTCTGCCGGAGTTCCAAACCCTTAGCCTTTCATGTACCTGAAAAGGCAACCCGTTTATATTCCTTCTATAGAAAATGGCACCCTTTTCACATACCCACAGAAGGGTCACTGCATTTTTTTAATGTTTCACTTAATTACCCCTTCGGACAGAGCCTCCCCATAGAGTATAGTATTATTATGGGAATACCCCCCGGGCCGTTATAGTACCTGTAATCTTTTTCATTCTGTTGAAAGGTTCTCTCCTGATGGTACAAAACGATGGCATTCTGTTTCCTAAGATTGACTTTTGTGTTGAAGGGGATCATACTAGCTTTGGTCTTGATGAGAAAGGACAGGAGATTCATGGCATTACATATCTTTTCCCTAGAGGTACACATAGGATCCTGATTTGTTACAAACATGACTTCTTATTACAACAGGAATGGCACTTCTCCAGCGAAGTCTTCTTATACCTGCATACATTGGAAACATATTGAAACGTGTATTTTGTAGTAAAATGTGACGTTACCGATTTTAAAGGTTAAAACAGATCGGCCAACTACATAGAGCTTCACTAAGCAGCAACAGCAATAACAATGCAGCTCTATTTTAATACATATCATAATTTAAATTAAAAAAAAAAATCTATCTTAATTTGTTCCTGACATTTCCTCTTCATACATACAGGTGAAGACAGGTTGATGCTTGGTTCTTTTTATCAGCCAAATCGAGGCGACCTTAATCTAACTATTTCTGCTCCATATGTCCAGTCTATGCTGAGACAGTGCAAGGAACTCTGTCCACGCCTTAAAGTACTGAAAAACAGTGATGTCCAGGTCACTGTCGGCATTTGCCCTGCAAGGAAACATGGCATTCGAGTTGAGCAAGATCCTTATAAGCCAAGTATTTTTCACAACTATGGTCATTATAGATGGAAAATGACGTTATGTTGGGGCGCTGCAAGAGATATTACTAATCTCATCAACAATGCAGCGACCAGAATTACCGTATTTACTCGAATAAGCGCCGCCCCCGAATAAGCGCCGCATTTGGGACCAAAAAAGTTAATAAGCGCCGCCCCGAATAAGCGCCGCAGACCCGATGCGGCGCTTATTCAAGGAATTCCTGTTTAACTAAAACAGCACTATAAAGCAACTCTTAAGAAAACTTAGACATTTCTTTCCATCAAAAGCGATGTTTTGCAGTTCAGAGTGATTGTTTTACCGCTCGCCCATTAGTTTTTTCTATCCAGCATTCTAACAATGCGTGGTTTTGTAAATGTTGTGATGGCCACGAACTTTGCCAGGACACCTAGCGCTACTTTTCTCTTTAGCAACAGACGAATACTGACAATCAAAAGACGCTGTTTTTAATCACTGCAAAAGAATAAATTATTTGTGGCGTCGAAATTTTAATTAAGCGCCGCCCTCAAATAAGCGCCGCCCTCGAATAAGCGCCGCACTTGAAAGGCGAAAAATTTAATAAGCGCCGCGGCGCTTATTCGAGTACATACGGTAACAGTCCTAAAGCCAAACATTTGTCGAAACTTTAACTCCAAACGTGATTTGAAAAATATTAATTAACGTTATTTTTAATTAATCCAGCAGGGTTTAGACGTATATTTTTGGTTATTTGAGGTCAATTTTTTTATTGATTGAAAATTGCCGTAAAGTATCGTGTAAATGGAATTATTTAACTGTTTCGTTTCATCACGAAATAGCGCGCGCAACTTTGTGCAGTTGCGTGTTAACGATTTTTTACAAAGGTGAAGTAAGATAACTTTTATTTGTATTTTCTTGTTCGTTTAGTATTCCAGTTCGTTGTTTTGTAACAGCGACATCAAAAGTCATCATAAAACTATAGGTTTGGTTCTGCTGTGTTAAAGGAGCTACTAGGTGACTATCATTTATTTAGCTTAATGTTTTGCTGATGTTTTCCATCCTGTCGTACCTGTTGGTTTAGATTTATTTTACGTTTTTAAGAAACTCGCCGTGTGAATAAATGAATTGAGTGCGATCACAGAGTGGAATCTTTGATAATGCACCAGTCAAAGTAAACCCCGACCCCCCCCCCCCCCGGGATATGTGGGGCTTTGGTGGGGATTTATTATCTTATTGGCAGCTCTTTTAGTCCCAATTAGGTGGGGGATTCGCGCGTTTTGTAGTTCCTGTCCGCAGGAATGTGGGGCATTGGTAGGGGATTCGTTTGAATCGTGCACACGTAAATCCAAGATGGCGGCCATTCTTCCTGACTGGTGCATAACGGGGCAATTATAAACCACATCACTTCTTGAGACTTACCCCACGGGAATACAAGAAATCTCCAAAAAACTTTCCGTTGGACTATTTTTATGGAGAGGACGGTGTAAAAAGAACCGTTTGGTAGCCGGAATGGTCTACCTTTAAAGCTGCTAGACTTTTCTCAAGACAGGATACAGGAAATTTTTCTTCCGATGTCCGTTAACCAGGGTTAAGGTTTTAGCGCAATTAGAAATAAAGAAATATGGGGAAATCTGTTAACCTGAATGTTGTTTTGCATTTCTTCTGTCAAAAAAAAAACCCGATGAAATTGTTAAGGGCTTGGCAAAATGAGCCTTTAGTGATTGGGTGAATACTCAGGGGCAACCAACGGAATATTTCGTTAAAATATCTGTTCGGAAGACGATTTGAGATCTAGAATTTTCGGAACATTCATTGTAAATTTTTTTGCTTGCCTGCCTTTCCTAGGATTTTCGAATATCTAAAAAATGGTATTATTGTTCATTTTTACGGATTTTTTACTCTAAAAAGGTCACCTGGAATTTTCGGGAGCCTTTCTCTGGCTGGAATTTTCGAAAAGGTAAGTTTTGATCCCTATAACTTTCGGATCACTAGACTTTCAGCTAGGAAATCCGAACAGATAAAAAATTAGGGGATAATAATATGCCTATATCTACCGTTTAAATACTAAAATATGTTCAACGGTGCTATCTTTAAGTGGTTTTGAACTATATTCTCGATGGGTGCCCCTGAATACTGGAGAGTACTTTGAATTTTAGTCAAGTCTACTTTGGACTGCTTGGGAAAATCCCTTTTGATAAGGTTTCTGAATTGACCTGAATCAAGAGTTTTGTGTGTCGTGTTGTGAATGTCACAACTTTTATCGAGCGACAAAAGTAGCTTAAGTTTTAGTTCAAATTTTAGGGGTGAGGAGTCGAAATATTTCTTTACGTTAGATGCACGCTTTTTAATTTTCGATATCTTTGCAAGCAATAAATAGACGTGAAAAGCAGTCTATTTTCAAATAAATTCGTAAACTCTGAAAAGTGACACGAGACACTAAGCCCAGAGGACTTTTGATTACATTTCCCGACACCATATTGGAATAGTAACCGCGCAGACATGAAAGCGAGGGTAGAGTTGACTCATGTTTGAGCGCGAAGAGAGGTTATGTATCAGTCAATTCCAAAACCGCCCGTGGCCTCCCGGGCAAACACCCTTTTTGAATAATTGTGGTCAAATTCCCCACTATGCTGACAGCTTACATGGTCAAATGCCCCACTGGTTAGGGCTTCAAAGAGGGTCAAATCCCCTCACACTTTCCAGATTTTAAAGAGGAAAGAAAGAAAATGGTGATGTTACTTTTGCTCCATCTAGCTTGAAAACGTTTTTTCAAGCTTAGCTATATTAAACAAACATTAGAATAAAATCTCTTCCGACGATGAATCAACACAACAATAAAAGGCAAAAGGCTATCAAGCAAAACAGAGGTGGAATCGTGAAATGACAGGTGTTCTGTTAACATTCGTGTTGTACTGAGTGAATGGATTATGAAACCAGGACAAAACTCTTTAGCATGTGACCACTGACTAATGTTTTACGATGGTCAAATGCCCGACCCGGTGGGCGAAGTTTTGCGTCAAATGCCCCACCATACGGAGTAAACCTCAAGTCAATGCCCGGGGGGGGGGGGATGGGCGGTCTTCGAATTGACTGATACATTACAGTGATATTTGGCAATTTGCTCGTCTTTTTTCGCGTTTTTGGGGGAAACGAGCGTAAGTTTCAATTCCAATAATGCTCCTTTGTTATCTTCTAAGATGTAAGGAAAATATTGGACCGCTTTTGGTTGTAAAAAAGGCGAGGGAGCTTCTCACGGATCATCACTTGTTTCGGTTTCTCAAGGAAATCCAGCGAATAAATCCAACGTGTAATCTGATAAAAATTCAACATGGCGAGGACAATTTCTTCATCTTTAAAGCAACTGTTCTTTGCTCAGATTATTACAGCAAAGGAGATATTCACAAAACTCCTAATAAAACTTCAGCATGGTGAGGACAATTTCTTCTTCTTTAAAGCAACTGTTCTTTGCTCAGATCATTATAGCAAAGGAGATATTGACAAACCTCCTTAGAAAGCCGGTGGGATTTAAGAAAGGTTTTTAATATGCAATGTTTCCAAAACTTTTGTTTACTTGTTTCTAATCACTGTCTGAAGTTGTTGATAATAGTTTTCATCAAATAATGCTATACTGTTGACAAGTTTTCAGTGAAATAAATATCCCAAATCAGGAATTCACAATGACGTACCTGAGTCAGGTAGATTTTTTATATTTTTTAAAAGAATGACAAAGTAAGAAATTGATTATTAACAAATAGTTTCTTTTAGGGAAAGTTATAGTTATGTGCTTAGTTGGATAAGGTTTTAATATTATCTCAGGTGAAAAGCTATCCCAGTAAACATGGATTATGATACAATCTACAAGGAATACCACAATTAAAAAAAGGCACTTAGAAACATCTACTCAAGAAAATAGGATAAAAAAGCAAAGGGAAAACCTTTTTTACCATTTATCAGCAGTAATTGTATTATTGCACCTTTTATCACTTGAATCACTTTTATCACATATTTGTTTATTGTATTTCAATCGGTAACACCATGTATAGAAATGGTAATACTGAATAAACTTGTTGTTGAACTTGTTGAATGGCAAGCAAAATTATGGTTCAATCTCATAACAGCCAGGGTAGTTTAATGGTCCCTCAGTGACAGCCCACCATAAGAATTTAGAATTCAACAAAGCTCCTTGAATTTAACTCTTTCATCCCCATAAATTAGCAACACATATATTCTAATAATAATAATAGTAATAAACGAATATTTTTAACAGGATTAACCTCTTAGGGGTCCTGTAAGATTTTAAAAATTTAAAAAGGTAAAAAAGTTTAAAAATGTCAAAACTACAGTAGTTAAAAACATATAAAAGCTTATGAATAAAAATTACAAATAAAAATGTTCTTTAACTTAGAAGCCTAGAGTTTAGATTTCTCATGTCCGACAATAAACTGTTAAGAACGGAGGCTCCTAAAAACGTAAAACTCCGCCGGCCAAACTCTAGCTTCATTTTCGGCAGTTCGATAGAGGAAAATCTGTTCCTAGTATTGACACTGTGATAGTTCTAAAAAGAAGTATACGCATTTCCAAGTAGACAATCAAAAACACTGAGACTGACTTTTCTTTTCAGATAACTGTCAACTGATGTAATACGGTTGTCACTCTTGTATTCCAGTCCTGAAGATATGCAGCTTAGGCCAAGATGTTCGATTCTGCGAATCAGTTGCCTGCGTTAAGTTGAATAGCTTAGTGTAATTAAACTACAGTAGGTAAAAACAGGCATAATCATAGCTCTGTAAATGCTTTCTGCAGCTGCACAAGTAATGGAAGAACGAATTTTCCGCACCAGATTGACTCTCCCAGCCGCTTTCTTGTAGTCAGATTGAGCATTTGTCTAGTTGAGATAATTTGGTTGACATTCATGTGTATGTATCATAGTTAGTAGAGGGGACCTACTAGAGGTCACCTCTACTAACTATGGTATGTATTGACTAAGTGAAATTTTGAGGCTGATCATTCTTGGACAGTAAAGGGCTAACCACTTATGGGTCTTTAACATTGAAACCAAAAAATGTCAATACTTAAACAATATTTCTAAATGTTTTTTTTTTTAAATCTGAAACGGGGAGCTATCTACATCTAGGTCCTACATGTAGCATTGAAGATATCAATGTTATGTTTAAGATGAATTATTCTTTCAATATGACAATAAAGTAATGCTTCTTGGAGGATGAGTGTGCATTTATGTTACAGGTGTGTTTGGTCCCTATGACTTCTGTTTGTAAACAATTCCA